>NC_057717.1:60886770-60898614 GCF_004010195.1 Chiloscyllium plagiosum | reverse complement strand
GGCTATTTGAGACCGCAATAAGGAGGAAATTCTTCACTCGCAGGGGACTGACAAATGTAGGGCCATGCAAACCTGCTGGCAGGGCACGATTAGGGTGAATCCCCAGATATTCTACAGGTATGTCATCTGGAACAGAATAACCAGGCAACAGGTAGGACCTATTAGTGACTTGTCAAGTTGCATCCAAAGTCAATTTCGTGGTAGAAGGCTGTTTGTGTGACTGGAGAACAATGTCCCCTGGTGTACCGCAGAGATCAGTGCTGTATCCCTTATTATTTGTGGTATTCATAAGTGATGTGAATGTGATGTGGCGGGGGGGAGTGTGTCAAGCAATTCCGAGTTGGAAACAAAGATTGACGGGGTGGTTGGTAGTGAAGAGGATGGTCTTATGTTACAGGAAGATACTGGTGGATTGGTCAGATGGAAATGATAAATGGCAGATGGAATGCAACCCTGATAAATCTGAGGTGATGCACTTTTGTGGCTGGAACTAGATAGGGGAGAATTCAATGAATGGCTGCACACTCGAAAGTTCAGAGGGTGCTTCTCTACACATCCTTGAACGTGACTGGATATGATCATTGTTGAGTTAAGCAGAACCGTAGATATAGCCTTTGTTCGTTGACTCAAAGATTATAAGAGGTATATAGCACTTTGGTAAGGCCAAATTAAATACTGTGTGCAGTTCTGGGAGCCACATTACAGGAAGGATATGGTTGTACTGGATGAGTTGCAGAGGAGATCCACTGAGATGTTCCCTGGGATGAATCCTATGATCTGTGGAGAGGGGATAGATAAGCTCGGGTTGTTTCCATTGGAACAGGGAAAGTTGACTGGGTAAGTAATACAGGCTTAAGGTTACAAGAGGCATGGACAGGGTGAATAGACAACAGCTGTTCTTTTTAGTCAAAGTGTCAGCTGCCTTACAGTCTGAAACCAGGGAATGGAGAATGGTAAACAGAGAAACATGAATCAACTACTTCACTTCTGTATTCACAGAAAAAGGCATAAACAAAGCCTTCCCAGCAATAGGAGAAAACCTGAGACTGAGGAGAAAAGTTCATAGGATTAAATTAGTAAATAAACTAATTTGAATAAATTATTGGAACTGAAAGTAATGGGCAGAGAAAAAAACAGCACACATTGATAAAATGTGAAACATATTTGAGAAATTGACTGGTAGATTAATTACAGAAAAGCAGTAGAGGAACTGAACTAGGATTTCCAGCAAGATTTTTAAGAGAGTCCCTTTTGGCTAAGACCAAGTGTCTGTTCATAACAGGACGGGTGTCGAATTTCTAGTCATCACAACTAGTCGAGATCATCGCTGGATCGTGATTCCAAGTTGGAGGACCTTGGTTGTGCTGCCCTGCTCTTGGTGGATCTTCATGCTCGCTTTGGCCTCACGCCAATTCAGGTACCAGCCAAGCTCGGAACTATGACCTCAGCTGCCGCCCGCAGCCCAGACCAGGACATTCGCAACACAGGGTGACTGTGAAGAAGGTGGAGGATCGTACATCTGTCAATCGGATGTTGTTCGTGAAGAAGATTTTGCACGGGTGCTGCTGATGTGAAGCAGCCGATGTGTGAACCCTCTGAGGTGACTGGTAAAGGCCACCCTCCACCAGGTGAAAATCAGGAGCTACCCAACACCCCACAGCTCAAGGTAACATGGAGCAGCATCCCTCTTCTGATCTGAGCTGAGGATTAAGGAAACCATTGTCTTCTTATGTTAACGCCAGATTAAAGGAAGATCCTTTGGTACTCTCCCTGCAATAACCTATTTTTGCTTGAATTAAAGTCGACTCCCTGCCTGTGTCCTCTCTGCCTCCAGAGTCTTTGTCCCGAGCTGGGGAATCTCGTCCTACAATAAGCAAGGACATAAGATCAGAGGGTAAACTAAAAACAGACTGAGGCCTACAGGCTACACCACAAATTGCATGCTGTAGGCAAGATCAACATGATTAAGATCAGCACTATTTGAAGTCAGAGATTCCATTCCTCAGTTTAATAATGGTTGGGAAGATGCTCTTGTTGAGCCGCTGGTTTGAGTGCTAAAGCTGCTGTACTGTCTGCCTGATGGAAGAGATTGTTTGTGATCCAGAGAGCAATGGGTCTTTGGTTGCCGTGTAAATGGAGTCAATGGACGGGAGGATGGCTTCCTTCATGGCGTGGGCTGTGCACACAACCTTCTGTCATTTCTCTTACTGTTCTGGGTTGGGCTGTTGCCTCTCCAGGCCATTATGCACCCAGATGGTATACTCTCAGTGGTGCATTTGTAGAAAGTGGTGAGAATCCTGGTGGACATGACAAATGTCCTGAGCTGCCGGAAAACAAAGAGAGGTTGTTGTGTCACGTCGACTGTCACATCTACATGAGAAGTCCAGGACAGGCTATCGGTTATCTTCACTCCGAGGATCTTAATGTTGTCCACCATTTCAACTTCAGTTCCATTGATGTAGATGGCGGCATGTTCTCCTCCTTTCTTTCTGAAGTCATTGATCAGTTGGTTAGCTCTGCCGATGTTGAAAGAGAAGTTGGTCTCAATGCAGCACATCACAAAGTCCTCTATTTCCGTTCTGTGTTTTGACTTGCCATCATTACATATCTATCCTAATATGATGGTGTCATTAGTGAACATGTAGACGGCATTCGTTCAAAACTTGGCAATACAGTCGTCGGTGTATAGGGAGTATAGTAGGGGGCATAGGACACATCCTTTGGGATTTCAGTGTTGAATGATATCATGGAAGAGACACACTTACCTATTTTCACTGATTGTGCACTGTGGGTCATAAAGCTGAGCATCCAATTTCAGAGGGCGGAGCTGAGAATACGGTCAGGGAGTTTTGTGATCATTCTGAAGGGAATAATGGTGTTGAAGGTGAACCTATAATCAATGAGCAGGAATATGACGTGGGTGTCGTTGTTGTCCAGATATTCCAGGGATATGACACCCGCAATGGACACATTCCGCTGGTAGGAAAATTGTAGGGGATTGAGGCAGGCTGGGAGACTGGAACTGATGTGGGCCATGACTAGCCTCACGAAGCACTTCGTGCAGCCCCTGGCTGCTGCACGCTAAAGAGAAATGTCCCAGATTATCCATACTCTCCCTCAGACTCAGACCCTTGTGTCCTGGCAACATCCTTGCAAAGTTCCAGTTTAATACCATCCTTCCTATAGCAAGTTGACCAAAACTGAACACAATGTTGAACTTGGAACTATTTGCAACTGTAAGTTTTACTCTGCTGCCAATTATTATGCTGCTGTGATATTGTTTTATTATTTGTGTTATTCTGAAATCTTGTTATTAATTAAAACTTCTGATGGCAATCCCCTTGGGTGAACATCCTCCTGACCGCTTGAATTTGAATCAATCTATTTTGTTTGGACAGATATTTTGAGGCCGCTGCATATCAGAGAACAGGAAGAGATAATGGATGTTTGTGCAGTGTGTATCTTTTACTGGACAAGCTTATTTCTCCAGGCACCTAAAGCTTTTATTGTGGGTCAGAGTACCTCAGAATTGTTACATCGCAGAAGGAAGCTATTCAGCCCATTGTAGGTCCATGAACATAGAACATTACAGCTCAGCACCTGCAATATTCTTCAGCACTACCCATATCTCCACCGACGTTACTGCGAACCGTAAATTTACTAAATCATCCTTCCATTCCCTCATTAAGGTCATTTTCAAAAAGACAAACAACAGTCGCCCCCAAACAGATTTTTACAGTATACCACTATCGACTGAACTCGAGGATGAACATTCCCCATCAACTACCACCCTCTGTCTGCTTTCAGCGAGCCAATGTCTGATCCAAACCACTAAGTCACTCTCAATCCGGCGTCTCCGTATTTTCTGGGAGAAAGTAAGGACTACAGATGTTTGAGATCAGAATCGTAAGTGTGCTGCTGGAATAGCACAGCAGGTCAGGCAGCATCCAATGAGCTAGGAGAAAGTGAAGACTTCAGATGCTGGGGACCAGAACACTGATTCCTGATGAAGGGCTTACAAATGAAACATCGAGTCTCCTACTTCTTGGACGCTGCCTCATCTGTTCCGCTTTTCCAACGCGACACTCTCCATATTTTCTGCATTACGCTAACATGGGGGACATAAAAACGTTTTACTGAAATCCATATACCCCACTCTATCCTCATCCACCTGTTTGGTCACCTTCTCAATGAACTCAGTAAGATTTGTGAGGCATGACATAACCTTCACAAAACCTTGTTGACTATAACTAAACAAATGATTCCTTTCTATATGATAATAAATCTTATCTCTTATAATCCTTTCCAACACTTTACCCATAACCAAAGAAAGCCTGGTATATAATTAGCAGGGTTGTCTCTTCTCCATTTCTTGAACAAGGGGACATTTGCTGTCCTCCAGTCTTCTGGCTCTATTCCTGTAGACATTGGTGATGTAAAGTTTCGAACCAATGTTGTGTAACCTCCTCTCTAACTCCTCAGAGAATCCTAGGATTAATCGCATCTGGCCCAGGGGACTTATCTATTTTCACACTCTCCAGAATTGCTAACATCTCCACCTTACGAACCTCAATCCCATCTAGTCTAACAGCCTTTACTCCATGTAGGCGTCGATAGCATTGTCTTTCCAGTGTGAATACTGATTTAAATATTTATTTAGTGCCTGTTCTATCTCCTTGGACTACACACACAACTTCCCACTGCTATCCTTGATTGGCCCTAACTTAATTTGGTCATTCTCGACATACTGATAGAAAGCTTGAGGGTTTTCCTCGATCCTACTTGCCAAAGATTTATCATCCTCTCTCCTGGCTATTAGCTCTTTCTTTAAGTCCTTCCAGGCTAACTTGTAACTCTCAAGCTTCCGGAATGAGCCTTCACTTTTCATCTTTGCATAAGCCTCCTTCTTCCTCATGACAAGAGATTCAACTTCTTCAGTAAACCACAGCAACCTCACTCGACCACTTCCTTCTTTCCTGACATGTATAAACTTATCAAGGACACACAGTAGCTGTTGTTTGAAAAAGCTCGCCATTTGAATTGTGCCTATCCACTGCAGTTTCCTTCCCCATCCTATGCATCCTAAAACGTTTCCTGATCGCATCATATTTGTCTTTCCCCCAGCTATAACACTTGCCCTGCGGTATACACACCAGTCTCTTTCTATCGCTAAGGTAAGCATAACTGAATTGTGGTCACTATCAGCCAAGTGTTCATCTACCTCCAAATCCAATACCTGCTCTGGTTCATTACCCAGTACCTCTTCCAATTTGGCCTCGCCCCTTGTTGGCCTATCTACATATTGTGTCAGGAAACCATTGGACAAAAGCTGACCCATATAAAGTAATTGAACTGGAGCGTTTCCAGTCAATATTTGCAAGGTTAAAGTCCTCCATAACAACTACTCTGTTATTTTCGGATAGAAAGATACAATAACTCGGAATAAACAGAAAGCATTCCGCCCTCCAACTCTGTTCCACAATACCACTGACTCTTTCCAATCAAATATATATGTAACCCAGCTTCTGCTGCTGTCTCAGGAAGAGAATACCTGCTAGCATAACACCACACAAGCATTAAAGATAGGAACAGAATTAGACCATTCGGCCCATCAATTCTGACATGCTATTCAATCATTTCTTATATGTTTCTCAACATGATTCTACTACCTTCTCCCTAGAGTTCTTGATCTCCTTATAAATCAAAAACTTATTTATTTATGTCTTAATGACACTAGTGTCTGGCTCTTTCTGTGTGTATATGTATGTGTGTGTCTGTGTCAATATGCTTGTTATCTGTGTATTTTTGTGACTACGTCTTTCTGTCTGTGTATCAGCCTGTGTGATTATATCTGTGTTTCTATCTATTTGTGTGTGACTGTATATGTCTCTGTGTGCTTCTATGTGTGTGTCTGCTTCTCTCCTTGTATGCATTGTGATATTTAGTATATTGGTTTGCTTACCAATACTTCTGTGTATTTCAATTCCTGCATCTCTGTGAAATGGGGTATCTGTTCTTTTGTGAGTGAGAGAGATAAGGTTAGAACTGTCAGTGGGTTTAAATTGAGAATTGCTCTTTACTGAATATTGCTCCTTACTCGGTTGGTGGGACGTAGATGTTTCAGAATCTCCACACAAGGCCTCCTGGTCCTTTCTGGCTCCTACCGGGGTCCTCCCCACATGTCAGGGTGGGGGGATGAGGAAATGGAAGTCAGGAACTCCACCACCTGGCTTGGCCCTTTCTGCCCTATTCCAGGCTGTTTCTCATGGAATGGGAGAAGGGGAGAGAAGGAGTGAGGGTGGCCCTGCTGTTAGTGCTGGTGTAGGTGGAGGGGGGAAGGGTGAGGTGTCAGGATGGAGTCTGTCCATAGTGTTGTATCCACGCCGTGTTATTAGTCTGCACGGCTGTTGTGTCAGTGACAGAAAAAGTGGGGGAAGGAAGGTGCTGAATTCAATCGTGAGAGTGGTCATGCTTGAGCCTTATTTGGAGAGACAGTGTGAACCTTGTTCGTGGGGTAGGTGCTATAACAGAATCCTTGTCCTGTATTTCTAACCAAATCTTCATATCATCCTAGCGTCTAGGCGAGTCTCCCTGTATAGGAGGTAAACACAATGACTGCAGATGCTGGAAACCAGATTCTGGATCAGTGGTGCTGGAAGAGCACAGCAATTCAGGCAGCAGTCCTCGGATGCTGCCTGAATTGCTGTGCTCTTCCAGCACCACTGATCCAGAGTCTCCCTGTATGTCTTGTCCAAGTCTATCACTAACAACGCCACAGACACTGTCCCTCAGATCCCACAGAATCAGTTTGAGTGGATCTTACAAATAGCAAGGAGAAGCAAACTTTGGTGCATTATATTTCGAAACCAAAACTGTCGTGCAAATTTTTTGCATCATATGCTCTGGAAATTGGATATGCAAGTATATGCAAGGGGAAGCAATGGCCTCGTGGTATTATCGCTGGGCTCTTAACCCAGAGACCCAGGGAATGTTCTGACTACCCAAGTTTGAATTCTGTCATGGCAGATGGTGGAATTTGATTTCAATATGTATCTGGAATCAAGGATTTATGATTACCAGGAATCCATTGTTGATTGTTGGAAAATCTCATCTGGGTCATTGATTTCCTTAAGGGAAGGAAACTGCTGTCCTTACCAGGTCTGGCCTGCATGTGACTTCGGACCCAAGGCAATGCTGTTGACTCTTAACTGCCCTCTGGCATGGGCAATAAATGCTGGTTATCCAGCGATGCCCTCATCCTATTGATGAGTAACAAATAATCGTGAATGTTGCAGTAATACTAGATGGCATCAAGTTGTACCAAAACTGCGTTAACTAAGTGACTGCTAGTGTTGTGAAAAATATATTCCTTAAGTGTGTATCAGGTGGGTTGAAGAGTATGTTGTGAAACAAACTAGAGAGCAGATTATTTTGGATTTGGTGTTGTGTGGTCAGAAAGACTAATTACTAACCATGTTCTGAAGCAGATTTGAGAAATTGGAACATTAATATGTTGCATTTTACATACCATCTGCATGCAATATAAAAATTTTGAACATTACAGTCAAACATCGTGGAAGCCTTGAGGCTAGAGGGTCAAGTTATCTCCAGTAGATTGGAAAAGTACAATATAATATTCAGTGAGAGACAAGCAATGGCTGTTCCAGTCACAGAGTCCTACGGCATAGAGGCAAGCCCTTCGGCCCAAAGTGGTCCATTCCAAACAAAATGTCCATTCACACTTACACATTTCCCTGCTATTTCCCGGTATCCTTCTAAGCTTTTCCTGTCCATGTATTTGTTCAAATGCCTGTTAAATATTGTTAATGTACGTGCCTCATCCATTT
Source organism: Chiloscyllium plagiosum (assembly GCF_004010195.1). Classification (NCBI taxonomy): domain Eukaryota; kingdom Metazoa; phylum Chordata; class Chondrichthyes; order Orectolobiformes; family Hemiscylliidae; genus Chiloscyllium; species Chiloscyllium plagiosum. Next base: position 60,890,767 of record NC_057717.1, on the reverse strand, counting down.
CCGCTGGCAGCTCATTCCATATGCATACCACCCACTGTGTAAACAAAGTTGCCTCTCATATTCCCTTTTATTCTTTCTCCTCTGACCTTAAACTGATGCCCTCTAGTCCGGGCTTGTCCAACATTGGGGAACAAAACTGAGTGCATTCACTTTATCCATGCCTGCCATGATCTTATCCACTTCCATGAGATCCCCCTTCAGTCTCTTTCATTCTAAAGTAAAATGTCCTAGCTTGTCAAACCTCTCCTTAAAACCCAGACAATTGAGTCCTTGGCAACATCCTTGTAAATTTCCTCTGCAGACTTTCCAGTTTAATAACACCCTTCCCTTAACAAAGTGAACAAAACTGAACATAATGCTACAAGTATGGTCTCACCAGTATGCTGCATAACCGAAACATAACTCCCCAACTTCGATATTCAATGCCCTGACTGATGAAGGTCAGTGTGCCAAAAACCTTCCTCAATGTCCTGTCTATCTCTGAATCAACATTCAGAGAATCGTGCACCTGAATTCCAGGGTCTGGCTGTTCCACTACAACCCTTAAGGCCCAACCATTCACCATGAAACTCAGACCTTGAATTGACTTTGCAAGATGCAAGAACTCATATTTGTCCTCATTCAACTCCATTTGCCATTTCTTAGCCCACTTCCTCAGCTGATCAAGGTCCTGCTGCATTGTCTGACTACCTTCCTCACTGTCCACGATACTACATTATTTATTGTCATCTACAATCTTATTAATCATGTCTTGTACATTCAAATCTAAATCCTTACACATAAAGCAAACAGTAATGGTCCCAGAACCGAACACTGAGGCCTCCTGTCCGACAAGCATCCTTCCACTATAACTCTCTGCTTCTTACCATCAAGTTAATTTTGAATCAAATCTGCCCTGTTCCCACTCAATTCCATGCAATCTAACTTCCAGGGCACCGTACCATGAGAACCCTTATTGAAGGCCTTACTAAAATCAATTGGACTACATATATCACCCTGCCTTCGTCAATGATGCTGGTCACTTTTCATCAAAGAACTCTAATAAATTTTTCAGCAATGATCTCCAATACACAAAGCCGTGCTGACTGCTCCTAATCACACCCTGCCTTTCCAAATGTATGTTTATCTTATCTCTCCGAATCTTCTCAAGTACCTGACCAACTACAGATGTTCGGTTTACTGGTCTATCGATCCCAGATTTTTCTTTTTAACCCTTCCTGAATAAGGGCACAACATTTCCTGTCCTCCAGTCATCCGGGACCTCACCCATGGCCTGCGATGATGTCAAAATATCAACCAGGCTCCCACAATCTCTTTTCTGTCCTCTTGAAATGTTCTTGGATATATCTGCTTAATAGAAATACTGCAAAGTCTGAAACAAAAGTCAATTCCTTTATGGTAAAACCACCCAAGACTGAGAAAGTGATTTAATGATGGTTAATATAACAAATTAAAGATTATATTAATCATAAGAAGTGACTTCAGAAGAATTCCAGAAACCTGAGAAATGTCAGAAATTTACAATCCAGAAAGGGAGGGCCATGAAACTGATGAGGAAATCAAAAAGCGAACATGCATGCTAACAAACAGGAACACAAAGAGTGCATAAATCTACATATGTATGTCAAAGTAAACAAAATAGAAGCAAGGTCAAGTGTGGAAATTTGTAATCGGGAGATGAGAGGTTATTATGGAGAACAGGGAAATGGCCAATAAAATAACCAGTTATTTTGCATCTGTCCCCATAGAGGAAGATCCAGAAAATCACCCAGAAATACCACTTGATCATATCGGACTTGTGGAACTAAAGACACAAAGTCAATTCATATCAGTAACAATATAATACTTGAACATGGAGCTGGATGGAGCATTGCCATGTCGACCGAAACAGATGTAATTCATTTCAAAGTGTCAGAAATAAATCAGCAATAGAAGTATTAATTGCACTGTCGATGACTCTCGTTTATTTTCATGTACATTCCATCGAGGCTGGAAAGCCAGTGTAGGTAAATGGAAAGTAATAAACGTGATCCAAGCATGGTAGGTAGATGAATGGAATGGAGCTAAAAATGTGTTGCTGGAAAAGCGCAGCAGGTCAGGTAGGATCCAAAGAGCAGGAGAATCGACGTTTCGGGTATGAGCCCTTCTTCATTCCTGAAGAAGGGCTCATGCCCGAATCGTCGATTCTCCTGCTCTTTGGATGCTGCCTGACCTGCTGCGCTTTTCGAGCAACACATTTTCAGCTCTGATCTCAAGCATCTGCAGTCCTCACTTTCTCCTCGATGAATGGAATCGTTCCAGACATCTAGAAAGGGAAAAAGCGATAGTGTGAAGAAATGCAGACGAATTAACTTGACATCTGTAGAGAAACGTTTGGAATCTATGAGACAGGATGCGATATTGGATATTTAGAAATTAACAGCAACATTAGAGAGAATTAGAATACATTTCTGAAAGGAAATCATACTTCATAACTTCGGAATTTTTGAAGGATGTTTAGAAGAATATACGTAAGTGGAAATTTAAAGTTGGGTTCACCTTCAATGAAAGGAATCAGAATATCGATGCAATAAAATGGTGAAGTAGTTTCATAGTGTATTGGTGAGACTATACCTGGAATATTGTGTACAGAGTTGGTGAGCCTGTACCTGGAGTATTGTGTACAGTTTTGGTGACCTAATCTGAGAAAGAATATATTATGACCACAGAGGAAGTGCAATGGACATACTTCAGATTCGTCCTTCAGATGGCGAGATTGTCTGATGCAGAAACCCGGCCTATTTTCTCTAGGGTTTCAAAGAATGAGAGGTGATTGCAGTGAAATTTAGAAAATTCACTAACATATGACAAGGTGGAATTAAACATGATGTTATTTTCTGGCTGTCTACTCTACATTTAAGGCAAATAATGGCAGGATAAGGGACAGACCATTTAAGACTGCAATAAGGAGGAAATTCTTTACTCGGAGAGGACTAACTAATACAGGGGCATGGAAACCTGCTGACACGGCAAGTTTAGGGAAAATCCCCAGGTATTCAAAAAGTGTGTCAAGTAGAACAGAATAACCAGGGAATAGGTAGGAGTCATTAGTGACTTGCCAAGTTGCATCTAAATCAACTTGAGTCAGAGGGTGATGGTAGAAGCCTGTTGGTGTGACTGGAGGCTGGTGTATAATGGTGCATCATAGGGATCAATGTTATGTCCGTTATTATTTATGATTCGGAAATGTCAGTGTTGGACTGGGGTGGACAAAGTTAAAAATCACACAACACCGGGTTTATTGGGAGGCACGAGCTTTCAAATCGCACAACTGCCTGATGAAGGAGCAGCGCTTCGAAAGCTAGTGCCTCCGAATAAACCTGTTGCACTGCAGCCTGGTGTTGTGTGAACTATAACCTTACATTTTGTGGTATTTATAAATGGAGCATCTGTGAATTTGGACTAGGGGTGGGGAGAGTTTAATAACTAAGTTTGTGTTCAATACAATGATTGACCGGGTGGTTGGCAGTGAGGAGGATGGTCTTAAATTACAGGAAGATACAGATGGAATGGTCAGACGGACAGATCAATAGCATATGGAATGCAACCCTGATAAATATGAGGTGATGCACTTTGGATAAAGGAAGCAGACAGGGGAGTACTCAGTGCATGGCAGCACATTAGAGACCTCAGAGGGAGCTTCTCCACATATCCCTCAATGTGACTGGACAGGTTAATACACAAGTTGAGAAAGCAAAGGGGAGCGTAAGCATAGCCTTTATTCATCGAGGCACAGATTATAAGAGCTATGCGGAACTTTTGTTAGCTGGAAATGTGTTGCTGGAAAAGCGCAGCAGGTCAGGCAGCATCCAGGGAACAGGAGAATCGACGTTTCGGGCATAAGCCCTTCTTCAGGAATGAGGAAAGTTTGTCCAGCAGGCTAAGATAAAAGGTAGGGAGGAGGGACTTGGGGGTGGAGCGTCGGAAATGTGATAGGTGGAAAGAGGCCAAGGTGAGG
>NC_057717.1:60876745-60886419 GCF_004010195.1 Chiloscyllium plagiosum | reverse complement strand
CTTGCGGTTGCAGGCGAAGGTGCCGGGAGTGGAGCTTGGGTTGGTGGGGGGTGTGGATCTGACGAGGGAGTCACAGAGGGAGTGGTCTTTACGGAATGCTGATAGGGGAGGGGAGGGAAATATATCCTTGTTGGAATACTGTGTGCAGTCTGGAAACGACATTACAGGAAGGATGAGATTGTACTGGAGGGGTTGTAGAGGAGATTCACCAGGATGTTCTCTGAGATGGAGCATATTAGCTATGGAGAGAGGCTGGATAAGCTCGGGTTGTTTATATTGGAGCAGAGAAGTCTGAGGGGGGTGTGATTCAAAGGAAGATTATGAGGAACATTGAGAGGGTGGATAGACAGCAACTCTTTGTTTTAGTCAGAGGGAGAAGAACAAAGGGGAGCACATTCTTAAAGTATAGGGTTTGAGATTTAGAGGGAAGTTGAGGATCATTTTACACCCAAAGGGTTTTGGGGTCTGGAATGCACTTCCAAAGAGGGAGTTGTCACGGATAACCTCACATCTGTTACAACGTACTTGAACGGCCTCTTGAAGTATCGTAATATTCCCAGCTATGGAGCTTGTGTAGAAACGTGGGACTAATATAGACCGTGCTGTATTTCTGATGAGTACATGGCTGTGCAAGGTCAGTCATTGAGAAGCTAAAGACTGGAATTGATGGGTTTCAGAACACTCTATATGCACAAGGGTAATAAGAGGGAACTTGTAATAGCTTCAATACGTCAATGGCAAAATTAAAGGAAACGAACGTGCAGCTTCGTTACAGTCTGAAACCAGAGAATGGAGAATGGAGAAGAGGGAAATGGCAGAACTATGCAGCAAATATTTCAGTTATGTCTCCACAGAAGAAAACAAAACAAACATCAATCTTCCCAGCAATACAAGGAAAGCTTAATCTGGTGAGAGGGAAAAAGGGAAGAGAATACAATTAGCAAATAAACGTTATGTCGAAAATACTTTAACTGAAAGTAATGGGCTGAGACAAAGGCAACAGAGATTTATGAAATGGGAATCATATTTGAGAAACTGACTTTTCGCAAAACTATGGAGAAGCAATCAATGCAATACGATTGGATTTTCGGGAAGATTTTTGATAAAGCCCCAATCCTACTATGCAAATTCGAATCCTATGGGACTGGGGCTAACAGAAGGTCATGGGTTTAGAATGGGAGAGCTAACAGGAAACAGTGAGGAGAAATAAAGTTTTTTTTTACAGCAGAGGATTCGTGGGTACAGCAGGATTCAGTCTTTGGGCTCTAGCTATTTCAAATTCATATCAAACGTTTGTTAGAGGGAATCAAATGCAATATTCCCAAGCCTGCTGATGGCACTAATCGATGTCGGATTATGAGTGGGGGAGGAGGATTTTAAAAAAGCTCCAAGATGACTGAGGCAAGTGGAGTGTCTGTGCAAATACGGGGCAACGAAGAGCAATGTGGGTAGATGTTACGTTGTACCCTTTGATGCGAAAAAGAGGACGGGAGCCTACCAGTAGAAAAGGTTGGAAAATGTTACTCTATAAAGGGACTTATGATTCTTTTTGTTTCATTCTTCAACGACCTCTGCAGTTTATACAGGGCAGTGAGTTCTGAAGCGAGAAGAAAATACTGGGAATGTCATTGGGACACTTACCAGTGTACATAGACCCACCAGTTGGGTAGCTGTAACATTGAAAAGGGTCTGGATCGCCCTGCACACTAGTCACTGAAAGTATTTTTTGCAGGAACAGAAAGCAGTTATGAAGGAAAATGGTGTGTTGGACCTTCATTGCAGGGGTATTTGTGTCCAGGTGTGAGGGTGTCTTACTGTAGCTGTACAGGCCCTTGATGAGACTCCATCTCGAACATTGTGCAGGATTGTGGGCAGTTTTGGTCTCCTTACCTAATAAAGGACAATGCTGACATTGCGGGAGAGCAGTGAAGGATGACCAGACTGATCTCTGGGATGACAGGCTTGTTGAAAGGAGCAGAGTTTGGGTCGACTGAACCTATATTCCATGTGCTTTAGCAAAATGAGTGGATACCTCAGTGAAATATATAAAACTCTGACAGGGTTAGACAGATTACAAGCAGGGATGATAATTTTGGAGCCATTTCAGAGACCATTTAAGAGTTTATCACATGTTTGTCCGTCTGGAGTCACTTTTATGCCAGAACAGAAAAGCACGGGAGATTTACTTCCTGAAAGTACACTGGGGAAGTAAACTGATGTTTACGATCAACATTGCCTTTAGGGTAACTATTACCGACACCAGATATTATATCTCAGTATTTTATTAATTGTTTTTTACTTCCACCAGCTTCCAGAGCATTATCATTGTCTGGATTAGTAATCCAGTGACATTTCTACAACAGCACCACCTCCACATGGGAACCTATCAGAAACCACACTGAGCAGGTTATTTCTGTACTGCTCGACAGCTCTGTCAAAAAAGAACTCCCACCAATTTGTGTATCGTGATGGGACTTAGGGCGTGGTAATTGGTCAGATTGTAATTATTCTTCTCTTATGGGACTGGACATAGTTGAGTACTTTTCCATATTAGCAGGGAGATGTCAGAGTTTGAGCTGGAATGAAACCGCTTCCCCAGGGACACGGCTTGTTGTGCAGTACAAGTCTTCAGTCCTATTGCAGGAATGGGGTCAGAGCCCATTGCCTTTGTCGTATCTCCTGTGTTCAGCTGTTCCTTCATGTCACGTGCAGTGAATCGAATCGGTTGAAGACTGGCATCTTTGATTCTGTGGGTATCTTGGCGAGGGTGAAGTAGATCATCCACTCAGGATGAGGATTTTGCAGAAACTACATCCTTGTCTTTTACACTGAGGGTGCAGGGCTTTTCCGTTATTTAGGGTGGGGATGTTTGTGGAGCCCTTTTCTCCGCCGTTTGTTCACTCGTCCATCACCATTTGTGACTGAATGTGGCAGGACTGCAGAGCTTCAATCAGATCCGTTGGTCAAGTGTGGTAGCTTTAATGGGTTAGCATCAGGTTTAGGTTCACGTGTTTCTGATCTTGACAAGTTCGCCCACACTCGTCACTGAGCCATAGATCGTGTTGATGGTAATGGCAGACTGAAGGATTATCCCTGGGCAAAAATGTTACAGGTTTGTGATTGAATGCTGTTCTGCTTCTCCTGCTGCTGTGGTCTACAGCACTATATGAAAACGCAGTTTTGAGCTGCAATGTCTGCAATGCAACTCTGTCTGTTCCCCAGTTCACATCGAGACCCATTCGCCATTAGCCCTGTACTCAGTGACCAACTCTGGTTTCTGATTTAGAAATACTTCAATTTTTTAAAAATTTTCATTCTGCTGAGGGTCTCTCCCTGGGTCCTGCTTTCAATCTGACACAATCCACAAAAGCATTTAACTGATTTTAATTCAACTGCTTATTTCATCTGAATCTTTTTTCCTTCATGAATGCCATCTTCGGTTTTAAAGTGAATGTGTTGCCCTCTGGTTCTCTCCCTGACCATGATTAAGAGTTCTGTAGTTTCAGTGAAGCCAGCCTTATGTCGTTCCAGAGCCAATGAATTCTCTGGATTCCCAATAATCTTCACCACATTGTATGTTTTCTCTTTTGTTTTGTGCTGTCCCTTACTTGCCTTATCACTCATGGCTGCCTTGTCCTCGCATGAGTGTGTTTATCTTCTTGCGGATGAATTTCATTATGTTATGAATTATCCCAAGAAACTCCTGCCACTGCTGCTCCATGGTCTTCCCTGCTCATCTTCTCTTCCAATTAACTCTGGCCAGCTTTTCCCGAATGTCTTTGGAGTTATATTGCTCAAGTATAATCACATTACATCAAGAAAAGAGCAATAGATATAAACCGAAAGAAGAAATTTTGAGATGGGAGACGAAGAATAATTGGTGGATTTCTTAACTAGATACAAAGAGACACCGAGAGACAGGATGGAGATGTGAAGATAAGAGAAATGAGAAAACTAGATTATTGAAAGAATTAGATGTACATCCCTCAATGTTTTGGCAATTCCTGTGTGCTGTGGTCCTTTGTACAGTGCATTTACAACAGAGGAATATGTTCAAATACTGAGTCTGATGCCAGAATTTTCATCTCCAATAATATGACAGACACTAACTTTTGAAAGACCCAGCAGGCCAATGTAATGAATTCCTGGTAGAAAGAGGATTAACTGAAATAAATTGGGGCACCATAAGCACGATTTATAACACACTTCCTGATAAGAATGAGAGACAAGAGAAAGGAATCCCAGAAAAAGGGGAACGTTGAGAGAAGGGGAACATATCATTTCAGATGAGGATCAAATAATGCTTTAATGCTTTATAAATGTTACACATCATGTGCACCATTTTTCGTTAACTGTGTTCATTATTGTGCATTCATAATGTGTTGTACACATAAGAACAATCTTCCTTATCTGAACACACATTGATTAAACTTTGTATATAAAATAATATTTCCTCCATTTCAAACCACCCTGTTGTCGTGCTAACAGGATACATGAACACCAACTGGCCACCATATCACTAGTTTCCATACATACAGACAAAGAAGGACACCACTTTGACTGGGACTACACACACATCGTAAGAAAGGCGAAACAAAGACACGCACGAAATTTCGTAGAGGCATGGCACTCTAACCACAAGTACATTAATAAACACATCAATTTCGATCCTATCTACTTTCCCTTGAAAAATAGAACTGGAAATGCCATCACCCAACTTAATAAACCAAAATCTATAAATAGAGAGGTGGGACATACCACCAGTGTGTCACCGGAGACTCTAACTGATAATGTTATCTAGGCATGGTGATGAAACATCTGAAAACAAACCTTAAAGCTCAGCGAGCTAACTTACATATTTATAAATTGTTATTTTTCTTTTAATAGTTGAATTTAGGATTTCTCTGTCACTCATGTTTTAACAGATTACGAGGCGAGATGAGCTTTTCTGGGTGTCTGGTTTGAATTAACAGAGGGGTTCGACATCATAACAGCTTGAGGGCTTGTCGTATGGGATTAGGACAGATTTGGGGTACAAAAGGTCCCAGGAGATTCTATCACTTGGCAGTTAGTGACCTAGATCTTCAAATAAAACCGGTGAGAAAATTCATTTAAATTTGATTCCTTGTGGTTGGTTAAATTAAAAGAAATGGCTTTTAACATTACTAAGAAGTTCTGGAGTTTGAAGATGATTCCCACGTTTACCAAGAAAGGTTAGAAAGACAGAGGAAAGGCATACGTTTAAAGTTAACAAATAGATTAGAATTGAGTTTAACCAGGGACAAAAGGAAAGCTGAAATTGTAATGGAATTCGTCAAGTACTTTGGTGTATCAGAGAAACAGGCAACTGCAGGAGAGTGAGAAAAAAACTTAAATTGCAAATGGACTTAGAAGGTAAAGAAAGAGATAGAAAGAGAGAAATAAAAAAGAGAAAGAGAATGAGAGGAAAACTAAAGAGAGAGAATTTGAATTTCAGAAGTTTGAAATTTAATAAGAAAGTTAAATTAACAGGATGAAGATAAAGGGAGAGTGTAGGGATGTTAATATATTGCCATAGTTCGGTGAGAAAAATGTCATACCCTTTTTTATTTCATTCGAATAATTGACTCGGCAGATGGTATGTCCAGTGAACTTGTGGGTAATGTAAGTTCAGACTAAGCTGGTGGGCACAGCTCGTGAGGCATGTGCAGCGCTGTCAGATGAGGGATCAAGAGATTATGCAGATGCCAAACACGCTGTTTTGAGTGCTTATGAATTGGTACTAGAAGCATTTGGACGCAAGTTCAGAAATATAGAGATGGAACAAGGTTAATTTGAAAGAATTAAACAAAATCATTTTCACAGATGGATGCAGGCCTTAAATATGGTTTCGACCTGTGAGGCCCGAAGGGAGATTATTCTGCGAGAGGTGTTTAAAACCTCACTTCCAGAGATGGTAATAATTTATGTGAACGAATAGAAAGTTCAAGAAGTGAGAAGCGCGGCAGATTTGTGGGTGGCACGGTGGCACAGTGATTAGCACTGCTGCCTCACAGCGCCAGAGATCCGGTTCAATTCCCGACTCAGGTGACTGACTGTGTGGAGTTTGCATGTTCTCCCCGTGAGTTTCTGCGTGAGTTTCCTCCGGCTGCTCCAGTTTCCACCCACAGTCACAAAGATGTGCAGTTCAGGTGAATTCGCCATGATAAATTGCCCGTAGTGTTAGGTAAGAGGTAAATGCATGGGTAGGTGGCGGGTCAGTGTGGACTTGTTGGGCCAAAGGGCCTATTTCCACACTGTAAGCAATCTTATCTAATTTGGCAGGTAAATATGCATTGGTGCATGAAATGAAATTTAGCTTCTGGGAGGAGTTTCATCCTGTGAGGGATAGAAATTGGGCGAAGAGGAGATCCTACACTGCAAAGCATAGAGTAAAGCACACTGGCAATACTTTACCACAGGTGAAAAAATAAATCCAAGGGGTTTGAAACGTGGTGAAAGCCTCAGGTGTTCTCACTATAAGCGAGTGGAACACATAAAATTACAGTGCTGATGGTTTTAGAAGGTCACTGTGAAAAGGAGCTTTCACTGCAGTAAGCTGGGACACACCGTGCTGGGGGTTGAAGGAAGACACTTTGGGAAAAGATGTGGTAAAAGAGGCTAAGCCAATGGCATTAGAGAAGCTGGCAAAGGAGACCCCAAGTGGAGCCGAGGAGCTGCAGGAGAGTGCACATCCTAAGCAGGGGCAGTGTATGGAGTCAGTGCCTGATGTCTATAAAGAATTCCCCTCTGTAGATAAAGTTTACTCGGGGGGAGGTGTGGAAAAGAAATTTTGCAAGATATGGGATCTGTTCAGTATCTAATAGTTGAGAAGTGAGGCGCCAGAAAAGCACAACAGATCAGGCAGTATGCGAAGAGCAGGACAATAGACATGTCAGGCATAAACTCATTGTCAGGAATGTGGCTGGGGGACAAGGGGCCTGAAAGATAAATAGGAGGTTGAATGGTTGGATCTGGGATGAGGTTGGGGAGGGGAGATTTGGATTTTGGTGAATTAAACGTCGATGCGTGATAGTTTGAGGGTTCCAACTCTCCTACCACCTATCCAGTTCACCCTCCTGTCCGTCCTATCACCATCAGACCCCACCTGCATATACCTATCGCCTTCGAAGATAACTTCCATCCAGTTCCACACCCTCCCTCCTATTTATTTCTAAAGCCCCCATCCCCCTCCCTTGCCCACCACTTTCCTGATGAAGGACTTATGCCTGAAACGTCAACTCTCCTGCCCCTCGGATGCTGCCTGTCCTGCTGTGCTTTTCCAACCCCACACTGTTGAACTCTGATCTCCAGCATCTGCAGCCGTCACTTTCTCTCAGCCTCTAATAATAAGAGATGGAAGTATTTTCACTCTTTCTGACATGTTACTCAAGAGCGTGATAATTTGTGGAATTGGGACCGAAATTAAGCATTCCCTTGTGCAACATCAGGTTGGAGTGCCAAATCAAGGTTGGGGAAGTAACAGTGAGAGTGAGTGGCAGAGTGTCAGTTCCATGAATACAGTTTGTTCTTAGGAACGGTTTAGCAGGATTCAAGGTGGGAGAAACAATCCTTGTGGTGGAGAAGGCAAAGGAAATCTATGGAACTAGGGAGTTAACAAAAATACTCAGGAATTTTTCCAGACTGTGTAGTAACAAGATCCCACTCTCATAAGTTACAGCAGGAAGGGAAAAAAAAACGAAAGAAAAAGACAAAGGAGTTGATGTGCATTAACTGAAACCCTGTTTGACGTCACGCTGCAGGAAACAAAAGCTGAACAGGCAGAGGGTCAGGCAGTGGTGTTTTGTCCTGAAAGGCTAATAGACTTACGACAGAGATATACACACACACATACACATGCACACACACAGAAAAGGAATAAGAACATATTATCGAACGTTATTAATTTAAATATAGAATCCTAAAGTTTGAATGGAGACCACAGTAGGTTAGTGCAGAGGGAAATGTGCCTACGTGCACCAGATTGTGTTACCAGTAGCATACAGTGTTACGGGTAGCTCATGAACTAACTGGAGGTGGTCACCGAGGTCTATGGAAGACTCAGGCTAAGGTACAGAAAAATTTCTAGTGGCCTGGAATGCACAAGGACGTGGTTATTTTTTTGTTACATGCCAAATGGTAGGTAAGTCACAGGCAGTAATATAAAAAGCAACTTTGTGGTCAATTCCTGCATTCGAAGAATCTTTCACGTGGTTATTGATCAGTTGTGTAGCTCCCCTTTCTCAACTAAATGTGGAAAAGAATTTTTGCTGACTATAATGTGTCTACCAGATTTCCAGAGGCAATTCCATTACGGATTGTTAAGGTAAAAAGGGAGGTGGACGGGTTGGTAGCTTTCTTTACTCTAGTCCTTTCCTATCCATATATTTACCCAAATGCTTTTGAAATGTTGTTAATGTACCCAATCAAGTACATCTGCTGGCAGCACATCCACACACCAGCCCTCTGTGTAAAGAGGTGGCCCCTCCGGTTCCCTTTTATTCCTTCCCCTATTATCTTAAACTCATCCCCTCTAGTCCTCGATTCTCTAAACCTTGGAAAAGGACTGAGAGCATTCCCTCTATCCATATCCCTCAGGATCCTATACAGCTCTATAAGGTCCCCCCTCAGTCTTCTACACTCTAGAGAAAAAGTCCTAGTTCGCTCAACCTCTCCCTATAATTCAGACCACTGGGTCCTGGCAACGTCCTTGTAAATTTCTTCTGACCTCTTTCTAATTAAGTAACATCCATCCTATAACAAGGTGACAAAACTGAACAAAATACTTCAAGTGCGGCCTTACCAAAGTCCTGTGCAGTTGCAACATAAATTCCCAACTTCTATACTCAGTGTCCTGCATCATCAAGGGCAGTGTGCCAAAAGGCTTTTTCTCTGCCCTGTCTACCTGTGACTCCACTCTCAGAGAACCGTGCACCTGAATACAAAGGTCTTTCTGACCACGACACCACTTAAGGCCCTTCCATTCAACATGAGCTTCCAAAACGCAAGACTTTTCATATCTACACTACATTCCATTTGCCATTTCTCGGTCCACTTCCCCACCTGATTAAGGTCCTGTTGCAATTTCTGTTAAACTTCCTCACTGACCATACTCCCAATTAATTTATTGTCATCTGCAAACTTACTAATTATAACTTGTACATTCTCAACCAAATCGTAGACAACAAACAGCAATGGACCCAGCCTCCAGTCTGAAAAGCAACCTTCCACTAAACCCTCTGCTTTCTATCATCAAGTCAACTGTGTATCTAATTGGCTAGTTCCTCCAGCACTCCACGTGATGTCACCTTCCAGAGCAGCCTGCCGTATGGGACTTTATCAAAGGCCTTACTGAAATCCATAAAGACGATGTCTACTGCTCTGTCCTCATCAACCTTACTGATCACTTCATCAAAGAACACTAACTAATTTGAGAAGCATGATCTCCCACTCACAAGTCTATGTGGACTGCTCCAAATCAAACCCTGTGTAAGTAATGGGTGCAGGCAATGGTAAGCTGTCCTTCATTTTATGATGATTCGAGTACATAAGTAAAGCCATCTTCCTGCAGTTGTAGAGCCTTGCTGAGAGAGCATTTGGGGCAATCTCTACAGAGTTGATCTCCTTTGTAAGGAATGATCTCCTTATCACAGACA
>NC_057717.1:60863689-60876245 GCF_004010195.1 Chiloscyllium plagiosum | reverse complement strand
CAGAGATCCTCCCATCTTTCTCAATGGGTGGGTGACCTGTCCCCTCTCAGAGGTCCTGCCATCGTTCCCAATGTGTGGGTGATCTGCCCCTCTTATGGACACTGCCATCCTTCCGCATGTGATGGCGATCTGTCCCTCTCAGGGACACTGCCATCCTTCCCAATGTGTGGGTGATTTGTCCCTCTCAGTGATCCTGCCATCTTTCCCACTGAGTGGGAGCTCTGACTCCTCCCACGGATCTTGCCATCCTTCCCAATGTATGGGTGAACTTTCTCCGCTCAGCGATCCTGCCACCCTTCCCAATGCTTAGGTGGTCTGTCTCCTCTCAGGGATCCTGCCGTCATTCTCAATGTCTGCGTGTTCTGCCCCTCTCAGGGACACTGCCATCCTTCGAAATGTGTGGGTTAGCTCCCCCCCTCTCAGGGAACGTGCCATCCTTCCCAATGTGTGGATGATCTGCCCCCTCTCAGGGACCCTGTCATACTTCTCAATGTGTAGGTGATCTGTCCCCTCTCAGGTTCCCTGCCATCCTTGCCAATGTGTTGGTGCTCTGTCCTTCTCAGAGACGCTGCCATCTTTCCCAATGTGATCGCGATCTGTCCCTCTCAGGGACCCTGCTATCCTTCCCAATGTGTGGGATATCTGTCCCCTCTCAGGGACCCTGCCATCATTCCCAATGTGTGGGTGATCTGTCCCTCTCTGGGATCCTGCCATCCTTCCCTATGTGTGGGTGATCTTCCCCCTCTCAGGGATCCTGCCATCCTTCCCAATGTCTGGGTGATCTGTCCTTCTCAGGGACCCTGTCATACTTCTCAATGTGTGGGTGATCTGCCGCCTCCCAGTGTCCCTGCCATCCTTGCCAATGTGTGGGTGCTCTGTCCCTCTCAGGGACGCTGCCATCTTTCCCAATGTGATGGCGATCTGACCCTTTCAGGACCCCTGCCATCATTCCGAATGTCAGGGTGTTCTGCCCCTGTCAGGACACTTCCATCCTTCCTAATATGTGGGTGAGCGGTCTCCACTGAGGTATACTGCCATCCTTCCCAATGTGTAGGTGATCTGTCCCTCTCAAGATCCTGCCATCCTTCCCAATGGGTGGGTGACCAGTCTCCTCTCAGGGATCCTGCCATCCTTCCCAATGTGTCGGTAATCGACCCCCTTGCATGAACCCTGCCATTTTTCCCAATGTGTTGGTGATCTGCCACTCTCAGGGACACTGCCATCCTTCCCAATGTGTGGGTGATCTTTCTCTTTCATGGATCCTGCCATCTTTCCCTATGTGTGCGTGATCTGTCCCCTCTCAGGGACTCTGCCATCGTTCCCAATCTGTGGGTGTTCTGCCAATGTCAGGGTCACTGCCATCCTTCGTAATGTGTGGGTGAGCTGCCCTGTCTCAGGGAACCTGCCATCTTTCCCAATGTTTTGGTGATCTGCCCCCTCTCAGATACCCTGCCATCCTTCCCAACGTGTGGGTGATCTGTCCCCTCTCAGGAACACTGTCATCCTTCCCAACGTATGGGTGATCTGTCCCTTTTAGGCACCCTGCCATCACTCCGAATGTGTGGATGATCTGCCTCCTCCCACGGATCCTGCCTTCTTTTCCAGCGTGTGGTTGGTCGGCCTCCTCTCAGAAATCCTGCCATCTTTCCCAACATGTGAGTGATCTGCCCCCTCTCAGTGACACTGCAATTCTTCCCAACCTATTGGTGATCTTTCCCAATCTCAGAGACCCTCATCCTTCCCATTGTGTGAGCGATCTGCCCCCTCTCCGACTCCTTGCATTCCTTCACATTGAGGGGGTAATGTGCCCCCTCTCAGAGACCCAGCCATCCTTTCCAATATGTGGGTGATCTGTCTCCTCTCAGGGAACCTGACATCCTTACCAATGTGTGTGTGATCTGCCACCTCACTGGAACCCTGACATCACTCCGAATGTGTGGGCGATCTGTCCCTCTCAGGACACTTTCATCCTTCCCAATGTGTGGGTGAGCGGTCTCCTCTGAGGTATCCTGCCATCCTTCCCAATGTGTAGGTGATCTGTTCCTCTCAGAATCCTGCCATCCTTCCCAATGTGTGGGTGATCGGTCTCCTCTCAGGGATCCTGCCATCCTTAGCAATGTGTGGGTGATCTGTCTCCACTCATGCATCCTGCCATCCTTCCCTATGTGTGGGTGATCAGTCCCCTCTCAGGGACACTGCCATCATTCTCAATGTCTGGGTGTTCTGCCCCTGTCAGGGTCACTGCCATCCTTCTCAATGTGTGGGTGAGCTGCCCCCTCTCAGGGATCCTGCCATCCTTCCCAATGTTTGGGTAATCTTTTTCCGCTCAGGGCTCCTGCCGTCATTCCCAATGTCTGCGTGTTCTGCACCTCTCAGGGTCATTATCATTTTTCGCAATGTGTGGGTGAGCTGCCTCCTCTCAGGGAACCTGCCATCTTTCCCAATGTGTGGATGATCTGCTCCCTCTCAGGGACCCTGTCATACTTCTCAATGTGTTGGTGATCTGCCCCCTCTCAGGGACACTACCATCTTTCCCAATGTGTAGGTGATCTGTCCCCTCTCAGGTACCCTGCCCTCCTTCCCTATGTGCGGGTGATCTGTCTCCACTCATGGATACTGCCATCCTTCCCAATGTGTGGGTGATCTGTCTCCGATCATGGATCCTGCCAAACCTCCAAATGTATGGGTGATCTGCCACCTCTCAGGCACCCTGCCATCACTCCCAATGTGTGGGTGATCTGTCTCCTCTCAGAGATCCTGCCATCCTTCACAATGTGTGGGTGATCTGTTCCCTCTCAGGGATCCTGCCATCCTTCCCAACCTGTGAGTGATCTGTCCGCTCTCAGAGACCCTGCCATCCTTCCCATTGTGTGAGCGATCTGCCCTCTCTCTGACTCTTTGCCATTCTTCACAATGGGTGGGTAATGTGCCCCCTCTCAGAGACCTAGCCATCCTTTACAATGTGCGGGTGATCTGCCACCTCTCAGGAACCCTGAAATCACTCCGAATGTGAGGGCGATCTGTCCCTCTCAGGACACTTTCATCCTTCCCAATGTGTGGGTGAGCGGTCTCCTCTGAGGTATCCTGCCATCCTTCCCAATGTGTAGAAAATCTGCTACTCTCAGGATCCTTCCATTCTTTCCAATGTGTGGATGATCGGTCTCCTCTCAGCGATCCTGCCATCCTTACCAATGTGTGGGTGATCTGTCTCCTCTCATGGATCCTGCCATCCTTCCCTATGTGTGGGTGATCAGTCCCCTCTCAGGGACACTGCCATCATTCCCAATGTCTGGGTGTTCTGCCCTGTCATGGTCACTGCCATCCTTCTCAATGTGTGGGTGAGCTGCCATCTCTCAGGGAACCTGCCTTCATTCCCAATGTGTGGGTGTTCTGCCCCTGTCAGGGTCACTGTCATCCTCCCAAATTTGTGCGTGATTTGCTACCTCTCGGGAACCCTGCCATCACTCCGAAATTGTGGGCGATCCATCCCTCTCAGGACACTTCTATCCATCCTAATGTGTGGGTAAGCGGTCTCCTCTGAGGTATCCTGCCATCCTTCCCAATGATTAGGTGATCTGTCGCTCTCAGGACAATGCTATCCTTCCCAATGTGTCGGTGATCTGTCCCTCTCTGGGATCCTACCATCCTTCCCAATGTGTGCGTGATCTGTCTCTTCTCAGGGATCGTGCCATTCTTCACAATGTGTGGGTGATCGGCCCCCTCGCAGGGACCCTGCCATTCTTCCCAATGTGTGGGTGATCTGCCACTCTCAAGGATCCTGCCATCCTTTGGAAGTGTGGGTAATCTGTCCCCTCTCAGGGACCCTGCCATCCTTCCCAATATGTAGTGATCCTCACCCCCCACCCCCCCCCAGTGACTCTGCCATCCTTCCCAACGTGTGAGTGACCAGTCCCCTCTCAAGAGCCCTGCTATCCTTCCCAATGTGTGGGTGATCTGTCTCCTCTCAGGGATCCTGCCATCCTTCCCAATGTGAGGCTGACCTGTCTCTCTCACAGGGATCCTGTCATCCTTCGCACTGTGTGGGTGATCTGTCCCTCTCGGGCACCCTGCCATCCTTTCCAAAGTGATGATCTGTCCCTCTCAGGGACCCTGCCATCCTTCCCAATGTGTAGGTGATCTGCCCCCAATTATTGATTTACCCCCAATTATTGATCGTGCCATCCTTCCCAATATGATCGGTATCTGCCCCCTCTCAGGGACTCTGCCGTCCATCCTTGGTGATCCCTGGTTTGTACAAACCCAACTGCTCTGTGTTCCTCTGCGTGATGTTTTGGAAGTGTCGTGGACAACGAAGAAGGTTACTTCAGGTTACAGCAGGATTTAAACCAGATGGGCCAGTGGGCTGAGAAGTGGCAGAAGGATTTTATTTTCGATAAACGTGACGT
Organism: Chiloscyllium plagiosum; assembly: GCF_004010195.1. NCBI lineage: Eukaryota > Metazoa > Chordata > Chondrichthyes > Orectolobiformes > Hemiscylliidae > Chiloscyllium > Chiloscyllium plagiosum. The sequence goes on along the minus strand of NC_057717.1, from coordinate 60,871,839 downwards.
GCTGCATTTAGGGAAAGCAAACTTTAGCAGGACTTATGCACCTAATGTTAAGGTCCTGGGGAGTGTTGTTGAACAAGGAGGCATTGGAGTGCAGTTTCGTAGCCCCTTGAAATTGGAATTTCAGGTAGATAGGATAGTGAACAAGATGTTTTGTGTGCTTTCTTTTATTGGTCCGAGTATTGAGTACAGCAGTTGGGAGGTCATGTTGCGGCTGTACAATATATTAATAAGAGCTGATAATGTGTTGCTGGAAAAGCGCAGCAGGTCAGACAGCATCCAAGGAGCAGGGGAATCGACGTTTCGGGCATGAGCCTTTCTTCAGCCCTTTCCAGCAGCACATTATTAGCTCTGATCGACAGCATCTGCAGTCCTCACTTTCTCCTGGAACGTATTAATAAGACCACGTTTAGAATATTGCTTAAAATTCTGGTCTCCTTCCTATCAGAAGGATGTTGCGAAACTTGAAAGAGTTCAGAAAAGATTTACAAGAATGTTTCCCAGTTGGAGGATTTTAGCTACAGGGAGAGGTTGAATAAGCTGGGGCTGTTTTCCCTGGAGTTTCAGAGGCTGAGGGGTGAGGTTATAGAGGTTTATAAAATCATGAGGGGCGTGAGTAGGATAAATAGACAAAGTCTTTTCCCTGGGGTCGGGTAGTCCAGAACTAGAGGGCATATGTTTAGGATGAGAGGTGAAAGTTATAAAAGAGACCTAAGTGGCAAGTTTTTTCACTCAGAGGGTGGTGCGTGTATGGAATGAGCTGCCAGATGAAGTGGTGGAGGCACGTACGTTTGTAATATTTAAAATGCATTTGGATGTGTATATGAATAGCAAGTATTTGGAGTGATATGCGCCAAGTGCTGGCAGGTGAGGCTAGATTGGGTTGGGATATCTGGTCGGCATGGACGGGTTGGACCGAAGGGCCTGTTGTGGCTCTATGTCATCATGCAGTGGCAGTTGCACAGTGACATCACCCACTTCCTGGGGATTTCTTCAACTGTATGATTTTTCACTAACTCCAGTACTTCAGATATCTATCCTGCTGCAGGCTCCACAGGAGATTTTGAAATTGACAATAGTGACGTTATTGAGCATTTGTGACCAATGGTCAACAATTTGCAGTTTTTTTTGTTGTGCATGTTAACTGTGAGATGTTTAGTGCTGTAAAGCTGTTGTTTCTTCTTTAACGTGGATCTGAATCCATTTCAGTACATAGATCTGTTTCACTTCTGTTTCCCTCTGCCTCTAATAGCGTGCGTACCTGACTGTTTAATCCTTCTCTGTCACTTTATCAAATTATATCTCAGTGAGGTTTCTCCTGCATTACTTTGATCATGTGCAAGGGATTAAGAAACGTTACCTTCCCACAGTATGTATCGGAGTCAGGAATTGTTTGTACTACAGTATTTCACTGTTCTGCTTTGAGTCTATATTAATTAAAAGTGTCTGCACCATGTTTACTCTCATTCATTTCGCACATCCTGAAACATTGGAAATCCACGGGAGATTGCAATTCAGGGGAGGGCAAATATTTCGGAATAAAAAAAAATCTAAGGATGCTGGAAATCAGAACCACAAACCAGAAACCACAAGACGTTCCTGTGGCCAACAACAATAAGTCGGCATGGTGTGTTACTTCCCTGGTGCCAGGACCAAAGATATGTCAAAAATGTTGCAGAATGTTCTCAAGGGGGAGAGCGACCAGCAGGTCATTGTACACATTGGAACCAACGACATAGAAGGGGAAATGTTGAGATTCTGAAGGTAGAATACAGAGTTAGGCAATATTTTTATAAATGAGGTCCTCGAGAGCAGTAATATCTGAATTACTCCTGATGCAAAAAGCTAGTGAGATAGGAATAGGAGGATAGAGCAGGTGAATGCATGGCTGATGAGTTGTTATATAGGAGAAGGATTCACATTTCTGGATCATTGCAATCCCTTTTGGGGTAGAAGTGACATGTACAGAAGGATGGTTTGCACTTAAATTGGAAGAGGACTAATATACTGGCAGGGAAATGTGCTAGTATTGCTCTGGAGGATTTAACTTAGTAAGGTGGTTAGCTGGGATCCAGGGAGATAGTGAGCAAAATACCAATCTGAGTCTGGCACAGTTGAGTAAAGAAGTGAGTCAAACAATCAGGGCAGGCAGGGACAAAGCAGAGAACAAGGTAAGATGATTAATTAAATTGCATCTTGTCAATACAAGAAGGCTAACAGGGAAGGCAGATGAACTCAGGCCATTGTCAGGAACGTGGGACTGGGCTATCATAGCGATAACAGAAACATGGATCAGTGATGGACAAGACTGGCAGCTTAATGTTTCAGGATATAAATGTTAAAGGAATGACAGAAAGGGAGGCAAGAGAGAAGGGACAGTGGCTTTTTTGATAAGTGGTAGCATTACAGCTCTGCTGAGGTAGAATATTCCCGGAAATACATCCAGGGAAGTTATTTGGGCAGAACTGAGAAATACGAAGGGAGAATCACTTTATTGGGATTGCATTATAGACCCCTTATAGTCAGAGGGAAATTCAAAAACAAATTTGCAAGGAGATCTCAGTTATCTGTAAGAATACAAAGCATGGTAATGGCAGGGGTTTTAACTTTCCAAATATCGACATGGATAGCCATAGTGTTAAGGATTCAGATGGAGTGGAATTTGTTAATGCTTACTAGAACATTTTCTGATCTAGTATGTGGACGCACCAACAAGAGAAAATGTAAAACTTGACCGACTTGAGGCAGGGCAGGTATCTGAGGGGAGCAATATAATCTCGACTTAACTGTAAATATCACAGTTAAGTGATAGTCACAGGTGAGGTCCTGGAAGACTGGAGGTTGGCTACGTGTTGCCACTATTTAAGGAAGGTAGTAAGGTCAAGACAGGGAACTATAGAACAGTAAGCCTGACGTCGGTGATGGGCAAGTTGTTGGAGGGAATCCTGAGGGACAAGATGAAAATGTATGTGGAAAGGGAAGGACTGATTTGGCATGGTCAACATGGCTTTTTGCGAGGGAAATTATATCTTACAAACTTGATTGAGTTTTTTGAAGAAGTAACAAAGAGGATTGATGAGGGCAGAGTGGGAGACATGATCTAGATGAACTTCAGGTAGGCGTTTGACAAGGTTCCCCGTGGGAGACTGGTTAGCAAGATTCAATCTCATGGAATACACGGAGTACTAGCCATTTGGATACAGAACTGCATTAAAGGTAGAAGACAGAAGGTGGTGCTGAACGGTTGTATCTCAGGTTCGAGGCCTGTGACCAGTGGAGTGCCTCAAGGATCGGTGCTGGGATCATAACTTTCCATCATTAAAATAAATTATTTAGATTTGAGCTTAAGAAGTACAGTTAGTAAGTTGCAGATGACACCAAAATTGGAGGTGTAGTGGATAGCGAAGAAGGTTACCTCGTACTACAATAGGATATTGATCAAACGGGCCAAAGGACTGAGAAGTGGCAGGTGGAGTTTAATTTATATAAATGTGAGGTTCTATGTTTGGGAAAAGCAAATCTTAGCAGAACTTATACACTTAATGATAAGTTCCTGGGGAATGTCGCTGAACAAAGAGACCTTGGAGCGTAGGTACATAGTCCCTTGTAAGTGAAGTCCCAGGTAGATAGGATAATGAAGGCGGTCTTTGGTATGCTTTCCTTTATTGGTCAGAGTATTGAGTGTAGGAGTTGGGAAGTCATTCTGCAGCTGTACAGGACATTGTTTAGGCCACTGTTGGAATACTGCATGCAATTCTGGTCTCCTTCCTATCGGAAAGATGTTGTGAAACTTGAAAGAGTTCAGAAAAGATCTACAAGGATGTTGCCATCATGAAGGATTTGGGCTACAGGGAGAGGCTGAACAGGCTGGTGCTGTTTTCCCTGAAGCGCCACAGGCTGAGGTGTGACCTCATGGAGGTTTATAAAATCATGAGGAGCATGGATAGGGTAAATAGACAAGATCATTTCCTGGGATGGGAGAGTCCAGATCTAGACGGCACAGGTTTGGGGTGAGAGGGGAAAGATATAAAGGAGATCTAAGTGGAATCTTTTTACACAGAGGGTGGTTTGTGTGTGTGTGTGTGCGTGAAATGTGCTGCCAAAGGAAATGGTGCATGCTTGTGTAATTGTAGCATTTAAAAGGCATCTGTATGGGTATATGAATAGGAAGAGCTGGGAGGGATATGGGCTGCATGTTGGCAGGCAAGACTAGATTGGATTGGGATATCTGGTAGGCATGGACGAAGGGTCTGATTCCATGCTGCACATCTTTATGACTCTATGACTCAGACAGCTGTTTCCAATTCAGTGCAGGTTATACTGCTCATGTCAATAACTCCAAATTACAGGGTAAACCCATATAACTATTTACAGTTTAGTGCAAGGTGTACTGCTCATGTCAATGACTAATAATTACATTGTAAAATCAGACATCTTTTATAGTGCTTATGTAAATAACGAGTGACTGCAGGGTAAAATCATATGGGCATTTAAGTTCAGTGCAGGTTATATTGCTCATGTCAGTAATAACAAACTACAGAGCAAACCCAGAGAGCTATTTACAGTTCAGTATAGGGTATATTGCTCATGTCAATAACTATGGACTACAAAGTAAACTCAGACAGATATATACAATTCAGAGTAGGATATACTGCTCATGTCAATAACGACAAACATCATGGTAAACTCAGACAAGTATTTACATTTAATTGCAAGGTTTACTGCTTATGTTAATAACTAAAAAAGTACAGGGTAAACTCAGACAGATAATTACACTTCAGTGTAAGGTATATTGCTCATGTCAATAACTAAAAATTTACAACGTAACTCAGACAGCTATTTACACTTCAGGATGTACTACCCATATTAATAAATAATAATTACTGGGTAAACCTCAGACAGCTATTTGCATTTCAGTGCAGGTTATACAGCTCATGTAAATAACAACAAACTACAAGGTAAGCTCTGACAGATAGTTACAGGTCAGCGCAGAGTATACTGCTCACGTCAATAACTACAAACTACAGGGTAATCTCAGAAAGCTATTTACAGTTCAGTGCAGAATGTCCTACTTATTTAAATAACTAATAAGGACAATGTAAAATCAGTAATCTATTTACATTTCAGTGCAGGGTACGCCGTCCTAATCTATTTACATTTCAGTGCAGGGTACGCCGTCCATGTCAATAACTTCAAACTGCAGGTAAACGCAGAAAGCTATTTTCAATTCAGAATGGGGTATACTGACCATGTCAATACCTAAAAAGTGTAAGGTAAACTCAGACAGCTATTTGCAGTTGAAGGTAGAGTATACTGCTCATGACAAGAACTTCAAACTACAGGGCCAACTTGAGAGATATTTTTAATTCTGTGCAAGTTATACTGCGCATGTCAGAAAATACAAACTACCGGATAAACTCAGAAAGCTATTTAATGTTCAGTGCAGGGTATACTGCTCATGTCAATAATTAAATATTTACAGAGTAAATTCTGGGAACTATTTACAGTTCAGCGCAGGGTATATACTGCTCATGTCAATAACTGAAAACTGCAGGTTAAAATCAGACAACTATTTACAATTCAGTGGAGGTTATACACCTCATGTCAATAACGACAAAATACAGGGTGACTTCAGACAGATATTTACAGTTCTGTGCAGGGTATATTGCGCATGTCAAGAACTACATGCTACAGTGTAACCTCAGGCAGATATTTACAATTCAGTGAAGATTACACTGCTCATGTCAATAAAAACAAAATACGGGGTAAAGTTAGAGAGCTACTTATAGTCCAGTGCAGATTATATGCCTTATGTCAATAACTACACACTGCACGGTAAACTCAGAGAGCTATTTAAAGCTCAGTGCAGGGTGTTCTACTCATGTCAATAACTAAATAAATGTATGCGTTTAACCTACAATTATTAGTTTATGACATGAGAAGCACATTCTGCACGGAGCTTTAAATATCTGTCTGTGTTTACCCTGAAGTTTTAGTTATTGACATGAGCAGTGTAAAGTGCACTGAACTGGAAATAAATGACTGAGGGTATTCAATAATTATTACAGTTCAGTGCAGGGTAAACCGATCATATCAGTAACAATAAACCACAGCGTAAACTCCAAAAGATATTTACACTTAAGTGGAGATTATACTGTTCACCATCAGAGCAGCGTACAAAGGGGGTGCAGTGGTAGTTTGGTGCACTGACCTCTACACCACTGAAGCCAGGCGCCAACTCGAAGACACCTCCTCTTACTGTCCCCTCGACCATGACTTCATCCCCATCACCAAATCATCGTCTCCCAGACCAAACAGAATCTCATCAGCTGAGGATATCTCCCACCCACAGCTTCCAACCTCATAGTTCGGGAACCCCTCACTGCCCAATTCTACTTCCTACCCAAGGTCCACAAGCCTAACTACCCATTTGCCTATCGTCTCAGCCTGCTCCTGCACCACTGAACCCATCTGCACCTACCTCGATACTGTCCTATCCCCGGGTCCAGGAACTCTCCACATACATTTGGGACACCAATACTGTCCTATCCCCGGGTCCAGGAACTCTCCACATACATTTGGGACACCACACACCCCCTCCACCTCCACCAAGACGTCCATTTCCCCGGCCCCCAACGCCTCCTCTCTGGGACTATGCAGAACCTCATCACTTCAGAAGAGCTCCTCCCCACCTCTTCCAACATCATACTCCTGGAACCCTACAACGCCTGATTCTACATCCTTCCCAAGATCCACATGCCTGACCACCCTGGCCGATCCATTGTCTCAGCCTGCTCCTGCCCAACCGAACTCATCTCCACCTTCCTCGATACTGTCCGATTCTCGTGGTCCAGGAACTCCCACACACGTTCAGGACACCACCAACGTCCTCCACCTCCTCCAAGGCTTCCATCTCCCCGGCCCCCAACGCCCCATCTCTGGGACACCCGCACCAACCAACCCCATTGTCCCCTGGCTGAACAGTTCAACTCCCCCTCCCATTCAGCCGAGGATATGCAGGTCTTGGTCCTCCTCCATTACCGCTGCCTTACCACCCGACGCCTGGAGTAAGAAAACCTCATTTTCCGACTCAGAACACTTCAACCCCAGGGCATCGATGTGGACTTCATCCGTTTCCTCATTTCTCCTCCCCCAACTTACTCCTGTTCCAACCTTCCAGCTCAGCACCATCCTAATGACTGTCCCACCTGCCCATCTCCATCCCCTAGTGAGTGTCCTTGATAAGTATGTGCCCGTCAGGCAGGGAGGCAAGGGTCGTGTGAGGGAGCCTTGGTTTAATAAGGAATTGGAATCCCTTGTTAAATGGAAGAGGACGGCCTATGTAAAGATGAGGCGTGAAGGTTCAATTGGGGCGATTGAGAGTTATAAGGTAGCCAGGAAGGACCTGAAGAGAGAGCTAAGAGCAGCAAGGAGGGGACATGAAAGGTCCTTAGTTGGTAGGATTAGGGAAAACCCTAAGGCTTTCTATAGGTATGTCAGGAATAAAAGAATGACTAGGGTAGGAATAGGTCCAGTCAAGGATAGTAGTGGGAAGTTGCGTGTGGAGGCTGAAGAGATTGGGGAGACACTGAATGAATACTTTTCGTCAGTATTCAATCAGGAACAGGACATTGTGTCAATGTGAGTACTGAGTCACAATTAAGTAGAATGGATGGCTTTGAGGTATGTAGAGAAGAGGTGTTGGAAATTCTGGAAAGGGTGAAAATAGATACGTCCCCTGGGCCTGATGGCATTTATCCTAGGATTCTCTGGGAAGCAAGGGAAGAGATTGCAGAGCGATTGGCCTTGATTTTTATGTCCTCGTTGTCTACAGGAGTAGTGCCAGAAGATTGGAGGCTAGCAAATGTGGTTCCCTTGTTCAAGAAGGGGAGTAGGGATAACCCTAGTAACTATAGGCCGGTGAGTCTCACTTCTGTTGTGGGCAAAGTCTTAGAGAGAATTGTAAGGCATAGGATTTATGAACATCTGGATAGGAATAATGTGATCAAGGATAGTCAGCATGGTTTTGTGAAGGGCAGGTCATGCCTCACAAACCTTATTGAATTCTTTGAAAAGGTGACGAAGGAGGTGGACGAGGGGAAAGCGGTAGATGTGGCGTATATGGATTTTAGTAAGGCATTTGATAAGATTCC
>NC_057717.1:60860679-60862947 GCF_004010195.1 Chiloscyllium plagiosum | reverse complement strand
GGTAGGTTTAGGACAGATGTTAGGGGTAGGTTCTTTACTCAGCGAGTCGTGAGTTCATGGAATGCCCTGCCAGTAGCAGTGGTGGACTCTCCCTCATTATGGGCATTTAAGCGGGCATTGGATAGGCATATGGAGGATAGTGGGCTAGTGTAGGTTAGGTGGGCTTGGATCGGCGCAACATCGAGCGCCGAAGGGCCTGTACTGCGCTGTATTCTTCTATGTTCTATGTTCTATGTTCCCACCTGTCCCCCAACCTCCTCGCCGACCTATCACCTTTACCCCAACCTCCATCCACCTACTGCACTCTCAGCTAATTTCTCCCCAGCCCCACCTCTACGCCCTCCCACTTATCTCTCTCCAAGCGAAGTTTCCAGCCTCATTCCTGATGAACGGCTCCGGCCCAAAACGTCAATTCTCCTGCTCTTCAGATGCTGCCTGACCTGCTGTGCCTTTCCTGCAGCACTCTCTCAACTGTGATCTCCAGCATCTGCGGACCTCACTGTCTCCAAATATTTGACTTATTCATCCCAGCTACAGAGACACCAGTAAGTTCACACTGGGGAGAAACTTTTCACCTGCTCCCACATTGGAAAGAATTAACTTTTTCATCCAATCTGGTAACACACCAATATGTTCTTACTGGAGAAAGATCTTTGCCTTGCTCGATGTGTGGGAAGGGATTCACTCAGTCATTCTCCAGAATGAGAGACCAGCAAATTCACGCTGGAGTGGGGGCGGGATATTGTTCACCTGCTTCCAGGCATTCGTCCAGTCACCCAGTCGACTGAGACCACTACTGAGTTGACACTGCGGAGAGACCAATACATCTGCTATGTGTGTTGGAAAGAATTCAGTTCGGGATCCAACCTGAGGATACACCAAGGAATTTTCATGAAACAGAAACCATTCACTTGCTCCATGTGTGGGGAATAACTCAGATAATCCACCTGTGAATACAACGGTAAGCTCACACTGGGAATATACCATTCACCTGTTCTGTGCGTAGAAAGGAATTTAGTCAGGTATTTAACCGGCTACCACACCAGCGAGTTCACACTGGAGAGAGACCATTTATTGGCTGTGATTGTAGGAAAGCATTCACTTTGTCACCCAAACTGCTGAAATGCCAGCGAATTCATAAATGGGTATAGTGCAGGGTTTTATTTTCTTTTATTTACACCAAGTAATCGATAATTGTCTTTGGCATTTAAAATGTTAACACAATTGCGTATCTCGAGGACCTGGTTTTAGAAATAATCAACATTGTGTTGGATACAGACACATTCTTATTGGGTAAAGGCAATCAATCTACACAGTGTGAAAACAGGGATTGTCTGGTTCATTAGGACTTGTGAAATACCCAGAAGTTCATTGAGTGACGTCAGAAGTTGAATTTTGAAGTAATTGACGTCCATTCCAAAGTATGCATTCTGGGTTTTGTTTCTGACGCTGTTTGGAAACACCGTCAGTCTGGTTATCATTTGGAGACAAAAACAATATTGATCAGTTTTCTGTTAAATGCATGGCAAACAAGTCGGTGTCATATCTCAAAAGCAACTGACATTCTTCTGAAGGGCTCTCCAGCTCAATCTGAAATCAGCTTCTACGTTTTATTTCTGGAAAGTCATTCAGGATTTCAATAAATCTATTGAGTGGAAGAAACTCTCAACCAATCTTTTCTTAATCAGTCACTAATAGTTTTGAAGCTCTAACTAAAGTTATTGATTCACTCGAAAGATGGAATTACCCTGATTGAGTCACTTCAAACCTCACGTTATGTGAAAAATGCTTTTGTTCACCTTTAAACTTGCATGGTTCTGGTCCAGTATTTCCAAATCTCGTGAATAAACTCATTAATTCTCTCTATCATCCCAATGAAACAATTTGTATCCTTTCTGATGATTTTATGTCTCAGTAAACCCCGTCCTTGGGCTTTATAATATCTTGCTTTCCAGGAAGCAGCGTCTGTTCCCTTCCTAACCTCATTTCATGCTTTTGGTGGAGAATGAGGACCAGGATTACACACAATGCTCCCACTGAGCATGATCTAAAAAATTTACAGTTATGCTATGAACTCTTTGCTTTTTAAATATGATTTCTCTATTTTTAAACTTCAATTAGCTAAAGTATTTTCTATCCAATTCATGAACATCGTATCCATGGAGATGAAAATTTTCTATCACTTCCTTTAGTCTTCCATGGAATGTTCGAAAGGTTTGTAAGGCCAACATCTCTAAATCACTGTACCCTGAGTGAGTCTCAACTATT
>NC_057717.1:60857157-60860179 GCF_004010195.1 Chiloscyllium plagiosum | reverse complement strand
GCATGATTTTGTGCGGGGGAGATCGTGCCTTACCAACGTAGGAGTTCATTTTGTAAGTGACCAAGTTGATAGACGAAGAAATGGTTGTTGATGTCATATCCATGAAATTTACTAAGGAGTTTGATAAGGTTCCCGATGGTAAACTAACGGAAAAGGTGAAGTCTCATGGTGTGCAGGGTTTTCTAGCCAGGTGGATAAATAATTGGTTTAGCAAAAGAAGACAGTCAGTAATACTTTAAGGGAGTTTCTCGAAATGGATAAAGGTCACCAGTGGTGTTCCACAGGGATTACTGCTGCGGGCAATACTTCCTGTGAAATACATAAATGATCTGGAAGATAATATGGCGATTGGTGGACTTGCATAAAACATAGGGGATTAACAAAGAATACTGGAGAATTTTTAAAAAATACTGGAGAGTTGGGCGGAGGAGTGGTAGTTGGATTTCAATCCGGGATTTCGGGATGATTATTTCTAGAGCGAAATATATTATAAATAAAAGAGCCTTGGGAATTGTTGATGAGCAGAGAGATCAGGTCCATTGTATCCTGAAGGTGGCTGCAGAGGCGGGTAGAGTAGTCAAGAAGGTATAAGCTATACTTGCATTCATTGGACGCAGTATTGTGGAAAACAGCTGGCAGGTCATTTTAAATTGTACAAGATTTTTGTCGGCTGAATTTAGAATACTGTGTGTAGTTCTGCCCACCACATAACCAAAAGGATTTGGAAGCATTGGAGAGGGTGCAAAGAAAGTTTACGAAAATGTTGTATGGCATGGAAGGTCCTGCTGTCAAGAAAAGTTGAGTAGGTTAGGACTGTTCTCATTTAAAAAAAAAAGGGAGATGGTGTGGGGACCTGATTGAGGTCTATAAAATCGTGATGGGTTTAGACAGGGTGGAGATATACAAGCTTTTTTCACAAGGTAAGGGATTCAATAATGACCTTATTGAATCACGCGTTCAAGGTGAGAAGTGAAAATTTCAAGGTGGATATATGCGGAAAGTACTTTACACAGAGGGTGGTAGGTGCCTGGAACGCCTTGTCAGCTTAAGTAGTAGAGGCAGACACGGAAGTTGCATTTAAGGTACGTCTGGATAGATGTCTGATTAGGTGGGAAGCAGAGAAGAACAGATCCTTGGAAATTGGGTGATAGATTTAGACAGTGGATTTGGATCGGCACAGGCTTGGAGGGCTGAAGGACCTGTTCCTTGGCTGGAAAATGTATTTCGTCTTTGTTCTTGTTCCACATGAACTGTGTAGCTGGGCTGAGAAGTGTCAAATGGAATTTCATGCGGAAAAATGTGAGTTGAATCCCTTTAGAAGGCATAAGAGGAGTGCAGAGACTGGGCTAATGATAAGATTCCTGGTCGTGTCGGTGAGCAGAGAGGTCTCGATATCCATGTACAGGGATCCCTGAAAGTTGCCAGACAGGAATGGAGGTTTGTTATAGAAGGCAGATGTTACGTTAGCTTTTCTTACTAGAGGGACTAAGTTACAGAACTATGAGCCCTTGCTGCAGCTGTACAAAATTCTGGATTAGTGGTGCTGGAAAAACACAGCTGTTCAGGCAGCATCCGAGAATCTGTACAATCGACGTTTCGGGCAAAAGCCCTTCATCCGGAATACAGGCAGAGTGCCTGAAGGGTGGAGAGATAAATGAGAGGAGGGTGAGATGGGGAGAAAGTAGCATATGTTACTTTCTCCCCACCCCCACCCTCCTCTCATTTATCTCTCCACCCTTCAGGCACTCTGCCTGTATTCCTAATGAAGGGCTTTTGCCCGAAACGTCGATTGTATAGATTCTCGGATGCTGCCTGAACAGCTGTGCTTTTCCAGCACCACTAATCTCGAATCTGGTTTCCAGCATCTGTAGTCATTGTTTTCACCCTGCAGCTGTACAAAAGTGTGGTGGGACTGCATTTGCGGTTTTGCATACAGTTGTGGTCACCACATTATAGGAAGCACTTGAAAGCTTTGGACAGGGTTCAGAGGAGGTTTACTATGATGATGCATGGTATGGAGCGAAGGTCTTACGTGGAAAGGCTGAAGGACTGGAGTCTGTTTTCGTTAGAGATAAGAAGATTGAGAAGCGATATAATTGAGATATATAAGAAATTCAGAGGATTATACAGGTTGGACAGGGAGAGTCTTTTTCCTTGCCTGATGATGGAGAGCATGAGAGGACAGAGCTTTAAATTGAATGCTGATAGATATAGATATGATGGAGGTAGTTCATTTATTCAGAGAGCAGTTGCAGCGTGGAACGCACTGCCTGCACATGGTAGATCCGCCAAAATTAAAGACGTTTAACTGGTCATTGGATAGGCATATGAATCAAAGTGCAATACTATCAGTTAGATGGTCTTCAGATTGGTTTTTCATGTTGGCACAAAATCGAGTGCCGAAGGACCTGTAGTTCACTGAATTGTTTGGTTTTAAATTGTTCTTTGTTCTAGTACTGACTTTTACACAGTTCGAGTTTCAATTTAAAAGTATTGAATTTTTAAAAGAATGTGAAATTATGAGCTGCTGTCGAGAGCAAGCAAGATTTTGTCCAGTGTCAATGCCTTTCTTGATTCCAGCCTCCAGAGGTTTATATTTAAGTTCATTGTTACCATGCATCTTCTTTCTGATACAGTGATACTACCACCAACCACCCAGGTGCACGGATCCCACCTACACACATAGATCCCAACAATAACAAAGCCCGTCGCACAGACACGCACACACTACAGCCCCCACATTAAGACACCCACTCCCACAGAGCCCGAGATCTCACACAGCCCGCACGTTAAAACATTCCCCACAAACCACGTCCCACACACAGCGTCTCCCCCACGCACGCAGTACCTGAGTCAGACGGCCCCCACACTCAGAGCCCACATAAACACACCCCATCAAAAAGAGCCCCCCAAACAGACACACAGCTACTCCACACACTTCCCAACACACACTTCCACCACACGAACAGACTAAATACACGTACAAAGCCCCAAACCCCAACACACACCCTAAATTAACAGC
>NC_057717.1:60839748-60857086 GCF_004010195.1 Chiloscyllium plagiosum | reverse complement strand
AGCCCCACACACATCGACTACATGTGCACACAGTCCCCAAACTCGCACACAGCCCTCCACATCCATAGATCCCCACATACAAACCCAGGTACGCACAACTACCAGCCCCACACACGCAGCGCCAAACACACTCACTCCCCCACATGCACAGCACCCGTAGGCTTACTACCCCCATCCAGCCAGCACCACCACACACAGCCCTCTCCTACACAGAGACCTACCCATACATGCAACCCCACAAACACACCCCTTCACGCACAAAAACAGGTTATCCCATACATCAACCGCACGACCAGCACGTGCAACACATAACTCCATTTAAACGCAGTCCCAACACAAAACCGCCTGCACACACAGATTGCACACAATCAGCATCCCCTGCACACAGAGCTCCAGAAACAGACAGCCATACGCCATACACAAAGCCTCCAGAATACATACTGTCCCCCGCACGCAACCACCCCAAACCCAGCCCCCAGATACAGAGCCACCTCGCCCACACAGCACCACATTAAGCACAGGCCCAACCAGACACGCAGCACCCACATACACAGACAGCCTCCAACAACGCACAGTTCTAATGTACAAAAACGGAACCCCACAGACGCAGACCACACCCTCAACACACAGCCCCCAGAGACAAACGCGGCTGACCTCCACACAAACACAGATCCCATACACAGCGCTCCATGCGCACACACACAGGTGCGCACATAGCCTTCAGAACACACACAGCACCCTCACACAAACAGCACCCCCAATCGGAAACAACATGCACAGTCCCCCCACACTTAGCAACTCCACAAGCACAGCTGCTCCCGACACACAGCCCCAACACACACAGATTATCTCGCACACACAGATACACACACACACAACCCACCCTCACACACACTTTTTTCTGCACACAGACAGTGTCCCCCACACATTCTCAAAGGCCCCATCCACCCACACACACACTGAACCCCACAGAAATGAACAGTCCCCACACACAGGCATGGCATACATGCAATATCCGCACACACAGATTCGCCCAAACTCTCAGCTTCCCCCACGCATGCACAGTTTCAGGTGAGATACCCGCTCCCCGCACATATTTCACCCACAAATACATGGCACACGAACAACCTTTTCAGGTGGTGCCAGGAATGGAATCTTGTAACAATGAATGGTAGGTCGCTTCACAAAAATAAAGTCCACAGTTTCTAATCGCGTTAGCGCAAAACCATTTTTAATAAACATATTTTGCATGCAAACAACCATATATTGATATGTGGAGCAAAAACTGGAGGACCAAAGGAACGAATGGATTTCCTTTTTTTTAATATCCAGATGGTTAATCACATAGAGGGATATGTACAGTGAAGGGGAAAATGTCCTTTGGGGGGATGTCTGGCAATAATGTAGAATATGCAAAGTTTCAATGTGTTGAAAGTGCTACTCCTTTCCTGAAGTTTCTGTGCAGTCTGTGGGAAAGCTCTGTAAATGTTGTCACAAGCTCTCACATGTTTGGAAGGAGGTCTCTCCAGGATCGACAGGACTGTGTTTTCCGTTCCCTTTTCCGATACTAAGGCTGGTGCTGTCGAGTTTTATCCTTTCAGGCTTCGGAGCAGTTTGATATAATTGAGTGTCATGCTTGACCGTTTAGGTGACATTTGATGAATTTATCACATATCTGTGCTTAGATCTGGAGAACCTAGATCTCGATATTTTATTCATTGTTTTCTTTAACTTGCACCAGCTGCCACAGCATTAGCCTGAATTTTCTATGACAGGACGATCTCCACAGGGGGAGCCAACCAAAAACCACACTGAGCACATTATTTCTGCGCTGTTTCACTACACTGTCGAAAAGAATTTCCACCAATTTGACTATCGTGATGGGACTAGGAGCGTTGATAATTGGTCAGATTGTAATTATTATTCTCTTAAGGGACTGGATATAGTTGACTAATTTTCCACATTGCCAGGGCGATATCATAGTTGGTGTTGGAATGAAACAGTATTCCCAGGGACGTTTTTTTTTTTGCAGCACAACTCTTTAGACCTATTGCATGAATAATGTCACAGTCAATTGCCTTTGTTGTATCTACTGTGTTGAGCTGTTTGTTCATGTCACGTACAACGAATCAAACTGATTGAACACTAGCATCTGTGATCCTGTGGGCATCTTGACAAGGGTGAGGTGGATGACTGACTTAATACTCTGTCTGAGGATGGTGCAGAAACTACACCTGCAGGGCTGTTCCATTATTTAGGAACGGAATATAGGTGGATTCCTTTCTTTTGGTGACGTTCTTAGTTGACCACCACCCATTTATGACTGGAAGATTAAAACGCAGAACTTTGAACTGATCTTCTGGTTTTGTGATCATTTCATCCTCTCCATCAGATGTTAGTTCTGCTGTTTGGGATGCAAGCAGTCAAGTGCGATAGCATTAGTAGGTGGTCATCTGGTTTAGGTTCACTTGTTTCTGATCCTGGAATGTTCAGCCACACGTGTCACTGAAACATGGTTTGGCTTAATGGTTATGGTAGATTGAGGGACTCACCCGGCCAAAATTTAGAGTTTGCGTTTGAATACAATTCTGTGGCTGTTGCTGCTGCTGATGTGGTCTACTGCACTACATCAATGTCAGGACTTCTCTATTCAAGTAGGTTCGGAGATCATTGAAAAGATTTAAATTGTTTTTTTAACCCAGAAATGAATTAAGGGCAGCGACGAATTCGTGACTAAAGCGGCGTTTTAAAGTCACAGACTCTGAGAGTCATATGATATGCAAACAATTCCTTCCACCCAAGTCATCCATGCTTACAGGTTTGCTTATCTCAACCTGTCACATTTGCCTGGGTTTGACACATGTCCCTCTCTACTTCTGTGTTCATGTACATATCCAATTGTTTCTTTAAACTTTGTAATTGCACTGGCCTCTGCCACTTCATCTGGCAGCTCGTTACATACACAGACCACTCTCTGTGAGAATCTGTCCATTAGATCCCTTTGATATCTCTCGCTTCTCAACTTCAACCTATGGTGTCTGGTTTTGGCCTCCTTTACCCTCCGGTAAAAACCTTGGCAATTTAACCTCTCTATGCATCGCTTGATTTTATAAATTTCTCTACAGTAACCTCTCATGCTCCCACACAGAAGTGGAAAAACCCAGTTTATCCTTATATCTCAAAACATCTAGTCATTTTAAGTATTTTTGTCCCCTTTCCATTTTGTAACAGGGCGAAAAGAATTGTGCTCAGTCTTCTAAATGTAGCCGTACCAGTGTCATGTACAGCCACCAAATGATTTCCAACTCCTGTACTTCATGCTCTGGCAGATGAAGGGAAACACTCTTCAGGCCATCTTCAAAGCGCTGTCACCTGAGACTCCAGTTTCACAAAACGGTGCACCTGCACACCTCGATCTCTCTAGATGACAATACGCCCCAGTGCCCTACCATCAACTGTCTAAATCCTGCCCCAGTTTGTCTAAAAAATGCAACAACGTATATTCACCAGCATGAAGATCTATCTGTCAATCCTTGGCCAATGACCCAGTTGGTAAGTATTTCATTTCCCTTTTCAATGATTCATTCACTTGTTTCACCTACAAACGTGCTCTCCTTGAGTTTTATATTATCATCCATATCATTTATAAAAACACGAGTAACAGCAGCCTGCTCCTTGTGGCACACCACTGTCACAGGCTACAAGTTCGAATAACAAAATTCTCCCACTACCCACCATCTTCTACTGTTAGCCAATTTTGGATCTAATTGGGTAGCTCACCCCTTCCTATGTGATCTAACCTTATTTACCACACTACCATGGAGAAACTTGTTGGGCCTCACTCAGGCCCACATAGACAAAGTATGCTGGTTTACCTATTTTTTGGTCAACACTTGAAAAAAAATACACAAGATTGTGAGACACATTTTTTTCACAGGCAAAGCCATGCTGACTATTCAAGATCAGCCCTTGCTTTTCGAATGCATGCAGATCCTATCTCTTCGAATCTCCTCCAAACACTTCTCCACCCCGAAACCAGACTCACCGGTGTGTAATTTCCTGGCATTTCCTTGCAGCGTTTGTTTTGAAAGTTAATGTCACAAAATGAGCTGTCTTCCAGTTCTCTAGTATGTTGTAAATCATAAACAAAAAGAAAGGTCCACAGCTCTGATAGCATCTGTGAAAAGAAACCTGAGTTAATGTTTCACACCCAGGGACGATTCCTCAGAACTCGAAGGAATGATGCAAATATCTCACCGAGGGACCCCAGTATTTACTCCTCAACTTCCTGCAATGATCTGGGATTCAATCGACGATACCCTGGGTATTTATTGACGGTACTGCATTTTAAACCCTCCAGCACTTCTCCTTTTGTAATATGGCCTCATTTCAAAACATCACGACACGGATTTATTTCCCCGAGTTGCCTCGTTTCCATATCTTACTCCACAGTGAATACTGACGGGATATATTTATGGAGGATCTCACCCATCGAGCAGGAATAGGCTGTAAGGCAGCAGAACGGGGAAGGTCGACTTCTTGCGAGTAGTGTGAACCTAACATGGCCAGCCACTATTGGACGGTGTTATTGAAATGTTGGCTATGTTATTGAAGTGTTACCTCTATTTCTATGTTTCTCCACATTTATAGAAAGGACCTGTTTTTAAATTTTATTTTTTTTTAATTGTTTTTCTGTTTTGTAACAAGAATTTGATTCTTGGAGGGGAGAGGAAATTTGTACCAAAGATTGCATCACATTTGGCAACTTGTAAACTTCGAAAATAGGATATAGAACGTTACAGCGCAGTACAGGCACTTCAGCGATCGACGTTGCGCCGACCTGTGAAATTAAACGGATGCCCATCGAAACTGCACTGCTCAATTATATTCATAAGTATATCCAATGCACATTTAAAGTGCCCTTAACGTCAACGAGACTACGACCGTTGCAGGCAGGCCGTTCCACGCACTTATTACTCTCCGAGTAAAGGAAGTGACCGAAATCTATCACCCCTAAATTTAGACCGCTTTCCCTTCATGATAGCCTTCAGCATCCCAGGAAAATAAATGCTCTTACTATCGTTCCTACCTAAACCTCTGATTATGTTTCTCCAACGAAAGCAGCCTCAATTCCCTCAGCCTTTCATCATAAGAACTTCCCTCCATACTGGGAAACAACCAAGCATATCTTCTCTGAAGTCTTTCGAAAGCTTCCATATCCTTCTCATAATATGGTGACCAGAAATAAAAGCTATCCTCTCGGTGCGACCTGACCAGTGTCTTCTACAGCTGAAGCAAGATTTCATGTCTCCGAAACTCAACCCCTTACTAATAAACTCCAACACAACATGTGCCTTCTTACCAATCATATCAACCTGGGTTCCAACTTCCATGGATTTATGCACTTGGGCACCAAGATGTCTCTGTTCATTGATGCTGCCAAGACTTTTACAATTTGGCAATACTCTACATTTCTGTTACTTTTTCGGGATGAACTGCCTCACACTTGTCGGTCTTAAATTCTATTTGCCACTTTTCAGCCTAGATCTGCAACTTATCTATGTCCCTCTGTCGCCCACAGCATGCTTCGGCACTGGCCACAGCTCTGCCTACCTGAGTATCTTGTGCAACTGTACAAACCCATCCTTCTGCAACGACTCCCTGAGCATTTTTTAAAATTAGAAACAACAGTGAGCCAAAAACAGATCCTTGCGGCACACCACCAAAACAAAAACTCCAGGTCGAACATTTACCATTAACCATAACTGTCTATCTTCTTTCAGCCAGCCACTTTCTGATCCATGTCGTTAAATCACTTTCAATCCCAAAACTCCGCATTTTGTGCAATGCTCAACCAAGTGGAACCTTATCAAACGCCTACTGAAGTCCATGTGCACAACTTCAACCGCTTTACCTTCATCCACTTGTGTATCACCTTCAGAAGAACTCGACATGGTGAGTGAGGGACAACCTACCCTTCACAATACCGTAGTCACTATCCCGAAACAAATTATTCCTTTCCAGATGTTTAAAATTCTATATCTGAAAACCTTTTCCAAACAATCAACCACAACTGAATTATAACTGATCTATAATTACCAGTGATGACCCGACTCCCCAGCTTAAACAGGGGAACAACATTTGCTAGCCCCCAGTCACTTGGTACTAGTCCTGTCAACAATGATGACAAAAACATCAAATCCAAGGGCTCTGCAAACTCTTCCCTGGCTTCCCAGAGAATCCAAGGATAAATCTCATCCAGCCCAGGGATCTTTTCTATTTTCAGATTTCCAAATTGCTAAAATCTCCTCTTTGTCAATCTGAATCCCATATAACGTGGTATCCTGGATCTGCGTGTTCTCATGAACGTTGCCCTTTTCTGAAGAAAATACTTACGATAAATATGAATTAAGTGTTTTTCTTATGTCCTCAGATTATACACACAACCTACCACTGCTATCTGTGGTCGACCCTATTGACATTTTTCATTGTCTTCATGTGTGCAGCATTGATAATAAACCTAATTCACCTCCGGTGGGACCACACATGTATGTCTCTTCGACTTTTTAAGAATCCCTATTCTCTCCCCAATTTCTCTTTTGCACTTAATATACCTGTGGGATCTTTTTCAATTCTCCTTAACCGTATCAGCCCAAGCTGACGCATGCCTCTTTTTTCCCTCCAGATTTCCCGTGTTCATTAGGGATTTACTTGCTCCCGGCCTCTTCTACCTGACATACGTTACCTTCTATTTTTGACATAGCTTCAATGTTTCCTGTCATTTCCTGTTCCCTTCTCCTGCCAGCATTGCCCTTTACATTAACGGTACAATGCTGTGCCTGAAATCTCGTCATTTTTTTTTTTGAAAGACGCCCACCTGACAGACACACCCTACCTGAGAACCGTCTCCCTCAATCGACTTTTGAATATTCCTGCCGTAACCACCACAATTAGATTTGCCCCAATTTATTCTTTTAACTTCTGGACCAGCCCTATCTTCTTGCAGAACTAATTTCAAACAAATTAAATTACAGTCACTGGTACACACCTGCTCCCACTCTAACAGCTCAGACACTTGCCCTGCCTTATTTAACAAGAGGAACTAAATTTGAGTCCTAGATGAGATCAGTCATGGTCGAATTGAATGGCAAGGCAGGTATGAGATGCCGAATATCTCCATGTACCTGTGTGTTTGTGGTTGTGTCTATGTGTGTGCATGCATTTGTGTTTGCGTGTGCTTCAGTGTATTAACGTGTGTATCTCTACATCTGCATCTCCGAACAATTTGAGCTTTTGTGGCATTGAAAGTGAATAAATTGAAGTGGGGATCAAAATGACCCAACTGACTCTCCCACTCTCTCTCCATGTGTCTCTTCCTTTTGTGTTTAAAGTGATGCAATACCACCCTCTACTGACCACCTCACGCCACGGCAGAAGGAGTCACTTTATCCGGAAATCGCATCAAAGACAGTGACTATCTCACAATTTAATTAAAATCTCATTATTGTCACGTGTACTCTAATGAATTCAGTAAAACTTTTGCAATGTGTTCAATTATGGTGGCATCTTAGGTATCAGTGATCTCGGTAAAGATTTTTAACTATTTTGTACAAAATGGAAACAATCATTAATGAAAGTCAGGCAGGAGAATAAAAAAAACGAAGAGAAAGAACAGACTGGAATTACAGTCACATATCTGCTGTTTTTGCAAGTACCGAGTCTCCAGACCATCCCGGACCAGTCCCAAGACCTTGCCCGGCTCGGTCTCCATGCCTCACCGGGCCCACTCTCCAGACCATGTCGGACATAATCTCCAGACCGCATCAGGCACGGTCTCCAGAACTACATTGGCACCAGTCTACAAACAGCACCATGACAATTTTCTGGACTGCAATTGGCCAAGTCTTGAGACTGCACCAGGACAAGTCTCAAGAGAGCGCCAGGCTCACACTCGAGACCACACGGGCCGAGTCTCCAGATTTCACTGGCGCCAAACTCCAGAACATACCGTGCACATTCTCCAAAGCACCTCTGTCCTATTCTCCATGCCGCAATGTCCCAGTTTCCAGACCGCATGGGCCGAGTGTGCAGACTGCACTGATCTCAGTCTCGAGACAGAACCGTGCCCAGTGTCCAGACTGCTCCAGGCCCAGTCCCCAGACAAACTACACCCAGTCTCCCGGCTTCAAGGGGCCGAGTATCCAGACCACACCAGACTCAGTCTCCAGAATGCACTGAAACCAGTCTCCAGACTGCACTGGCTCAATCTTCAGGCAACACCGCGCCCAGACTCGAGACCACACAAGTCTCAATTGCCAGACAATCCTGGCCCAGTTACCAGACTACACTGCATCCCGACTCCAGAACGAACCGGGTTCACCCCTGGATGTCACCGGGCCCAGTTTCTCTGCCATGCTGGGCCCAGTATCCAGGCAGCAAGGGACTAGAATCCAGAGTTCAGCAAGCCCAGTCGCCAGGCCTAAAGAGCCCAGTGTCCAGACCATACTGGCCAACTGTCTAGACTGAACCTGGCACAGTCTCCAGAATCCAGTAATCCACATATCCAGACTATATTGGGACTAGAATCCGGACTTCAATGGACCCTGTCTCGAGAACAGACCAGGCAGTCTCCATATAGTGCTGGGCCAAGTCTCCACACTGCCATGGCGGAGTTTGCAGACAGCACAGGGCCAAATCTCCAGACTTAACCAAGCCCTACTTTGCAGTCCACACCAGGCCACATCCCCATGCTGCATTGTGCAAGGCTGCGGACCGCACCATAGTCAAGCCTGAAACCGTACCTGGCCCTGTCTGCAGATCACGTCCTACTTAATCTTCAAGCAGAACATGACTCGATCTGCAGGTCGCATTGGCCATGTCTCCAGGTTGGACCAGTCCCAGACCGGACTGGCCCAGTCTCGAGACCGCGCCAGAGTCAGTCTGGAGGCCACACAAGGCTCATTCCGCAGACTGCGTCAGGCCCAGTTTCCAGAACAAACCGGGCTCTGTTTCTGGATTGTTCCATGCCCAGTCTCCAATTCGCACTGTATCCAGTCTCCTGACCACACCACCTTATCTTCAGGGCACGTCAGGCCCAGCCTCCAGAATGCATTCGGCCCGGTCTCCAGACTGTCCTGGGCCCAGTCTACAGACCAGATATGACTCAATCTCCAGACCAAACAAGTCTCAGTCTTTGGACCGGACTGGGCCCAGTCTGCAAACAACAGGGGGCTCAGACTCCAGTTTGCACTGAACTCAGTCTACAAAAAACACCAGGGCAGTCCCCTGCTGGCGCAAAGCCCAGTCTCCTGTCGACCGTGTTCCCAGTCTCTGGAGGGCCCCAGACGCAGTCTCCAGAGTACAAAGTGTCCAGTTTCCAGACTTAGCACGCAGCTTAGTCTTCCTGAGCACCGGGCCCAGTCTTCAGACGACACTGGTCCTAGTCTCCAGATCATGACGGGCCCAGCCTACATTCACACCGGGGAATGTCTCCCGACTGCATCAGGCTCAGTCATCAGAATACACTGTGCCAAGTTCCTGACTGCACCATCCCAATCTCCAGGCCATATTTGTCCCAGTCACCAGATTGTGCCAGGCCCATTCTCCAGAATTCACTGGGCACAGTCTCCAGACCACACCGGGTCTAGACTCTAGACCATGTTGGACCCAGACTCCAGACTGCGCCAGGTCCAACCTCCAGACTGCCAGGGTTCAAGTCTTCAGACCGCACTGGACCCTGTCTTCACATCAGAAAAGGGACAGTTTCCAGACCGCTCTGGGCCAAGTCTCCAGACTGCTCTAGACCCAGTTTGCAGATGGCACAGGGCCAGTTCTCCATACTTAACCAGGTCCAGTCACCAGGCCACACCGGATCCGTCTCCAGATCGCACCACGTCCAAGAAACTAACTGCACCTGGCCGAGTCTCCAGGTCACATCAGACTCAATCTTCAAGCCTAACAGTCTTCAGGCTGCATTGACACTGGCTCCAGATTGGACTGGGACCAGTCTTGAGACCACGCTGGAACAGTCACCCGAGTGCAACAGGCCCAAACTCCAAACCACATTGGCGCTAGTCTCCAGACCACACCACAGTCTCCAGGACTCAAAGGTCGCAATCCCCAGGCTGCACCAGGCCCTGTATCCAGAATGAATCGGACTGATTTTCTAGACTGCAAAGGACTGTGTCTCCCCACCGCGCCAGGCTCAGTCTCTAGAATGCACAGGCCCAGTCTCGAGAAATCGTCAAGCCTCGTCTCCAGATTGCATTAGGCCCAGTCTCCAGTCTAGGCTGGACATAGTCTCCAGACCACACCAGTCTCAGTCTGCAGGCTAAACCGGACCCAGTCTCCAGAAAGCATTACTCCCAGTATCTAGATTCCACCAGAAACAGTCTCCAGACCGAACCAGGTGTAATTTCCTGACTGCACCAGGTCACGTCTCCAGAATGCTCCAGGTGTTATCTCCAGACCATGTCGTACCCAGTCTCCACGCTACACCAGACCTAGTGTCCAAACCGAAGCAGGTCCAGTCTCCAGGCTGCACCGGACCAAGTCTCCAGAAAGTAATGATCCACTCTACAGGCAACACCGGCCCAGTCTTCAGGCCACTCTGGGCCCATTAACCAGAATGCACTTGGCTCAGAACCAGACCACACTGGTCCCAGTCACCAGACCACACAGCACGCAGTCTCCAGACCAAATCAGGCTCAGTCTTTGGACCATACTGGGCTCAGTCTCTAGACCACATGGAGACCAGTCTCCAGACTGCACCGGACAAAGTCTCCAAAAAGCATCATGCCCACTTCACGATGGCACTGGGCCCAGTCTCGAGTCCGCCCTTTGCCCAGTATCTGGAATGCCTGGTGCCAAGTGTCTAGAATGCACCGGGTCCAGTCTCCACACTGCAAGGGGCTTTGTCCCCAGGAGCACCGGGCCCAGTCTTCACACCATACCAGGCCCAATCTGTAGATTGCAACATGCTCAAGCTCCGGACCGCACCTGGCCCAGTTTCCAAATAACATTTGATTCAGTCTCTCAGCAGCTCAATCTTCCAACCCCTTTGGCCCTGTCACCAGATCGGACCAGGCCCAGTCTCTGAACAACTTTGGACCAGTCGCCAAATGGAATCAGGCTTAAGTCCCACACCCCACTGGGCCGTGTCTCCAGATTCCAGACTGCAGGGGGACAAGTCTCCAGACCGCCGTGGGCCTAGTCTGCAGACTGCACCGGGCAAAGTCTCCTGTTTGCCCCATGCTCAGTTCCCATAGCCGGCCATGTCTCCAGACAGCGTCAGGCCCAGTCTCGAGACAGCACCGGGCTCAGTCTCCAGTCCATGCCGGACCCAGTCTTCAGAATGCAACGTCGCAGTTTCCAGACTGCACTGGCCCCAGTCTCCAGTCTACACCAGGCCTCAAACCTCGAGGATTCACGCATCCTGTGGTCAGGGACAGGGCTCCTCCATTCCCCTCCATGTAATTCTAAAACATTAAGCCCTTGGGAAAGGTCAACCTTCCAGCAAACAGAACTTTAAAAACGAAGTCATGCAAAAAAGATGGGGAGCAGAGAAGTTCCAGCTGTAACATTCTGTGGCCATCCTTGGGACATTTCACAACTGTTTCCTTTTTCAAAGGATATCTTCAGAGACACAGAACAGTTTTGTTCGTTTCCTTGCAATACTGATCCGGAAACATTAACAGAAGGAAATGTAATTATACAATGTTAACCGATAAGCTGAAATGGATTTTTCTCAGAGCATTACAATTAATTCTCATGATAATTTGCAAAAATACATTAAAAAGCACTGAAATTTAAATAACTGCCCAAGTATTAAGTTTAACCTCTTCCAAAGTGCTTCATTCAGAATGTGCTGGATACAGTTGTGTCGCTGTGATCTACACAGCTCCTGGTGCTAGACAGATATCTACTCGGGTTTAGAGATCAATGCACTGCTATGGACTGGACTTATCCCGTTGCTGGACAGATACATCGTCTTCATTTATAGATCAATGCACTGCCTTCGTCTGCACAGATCTGTTTGCTGGACAGATTTCTGGTCAGGATCTATTGATCAATGCATGGTGTGGCTTGTACATCTCCCAGTTCTGGGCAGATATCTAGTCCGAGGTTATATATCACTGCACTGCTGATGTCTGCATTACTCTGAGAATTGGACAGATATCTAGTCGAGTTGATAGATCAATGCACTTCTCTGGACTGCATCGTTCTTGGAGCTGGACATTTATTTCGTATGGTTTTATAGATCAATGTACTGCTGTGGTCTGCGTAACTCCCGGTGCTGAACAGATATCTAGTCCAAATTTACAGATCCATGCAATACCTTCGTCTGCATAGATCCCCTTGCTCAACAGATATTTACTCTGCGTTTACAGAAGAATACATTTCTCTGGTCTCCATAACTCCACGTGCTGTACAGATATCGAATCCGGGTTTGTAGATTAATGGATTACGGTGTGTTGCATAATTCCCCGTGCTAAACAGATATTTAGTCTGGTTTATGGATTAATGCACTGCTATTGTCTGCAAGCGTCCAGTGATGGACAGATTTGTAGCCCGAGTTTATAGATTATAGTTTACAGATCAATGCACTGCTGTGGTGTTTGGACAGTCATCTGCACTCGGCAGGTTTCTGGGTTGGACCGAACAGAACTTGTTTTGCACAGTGTTCTGTGCTCAACAGATATCTCCTCAGTATTAACTATTTTCTGCAATGTCCTGGCAAAAGGCAATCCTCTTCATTCAAAAGCAGGAAGCCACTCTCATCACCTTCGATGCTCCACGTAGAAAAAGAAAATGGCCTCTTGGATAATGGCTCTCCCCGCGGCCAATCAGACACATCAAATTGTGTCGAGTGTACTGAGAGCAATGGTGTCGCTGGGAACATCAGAGAGCTGACAATATGGAAGATGGATCAACACTTTCGATGTCTAAACCGGTCAGAGTGGATCTTTGACTACACACTGCATCACTAACCTCAGTAACCTTTGTCCATTAATGTAATATTCAGCCTTCTATTCTTCCTGAATAAAATCACAATTTCACAGTTACACATATTATATTCCAGCTGCCAAATTGTTGCCCATTGCTTATCCAATTACAGGTTCTCTAATTCTGCTTGATAACGGAATTTCCTGCCTATAGTAGTTAAAATACAATTGTTCCATTTATCTAAAACGTTGATATTGGTTACAAATATTTGAGGTACCAACACTAGTCCCTGTGTCACTGCAGTCATTAATTTGTATTAAACTGATGAAGACTGATTTATCCCTAATTTATTCCTGTTCCTTGCTCAGTAAACTGTCCTCCCCATATTCATGTGTAGCAGATTTGAAAGGCTGAATATTACCTTCCATTTCCTGTATAACAGACATGAGAGATTAAAAGATGTGTGCGTAACAGCCTCAAGTGACTGAATGGCCTCATTCCGTCCCTGTTTGAAATTCTTGATTGGCCTAATAGCGTTCTTCAGTGTCGTTGTAGTTGTAAATGATGGTGAACAGTTTGGAACCATCAGTGAACAGCCCACTTCCGACTTTGGATCACGGAAAGGCCATTGATGATGCAGTTGCAGATGCCTCACAGTACTCCATGGATGCCCACTTCCCATTTGAAAGGCTCCGTTAGAAGTATGTCTTACTTACGTGAGGTAGTGCCATGTAACACAGAGGCAGTGTCTTCATTATGAGGCGGATAATTTCCGTCCGCCACGATTGTGTGTTGGTTGCTCCTGCAGATAATATTCGGGACAGATCCATCTGTGACAAATAGTTTGATGCGAATGTTCCTGTCTTGTTGGTTTCACTGTCCATTCCCAAGTCTGGCTACTGTGTATTTGAGGCTTCGCCCTTCTAAGTCAGCGGTGGGGCTGTTGAGACAGTGTTAGTGGTGGACATTGACGTTCAACACCCAGAGTACGTTCAGTCTCCTTGTCACGCTGAGTGTTTCATCAAATGCGTTCTCAACATCGAAGGGAACTGAGTTATCACCATGGGGTGGTGTGGAGGGCAATAGTTGCCCATCGTCAGGAGATCTCTTTGACAATCTTTGACCTGTTATCATGAGATTTCCTGGGTACTGGAATCAATGATGGCGAATTCCAGGAGAATTCTTTTCTTGACTGTACCGTTAATACGTCCCCAGCACTGGTGGGTCTGTCTTGACGGTGGGACAGAATGCACCTAAGGATGCGATGGGGATTCATGCAACATTACGCATCACGCCTGATTCTGTGAGTAGGATGATGTCAGACTTCCCTGACGGGGTCAATATAAGGAATGAAGGAGACAACGGAGCAGAGAATGATGGGTTAAAAACTGAATGAGCGTCACTTTCTCTGAATGTGTGCTTGTTGCACAAATCAGACTGAGGCATTCATTTCATATATTGAGACATTGCTACATGGTGAGAGATATTGGGAACTGAGCATCCAGAACATTTTATATTTTATAGTGTCAAACAAAAATGAAAAGCAAATGGGGATATCTCAGAACAAGAGATGGCATCTGTTGATCGGAAAAGAGGATAACACATCAAATAATTGAGATATTCACTTAACCGTCTTGTTTTTGTTGCAAAGTGCCAATTGAGTTGAGTTTGGGGAGGGATTTTCACCATGAGGCTGGGACGGTCTCACCAAGCATAACCGAAAGGAGTTATTTTGTTGTGTGGATCTGTTTGACACCATCACATTCAATACACGGCATTTCCCGGAACATTCCAAACCCGATGCTACCCAGAACATTCTATAACCGATATTCCGCTGAAAAACCTAGAATGGACATTCCCCGAAATATTCTATCACTGACTTTATTTGTGAATGGCCGGACATCAATTTATTGAACAAAAGACAAAAGTTCCAGAGGGATGCGACCGCGAGTGAGAAGGCGACACTGATTCAAAGTCCCCTCGGGCTGTGAAAGTGGTGTTTGCGTTCTCCTTGCGTGAATAATACTTCACGACAGAAGAATGACCACAATGTAGTCTAAAATACAGAAATTTCTAATCTCCATTTGTTTTCACGAAACTGGGAAAGAACCTATCAGGACAGCAATGCTTTCACCCTCTGTTATCGGAACTGGAAAGAAGTGACCTGTTTCTTCTCTCCAGTGATCGAATGTGTATGTGAATGTTCCAGAAACCATCTGTTTATCTGGATGTGTTTCTGTGTGTTTGGGGTCTGAGAGTTTATTGTTTTTTACGTCACATTTTTGTCAGTAATTCGGACCTTCCGATTTGTTACTTTAGCTCCAATTGATTTTAATAAATGGCTAGACAAAGTGACAAATTTGGACATCTTACTGTGTCCTGAATGAAACTGGTCTCTTTGCCTCCAGGTAGACACATAATTTGTTTGTTTTCCTTCGGCACAGTTAATGCAGTGACGATCTACGTCCTGCTTTATAAAGATTGTGGATTGTCTCCATGTGTCAGACGTTACCTGGGGGCAATGGCAGCCGGCGATCTACTGGTCATCATCTTCGACCTGATATTGAGACATATTCCCATTGTTTATCCGGAACAGTTTTATTTCCTGGTGTCCATCCGCTTATGTAATATCCACGCCGTCCTGCTTTATTCAGCCACTGACTTTTCTGTCTGGTTCACTGTCACTTTCACCTTTGATCGGTTTGTGGCCATTTGTTGCCAGAAGCTGAAAAGTAAATATTGCAACGAGAAAACAGCAGCGGTCGTTCTCCAAACCGTGACTGTGCTGATCTGCTTAAAGAACATTTCCTGGTATTTTATGCTCACAGCTCAATATGCGCTGTGGAACTCCCCGTGGTTTTGTGACGTAACAGACGCTATTCTATTCTCCGATGTCTGGGCCACAATCGAGTTACTCTCCAACATTCTAACCCCGTGTGGCCCATTTCTGTTGATTCTGCTGCTCAATGTTTTCACCATCAGACACATTTTAGTGACCAGCAGAGCTCGCAGGAGACTCCGGGCTCATAGCAATGGGGACGCTCAGTCTGACACAGAACTGAGAAATCGAAAAAAATCTATCATTTTGTTGTCTGTCATCTCGGCAAATTTCATCCTGTTTTGGTCAATGTTAATGGTATTTTCGATATGGTTCCGGGTGGCGTGGATTGTGTATACGCCTGTGTATCTACCTCAATTTGTGCGGGAATTGGGCTTCATGTTGCAGCTCTTCAGTTGCTGCACAAACACCGCAATTTATGCTGCCACACAGACTAAGTTCAGACAGCAGCTGAAGAATGTGCTGAACTATCCCTTTACCCAAATTCATCAATCAATAAAATTCAGTTATTAATCAATCCGGTCAGGTTTTCCTCATTTTAGTTCAATGTTTCAGCAATGAAGCCGCCTGTTGCAATTGCAATCGACTGAGGGTAATGCCGGTTTGTACCACCTCATTTATTAGGCGGGTTGCAAGGATGCATTTCAATGTTTCTCGCAACTCAGAGGCCGGTGAGAAGAGGCACCATCCCACTGACTGTATCGATCACTTCAACTTGGAAAGAATAAGAATGTCCATTAAAAATGCCAAGCAGCAGAGCGAAAAATATTGTTGTTTGACTTTGTGTTGAAGAAGCTGAGATGCAAAGAGACAGAATCAGTCCTATGTCCAGGACCTAAGGGGATGGGAGGGGACAGTGCCTGATCTCAGGAGTTGAGTTAATGTTGTTCCGTCCTTTGATTCACGTCTGGAACCCCAGCTCTGACATGACCTTGGACAGAATTACTCTCTCCACCGCGCTACGCCCGACTTCACTCAACAGCATCTGTCTCTTTCTCTCCCTCTCATTATCCATAACTCGCATTTCGTCTTCCCCACCACCCCCTCTCTTGTGTACTCTCCCCATTTCCTCTTCACCTCTCTTTCCCCTCATTTCTCTCCCTCTCTCTTTCTGAACTCTCCCTCTCTGTCTCCCTTTCACTAGTTTTGGTCCAGCAGACCCTCTCTCTCTATCACCCTCTCTCTAACACCTGGTCTTCTCCAACAAACTCCACTCTTCCTCCCTCACCTTCCATCTTACTCTTCCTGCTCTTTCTGTCTCCCTTCCACCTTCCTTTCTTTCCCCTAATTTCTCCATCCTCCTATCCTGCACACCCCTCTATACTCTCTCCCCGCCACTCACAAAACGTCTCCACCCTCCCGCACTCTCTGGGTCGGGGGAGAGGGAAGGACCAGCGAGACAGAATATTTCGGATGGAGAGGGAGGGAGAGAGATTCAGTAAGAGGGCAAGAGAGGGTGGGGAGGCACACAAAGAGAGAGACAGAGGATGAAGTTGGGAAGAGTAGTGGGAGATACAGAGTCAGACAGAGGGAGAGGGAGGGAATGGGAGAGGA
>NC_057717.1:60829978-60839248 GCF_004010195.1 Chiloscyllium plagiosum | reverse complement strand
CAATGGGGCACAATGGAGATCACTTTAGTATTCTAAGTCATTATTGAGGTTGCTGTTTACACGCTGTCGGTTCGAGTTCCAACAAAACCAGGGTTGAAATTGAAATTAATTAATGATGTTCTGATGTTCCGTTGTCACTTTTACTCATTTTCAGTTCTCGTCCTTACTCCTGAGCAGAGGAAGCGCTTCCCCTTCTCAGGCCAAAGTTTCTGGGAGTAACATCGTCCGAAATATGATCAGATGAGAATTGACAGCTCACCCATGACATCTGCAAAGTATGTGCAGAAACCTAACTGGGTCGAAATATCTTCCTTCTTCTGTCATATCATTTCTTTGAAAGTTAGAACCGGGGGAATGTCTGTGCCCTAATTTGCGGCAGGGTAGTTTGGTTTTGCTGAGAAAAATAGACTGAAGTGTTCCATCAAACATGACGACATGTACTGGCGTGATAGTACTGAGGGGAATAATGGTTTCCTCCTGTTCTCCTCTATCTGTGCTGTTTCTGGCAGAGTTTTAAACAATAGCATGATGAGGACAATGTGAAATTACACCACAGAATATCAATGAATATCACGGAGTATCTTTACCTTGCTGGTCTCACACCTGGAATTAACAGATCCTGTTGAAGCTTTCGATCAGAGAGTGAAGGATTCTCACAGGCGCTCTCTCAGACTGCATGGTCCTTCACACAGGCTTTCAACTGGACACATAGAGCAAACGGGCATGTGGACATTGGGGATACAAGGAAAGAGGTCCTCTATGCCCGGCTAGGGTTCTGGTCACGGTAGTGAACATGAATTTCTGACATTCTGAATCCTACTCTGGATTTTTGCGACGTTAATTCTAACTGAAATTACATTTATCCTTTTGTACCATTTTGATATCTTCAATATCTATAAAAATGCAACCTGTTCCTGAATTTAGTCATGGTGAAGGGTGATGACGGCTTGTGCAGTATCTGTGTGAATTTTCCAAATGAAGTTGGTAAAGTGTTACTGAATCGAATTATGCAACAAATTGATGCCGATGGAATGAAAAGCCTGGGACAGCAGCAATGCAACATTTTCTGGACTAAGCCCACAATCCACAGAAACTGATTTTTCAGGAAAGTTTGCTTACACAACACATTTCGGAGCCTGATAGCCCATATTCTCTGCTCTATGTCACTACAATTTGCTCTGGGTGAGGCTTGATCTCAGAAACACAGCATTGAAACAGTGGCATTGCTTTAAATGGCCCGCGGATAAGATTAGACCACGGCACAGTCTTGCTGCCAGTGGTCCATATAATGCAGTCAGTCACTGTGTGATACACTTCGCCGTAGTCAGGCCTAGAATCTGAGCAACGTCAGCGACTATTCTTCCCATTTTACTCGTTGTGACTCGTTCTAAAAAACAAAGCAGTAAGAAATCTATTGCTTTTCGCAAGAAAGTATTGTCCTCGATTATTATTTGGTTCTTTCCAAATCCCGCTCTCTCACATCTCAGTATTTGATATTCCTGAATTAAAACACACAAGGTCTCGGAGATTTGTCTCCCTCTCACAACCACGGACCATCCTTTCCGTTCCTCCTCCAACTATCCTGATGCTCTGTTCACACTAACGCACTTACGTGTTGACACTGTGTAGTCTGTGCTGCTTTGGCTATTGTTATTGGGTGACTGCCCCAGTCTCACAATTGGGAGCTTTAAACTAGTCGATCAATTTAGATGCTGCGGAGATACGATCAATCCCGATATAGCAGGTTGGACTGACCTGGAGCAGAGATTATTGGGACTCCAGATTTTGGAAAACGGCACAAAGCAGTATTGAGCAAAATATACTTAATTGGAAAAGGCCGGGTTCTGTCACTTCCTGCACTCTATGTTTCATTTGTTCATTCAGCTCTAGCTAAAGTATTGTGTGCAGTTCTACGCTTCGCCTTACAGCTCCGATGTGATTGCAATTGGAAAGGAGGAAAATAGATTGACCAGGATGTTGCCGGGTCTCTCGAGTTTTCAAGAGAAATTGGACAGACTGGGATTGTTTTTCTCAGTGCAGAAGGAATTGAGAGGTGACATTATTGAGGTGTACTAAATAATTTGGGATATAGATAGAGTAGACTGAAAGAAACATTTCCACTTATTGGATGGGTAAATCGCGCGTGGGAGTGTGTGCATAGATTTAAGCTAAGATGCAGAAATGTTTGAGTAGACGTGTGGAAAAACATAATCAACCAGCGGGTGGTTGGTGTCTGGAACCCACTATCTGAAACGACCGGAGAGACAGAAACCCTCATAACCTTCAGAATTATTCAGATGTGAATTTGTGATCCTAAGTAATGAAAGGCCAAAAGTTGGAAAATGGGATGAGGTTCATCAAGCGATTGTTCTTTTTTCTAAAGCACGCACAAGGAGCTTGAGGGCAGGCTCTGCTCTTTACATTAGGCGAAGTATGACCGTCAGAATCCTCACTGATTTTTCAACCGTAGTTGAATTCTCCACCAGTGAGGCCGACAGAAACTTTGGGGCTTTTCAGTGAACAGCCATTGCTTTTGGAGAATGATCGAGCTTGCTCTGTGGCAAGTGGAATCCAAACGAGATGCGCATTTCTGCTATAATTGCAGCAGAGAAATGAGAGGATTCCTCCTGAATTTTCTGCATTTCGTGATGAAGACCTTTCTTTCTGTGTGACCTGCCTTAGTTTGTCTCGGAGGGGAGGAGCAGAATTGTTACAATTCCCAGCACTTTCTGTATGCTAGGACCAGAGTTTCGAAGAAGAACAGTAGAAACGGTGGCACAGTGGTTAGCACTGCTGCCTCACAGCGCCAGAGACCCGGGTTCAATTCCCGCCTCAGGCGACCGACTGTGTGCCTGTTTCCACACTGTAAGTAATCTAATCTAATCTAATCTAAAAAGTCTGTGATAGACTGTGGGATAGATTTAACTCACTGACACAATTACCAAACGAAAAGACAGAAGAAGTGCTGATGATCCGATTTTCTCTGTTCAATTGTAGGCTATTTAATGTTTTCGTGGTTAACAAGAGGAACAGTGTTAACACCGTTCCTCACTGTGACCTTAGGTTAAAACCCAGACGGAGAATGACTACGTGTTGCTGCTGAGAGCTTATTCACAAAGGACAGGGCTGCTTAACAAAGATAAATCAGTTCGGTGGGTGTTTGTGGAGTGACGGTGACAGTGAGTGTCTTACACTGAATGATGTTTCAGTCCACTTGAAATGTCATCGGTGGAAAACAAATAGAAAGGGAGCTGAGTGAAAGTGCTCTGATTAGCTCCAAGGTGATAAAGAGCAACTGACTGAAGGAATGAGAAATCAAGGCCGACTGTGGGTGTGAAGGCAACGGAATCTCTTGTTCCATGTCGATTGTAATGCAATTCTCACTCGGAATAAATCAATCACAGCAGCACTTCCAACGAATTGTTGGGCAAAACGCTTGGCTATCTGTGGGGAGACAAGGAACTGAAAAACGGCAGACTCTCAGACACTGTCCGAAAATTCAGGGCAAGTGGCAAAACATAAAGTATCAGGTCAGGATTTTCAAATCGGAGGTCAGCTTAATACGGACGAAAAGCCATAAGGAAATAATTCTGAAGCAAACAGTCATGCAGAGTGTTCTTCACGGAATGTAGCAGGATTCAAAGTGGAGCAGTAGCGAAACGAGTTTTAACAGTGAGATTTCATAACGGCTCCGAACAGCTTGCATCATGTGTTGGGACTGATGATATGTGAGCAGTGTGCCAACGTTGTGAGCGGTGTACACCTTAAGGGCTGGTGGAGGCTCAGATTAGAAGCTGCTTGTACTGAAAGAAGTGGACAGCAGTTATATTCTGAGTTCATGGAGGGAGGCCACTGGCAACCAAATCCAACTTAGTGAAATTGTAGGCCTCCTCGCAACGACGGTAACCAAACTGAGTTAAGACTCCAGTGGCACATTCATTCAACTGAAAGTGACTGTCACACAGTGGGTGTCCAAGAGCTCAGGTTGCAACTAAGGCGTCTTTTTCTGCTTAAAATAATTGCATGTCCGAGTCAGGCCATGAACTTTAAGGGGAGCTTTCGAAGGGGAACAAGGATTATGGGCTTTCGTATAGTTTGTAACGTTTGGAAGTCGCTGATTGCAAAAGTTGACCAGCCCTAAAAACGGCTATGACACGTTTGGGTGAGGAAGGTGTGACGTTCGTAAGGTGGGGACAATCCGCTCTTGAGTAAGGGAACAATCAATAGGAACGATTAACACACTCAAACAATAACCTGTGTTTGACCCTTATGATCCTCAGTGAGTGCAGATCACATGTCTCCATGAATGAAGGTGTGTCAGTAAGGAAACTGCGTCCTGTTTGTTATTTATCGAAACATTTCTAGCAAGGAGAAAATCATTCACATATTGGATGATAGTGGATCTTCCAGGGAGCATTACTGTGACCAATTGGGAGTGAGGTCTTTGTGAGCATAACGAATGAAACCCCGTGGAAGTCGCGTCCAAGTGTACTTGCTGCCTTTAAACGTGAAAGTGAACAGATATTGTGAGACCGGGTGTGGGGAATTGCAAAAAAAAAAGTCATTCTGAGTGAAACACATGCTTCAAGCGGGATACTACTACGGATTGCAGCTGGATTGTGCACAAAAGTATGCAAAGTTTCCACAATCAGATTAATGCATTGGAGGTCTTGCATTTTGCATCTGAACAGAGCAGCCTGGGTGATCATGGCGAAGCGTAACATGGGGTTCAGGAACATCTAAAACAGGGGTGAATTAATTGGCATGAAAACCCCTCAACCACCATTGAGGTGTAACGAAGCAAGGTAGGTTGAGAGGGCGGGCGTCAGGGACCACAGATATTGGTATGTCTCCATCAATGCACACAATCTCTAACTGCGAATGGTAGAGTAGATCACATCAGGTCAGGTGGACACCAGAGGCTTGAGTGACACCAAACGTAATAGAACAGCTACGGTCTTTGAACTGGATAGTAACTGATTGTGCGAGTGGGTAAATCGCAGGTTCATCCATCAAATCAGAAGCTTCCACATGTTCATCAGAGGGGGTATGTTTGAATTAAGAACCAATTTGTTGCAGAGTGATTCGGACCAGTGTCAATCAGAAAGGCAATAGGGACACTTTCAACGCGAAATATTGCAGTTGGCTCATCAGTGTCATCTCGTACGAGGAGAGGATAGTTGGCCTGGGTTCGTCAAAAGATGTTAGAGGTAGTGAACGATCTGTGTTTACAGCGAGACTACTAGACCGGATTGCAGGATCATGAGCAGTCCCTGGCATAGTGGCTCACCCACCCACAATTGAAACAGTGATTATGATAAGGCGACTTTGGTGATGAAGTGTAGTAGTCATTTGGAAATAACTTGTACCTGTGCCGTCAGTATGCTGAGCCTGGTCAATCGGTTGCCCAGGGGAACGGTAGCGAACAGATCTCTGTGCAAACTCTTGCTTGGTGAATGGTACAGTATGAGAACTCGGCAGACGATCACTGCATTCTTCTAGGAGTAAGACATTGCACGTCACATCTGGGCTTTAGTATTATCTGACAAATCCATATTATTCGGTTTTATACAGGATGCTATTATGTCAGGCGAAGCCAGCAACTGCATTGCATCAAATGAGGGATCTGTCCTTCAAGAAAAAACAATATTCGCGGCATAGAGGGCGTACATGTCACAGGAACGGTCAAGTAATGCAGTGACTTCTTCTTTACAGGCGGGTGTACAGTTGAAAAGTTCAGAAATGTATAGAGGTTTACGGCGTGCACGTTGTAATGACATGAACATCAGTGGGCGCTGATCATCCTCATCCTGATATGCACTACTAAAATTTTCCCATGTGTCCCCATTTGCACTCAATTCAACCTTCAATTTGTCACCCACACTGGGAAGAAGGGAACTATAAATAAGGGAGTATTGGTACCGAGTAGTTGCATCCTACATAATTGCAACTCGCCTTAAAGAATTTAGAAACCCATGAAGATCATCATTGTTGGACCGATAGTGTGCCATTATGAAACAAACTTGTGGGGTTTTAAGGTCTGCCAGACCTGAAAAAGAGAGTCCTGCCTGATTGTCAACAGCAGCTTGAAGACATAAAACATACCTAAGTGGATAATTGCCGGGGCTAATGGCGGAGGGAAAATTCTTCATTGAAGAGAAATATTACGATGGTAGTTATCTAAGGAGGTGACGGGTTGTTGTTCCAATGATTGGTCAATACGAGATCTAGTACTGTGTGCCACAGGCTGTGTGACAGCTGAAGCCGTAGCAGAAGGTAGGGTCGGGAGAGACGTTGGGGAGAGGGAACAGGGACTGTTAAGACTTCTTCTCATCTGTATCACTTGAATCTGGAAAATATCGCATACCAGATGCTCTTGGTGAATACCCCTTTCATTGTGTGTTTAATATTCCGCCTCGACTGCTGTTCACATTTAATTGTTTCGAAGCTGCCCCATAGCGCACACTCAAATTTCAAAGTTTCATAATGTTTCAATTTACCATTTGAGAACGCTGTTTTGTCTTTGTTTCCAGTATTATCCCTCCAACTCATCAGTCATGAGTTGTCGTGGCTCCGAATGGATTCCATCGCCCATGGTGAGATAGTAGTTGTTTATTTTGGCCTGGGGGATTTCAACCAATTTTGTTTTCTGACTTGCAACTTTGTAAGTCCCTGGTGCCCCCGAGTAGCCAAACGCTTTTACCCAATTTATTTTGCAATGCTATACACAGTTGAAGAAACTTCGGCTCATTTTCCTGAAATTTACAACACATCAAGGTAAAGGGTGAATTATTATCAGTCTTATCCAAGGCTTGCCTCATACTACAACATGCAGTATATTGTTGTTCCTGGGCCCAATCCGAATAATAAAAGTCTTTCTGATTTCTTAAAAACATCAAAAAAACTAACAAAAAAATCCCAACACGAACTTCCCATATCCATGACCAATTCCACCCAATCACAGTCTGCTGAAAAAAAATAGAATTTAGTTTCAGAATCCGTCTCCTGCTCATGTCCTCTACAGGGAATGATTTTTCTCAGCGATCAGCCAAGGAATTGTAATGAACCAAAGTTCAAAAGAGCTCACCTTTTGTCACCTCGGTTTCTTACCTCGTTGCTGTGGCGGTATTGCTTCTTCAGTCCGAAAAAGTTTCACCTAGGTTAATTGCGTTTGCTCTCGCAATGTCAAATCCTGAAGCGGACATTAGTTAGGTGGGATCTGTGAGATCAAAGGAAATCAAAAATACTCGAAAAAATTTGAACTGACAATAATCAGGCTTTCTTGTAAGTACTATCACAGCTTGGTTGAAACTTGGTAAGAGGAGGGATTCAAACCTTTCCCTGTATCCCTTCCAAGCATCAAACTTTTACAAAAGAAAGAGGATATATTATATATTTTAAAATATGCAGAGTAACTACACATTATCATGAAAAGTGCGTCTTCTATCACACTGAAACTGTCTTAAAAAATCATTTGCGTCATTCCTTTACTCTATTTCTGTTACATGGCTATTTTGTTTAGGCTAAAATCTGCAGTTTGAAATATCCAAGCAACCATTAAGAAGATGATTACAATTTCTCAAAATTACGGAATTTGTTTAAATTCAACCTGGTCCTGAAAGCTGTTTTTGAACTTGTGCCACAGTCCTTATGACTCATTGAAATAGAAGTCAACAACTGAACATATTTTTCATCATGTAATATTAAATGTTCCCCACAATACAACACACAGACTTTCTCCTCCGTGACTCTCTCTCCCCTTCTGACTCTCTCTCTCTCTTTCTGCCCCTGACTTTCTCTCACTCCCTTAGACACTCTTAGTCCCCCGGGTTTCTTGTGAATGCAGCCCAAAGCGGGTGGTAAACTCCATCTAAGGCTAAATACTGGCACGAGACTGATAGTCAACAAGTACCATAAGGGAAAGTTGAAAAGAACTTTGAAGAGAGAGTTCAAGAGGGCGTAAAAACGTTAAGAGGCAAACGGGTGGGGTCTGCGCGGTCTGCCTGGAGGATTTAACTCAGCGGCTCCAGTCAGTCGCATTCGGGTCTGGCAGATCTCCTCCACTGGGACCTCTCCCGGTATAGCGGTCACCCCTCCGACTATCGCTGTCTCTCCCTGACTCTCTTCCTCCTCGAGTACTTTGACTCTCTCTTTTTTTCCCTGATGCTCTCTCTCCTCTGTATCCCTGACTTACTCTCTCTCTTTCTCGCCCCCCATCAGACCCTCTCACTCATTCTGTGACGATATATCTCTCTCTCCCGGATTGTCTTCCACTCTCCCTTATTCTCTTTCCAACCCCTGACTCTCACTATCTCTCTTCATAACACTCACGTTGCCTCGCTGGCTCCCTCACTCTAGCTTGCTCTGCCTGAGTCTTTCCCTCACTTCCTGACTCACTCTCTCCCTGACTGTCTCTCTGTGTCTCCCTGACTCTGTATCTCTATCTGCCTGACATTCTCTCCATGACACTCTTTCTCTCTCTCTTCTTGACTGTATCTGTCCCGTTTCACTCTCTCTCCTTGATTCTCCTTCCCTCGCTCACCCACTCTTCTGACTCTATCTCTCACGCATACACACTCTCTCTCTCTGAATCTCTCTCTCTTTTTCTCCCTGACTCTTGCTCTCTCTCTCGTCGACTCGCGTCAATCCTCCCTGACTCTCGCTCTCGCTCTCGCTGACGGACTCCCGTGCTCTCCAACCAACTCGCTCTCTGACTCTCTCTCCCTTTTTCTCTCTTTCGCTCATCCTTATTCCCTGACTCTCTCTCCCATTCCACCTGGC
This sequence comes from Chiloscyllium plagiosum, assembly GCF_004010195.1. Taxonomy (NCBI): domain Eukaryota; kingdom Metazoa; phylum Chordata; class Chondrichthyes; order Orectolobiformes; family Hemiscylliidae; genus Chiloscyllium; species Chiloscyllium plagiosum. The sequence continues at coordinate 60,830,467 of NC_057717.1, read as the reverse complement.
TCACCCTCTCCCCCACTCTAATTGAGAGATACTCTCTGCCTCCCTGTCTCTCTCTCTCTCTCTCTCGACCCCGGAAGCATTCTCAGTCTCTCCCAGAGTCTCTCTGTCGCATACACATTCTCTCGCTCTTTCTCGCTCTCTCTCTGAATCTCTCTGTTTATTTCATCCACTCTCGCTCTCCATCCCGAATCTCGCTAAACCTCCCCGAATGTCGTTCACTTTCCAATACTTTCGCTCTTCCCCTCGACTCTCTCTCGCTCTCTCCCTGACTCTCTCTCTCTCTCGCTCATCCACTCCCGCTGACTCTCTCTATCCCACGGTACTTAACACACACTCTCTCTGTCTGTCTCTCTCTCTCTGAATCTCTCTCTTCCCCCAGAATCTCTATTTCATTCTGTATCTCTCCCCTTTCTCCCATCCCGACTCTCGCTTATTCGCCTCCACTCTGGCTTTCTCTCTCTGACTCGCCCTCTCCCTGACACTCGCTAT
>NC_057717.1:60768679-60828033 GCF_004010195.1 Chiloscyllium plagiosum | reverse complement strand
ACCCCCCACCCCATCACCTTCTCCCTTTCTGTGTCACTCTCACTCACTCAATTCCTCCCTCTCGCAATCAGACTCTCACTCCCTCATTCTGTCCCTCCCTCTCCTTCTGTATGATTCTTTTCTCTCCATCGCTCTCGCTCGATCTTTCTTGCTCCATGACTCCCTCTCTCTCTGTCTCATTTCCTCTCGATTGACCACTCATTCCCTCTCCCTTGGCCTGACTCTCTCCACCCCACTGCTTCCCTGTCTGAATCCCTGTCCTTGCCTCCCTCCCTATCACTCTGTATGATACTCTGTCTTGGCCTACATTACCCCCTCTTGCTACTTCAGTCCATCTGTCTAACTCTCTCTGTACCTCGCTCACGTTCTTCCTCTCCCAGTCTGTTTCTTGCTTTCACTCCTTCCCTCCCTCTCCCTCTCCCGAACATTCTGTCTATTCCCTCGCTCCCTTCCTCTCTTCCACTGTGTGCGCGTGTGTGTTTGGGTTGCGGGTGTATCACCCACCTTCCCTTCGGTTATCTCACTGTCTTTCTCTCCCATGCTCATATCTCCCCTCTCTCGCTTTCTGTCTGTCTCTCTCTCTTTCGCTCTCTCACTCCCTTCATGTCCATCTGTCTGACTGTCCATCTTGCTTCCCGTTCATCCTCAAAAGTTCACCTTTCCCTCAGCCTTTCTCGATCCCTCTGCTTTTGTCTGACTCACTCTTTCCCTTCCTGTTCGGGTGTAAATGTTCCGTTGAATATCATTTCATCATGTTCTGGGGAGTGTCGGGTACAGAAAGTTTGTTCGAATTTCAATTATGGAATATTCCGTGGAATTTCGTGTATAGAATGTTTCAGGGACTGCCGATTTTCAGATATTTTGGACTCATTAAGACCTTCAGACAAAGGTCCTTCGTCCATGAAGACAGAGCTATACCAGAAGGCGCATCTAACACATCACCCAGGATCAGGAAAATATCACATGAGGAGGAGCAGAGACGATTTGTTACAATCACAGGAACACGTGATTGAGATCCATAAGTTGGACATTCAGGCCATCAAAGTTAGAGTCATAGAGTCATAGAAATGTATAGCGTGGAAACAGACCCTTCGGTCCAACGCGTCCATGCCGACCAGATATCCCAACCCAATCGAGTTCCTCCTGCCAGCACCGCACCAATATCCACCCAAACCATTCCTATTTATATATCCATCTAAATGTCTTTTACATGTTGCAATTGTACCAGCCTGCACCACTTCCTCTGATAGCTTATTCCATGCACGTACCACAATATGTGTGAAAACGTTGCCCCGTCGGTCTCTTTTATATCTATCTCCTCTCACCGTATACCTATTACCTCGAGTTCTGGACTCCCTGACACCAGGAAAAAAGACTTTGCCTATTTACCCTATCCATGCCCCTTATAATTTTATAAATTTCTATAAGGTCACCCCTCAGCCTCCGACACTACATTTAAAACAGTCCCAACCTGGTCAGCCTCTCCCTGTCGCCAAAATCTTCCAAAACTGGCAACATCCTTGTAAATCTTTTATGAACCATTTCAAGTTTCACAAATGCTTCCCGATCGGGAGGAGACCAAAATTGCATGCAATATTCCAACAGTGGCCTTACCAATGTCCTGTACAGCTACAGCATGCATCCCAACTACTGTACTCAATACTCTGACCAATAATGGAAAGCATACCAAACGCCTCCTTCACGATCCTATCAACCTGCGACTCCACTTTCAAGGAGGTATGCACCTGCACTCCAAAATATCTTGGTTCAGCAACACTCCCGAGGACCTTACCATTAACTGCATAAGTCCTGTTAAGATTTGCTTTGCTAAAATGCAACACCTCGCATTTATCTGAATTAAACTCCATGTGCCACTTCTCAGCCCATTAGCCCATCTGGTCAAGATCCTGTTGTAATATGAGGTAATCCACTTCGCTGTCCACTGCACCTCCAATTTTGGTGTCATCTGCAAACTTACTAACTGTACCTCTTATGCTCGCATCCAAATCATTTATGTAACTGACAAAACGTGGAGGACCCAGCACCGATCCGTGTGGCACTCCACTGTTCACAGGCCACCAGACTGAAAAAGAAACCTTCACCACTACCTTCTGTCTTCTACCTTTGAGCCAGTTCTATATCCAAATGGCTATTTCTCCCGGTATTCCGTGAGATCTGACCTCGCTCAACAGCCTCCCATGGGGAACCTTGTCGAACGCTTTATGGAAAACCATATAGATCACATCTGCCGCTCTTCCCTTATCAATCCACTTTGTTACTTTCTCCAAAAATTTAATCAAGTTTGTGCGACATGACTTCCCACGCGAAAAGCCATGTTGACTATCCTTAATCAGTCCTTGCCTTTCCACATTAATGTACAACCTGTCTCTCAGAATTCCATCCATCAACTTGCCCACCACTGACGTCAAGCTCCCTGGGCTATAGTACCTTGACTTTTCCATACCACTCTTCTTAAACAGTGGCAACACATTAGCCAACCTCCAGTCTTCCCGCGCTACAACTGTGAGTATCGATGATACAAATATGTCGGCAAAAGACCCAGCAATCACTTCTCTAGCTTCCAAAAGACCTCTATTGTACTCCTGACCAGATCCTGGGGATTTATCCACCTTTACCCATTTCAAGACATTCAGCATTTCCTCCTCTATAATATGGACGTTTTTCAAGGTGTCACCATCTATTGCCCTACAGTATATATTTTCCATTGTAAATACTGATGAAAAATACTAATTTTGCATCTCCCCCATTTTCTGTGGATCCACACAAAGGCTGCCTTGCTATTCTTTGAGGTGCCCTATTCTCTCCCTAGTTGCTTTTTTGTCCTTGATGTATTAGTAATAATTATTAGATTCTCCTTAATTCTGTTTGCCTAAGCTATCTCATGTCCCCTTTTTGCCCTCCTGATTTCCCTATTAAGTCTACTCCTACTTCCTTTGTACTCTTCTAAGGATTCATTCGATCTATCATGTCTATACCTTACATGTGCTTCCTTCTTTTTTTTAATCAAACCCTCAATTCCTTTAGTCATCCAGCATTCACTATACCTACCAGCCTTTCCTTTCACCCAAACAGGAATAGATTTCTCTGGATTATCGTTATCTCATTTCTGAAGTCTTCCCATTTTTGAGCCGTCCATTTACCAGCGAACATCTGCCCCCAATCAGCTTTAGAAATTTCTTGTCTAAAATCATCAAAACTGACCTTTCTCTAATTTAGAACTTAAACTTTTCGATCTGGTCTATCCTTTTCCAGCATTATTTTAAATCTCGTAGAATTATGGTCATTGGCCCCAAAGTGCTCTTCCACTGACACCTCAGTCACCTACCCTGACTTATTTCGCAATTTTTGCACTGTCTTTCGTCGGTACATCCACATGCTGAATCAGAAAATTGTCTTTTACACACTGAACAAATTCCTCTCCATCTAACCCTTAACACTGTGGCAGTGCCAGTCTCTGTTTGGGAAGTTAAATCCCCTCCCATAACCACCCTATTATTCTCACAGATAGCTGAGATTGTTGTGGAGCAAATATAGAGACACACCAAGAGGCGCAGAGAGTTCTTTAAGAAGTAGGTCTTTTATTTGCAAACAAAAAACCGTGACATTGAGAATGCAGATTCTCGAATGCTCACGAACGTCATGGTTCGTGGACTTTTATATCTTTTTTTATCATGTTTCTATTACCTTATCAGTTAATTTAACTATATTAATCAAAGTCCCTCACTCTCACTGCACAATAAACCAGTGATGTTCGTTCCCATTATCTCTTTAGTTGTACATTCTACTTAATGTTATTCCAATATCACGGTGCGATATTTATTGCTAACTGTGCTACAGTGATCTTCTATTCCACACAAACCTGTCATGACAGATATCTAGCTCGTCCATCTGTTACAATAGTCCCCTGTCACAAGCTGACTCTACGAACTATTTAACAAACATTTTAATGTCATGTCCCAAATATTTACGTTCCCATTCCTGTCATAATAACACTTCACAGAGAAACTTGCTGTATGAGTTGTGTTACTCATCATAACAGTGACTTTTTAGACTTAACCTTACTCTGCTAATTGGTGAAAGAATGTTCCATTATGGTTATCCTATCCTGCCTTCCACAGAACATAGATTGTCAGTGGTCTTCATGCTTTGAGCCTTCCTATGTTTTCATGTCCTTTATTTTCCATATGCACCCCCACCCCCGTTTGAGACCAATTGGTGTCACCTCGAGAAAGAGGACAATAAGCTCAGCCTCTTGTGCCTAATATAGATCCCAACACGGACTAAATAACTTTCGAAGTCTGAGTCTTAAGTGGCTCTTCGTCCATTCCTGCGGTCCCTTGGGCCAAACATCTGTCCTCCAATAACCAGAACAGGAAGAAAAAGACCCAAGATCCCTCACAATCTGGGACCCGTGCGTTCTTCAGAATTATCATCGACGTCCCCGTTTGGACATATTAATTTCACTGTGGCGTTGTCAGATCTTAATAATAGAGTGGTGCGGTTCCATCAGAGCAGAAGTACTTCCTGGGGTAGCTGAAATGGCCACACGTTGCCGTGTAGTGACACGAACTAAAAAGGGCTTAAAAAAACGTAAACCACAACAAAAGACAGAGGCAACAACAAGCAAAAACGCACCTACAGTAAGACCAATCTTGATAAACTGTGCCGCCCAAGATCTAATACATTGCTCAGCCATTCAAAAGCATGATGACCAAACCCTGCATTGTCTTTTAGCTCCCGTCTTGGATTCTTTAGTTTATCCATTGAATTAGTAAAAGATCACACAGGGCTAGTGTTGTAAGGTATAAAGATACAGCAATGTTCCTGAAACATCACACAAACTCCGCCTTTTTCTGCGAGTATCCAATCTAAGTCCTAGCTGTTTCGCCATGTCATGTTGGTAGTAGCATCCAATTATTCTCCCAAGGCGGCAATGGCGAAGTCAGGATAATTAAAAATTCTCTGCTGGTCGTAATAAATCTAAATCATCCATTCAACACTCTTGCTAACCCCTGTCACTGGAATGAAAGCTTCCCAGCCCGCAGCAATCTCATTGCAGGCCTTAATGTAATTAGGAATATCTCTTGGTTGTCCTGTGCTACCAATCCGAATTGTCGGATTAGGGACATACCGTCGCTTAATTCGGTGCAAAGCTGAATGCAACATCGCATCAATTTGCGCATGTGGCGATATATATACTTCATGTAGGAGCATTGCACGGGCACAGCTGACACTCCAGTCAGCAGGCAGCGTCGGGTGCAACCCTCGTTTCTTGCCACACAGCCACCAAGTATCTGCCAGTGGGACGCATTGAGAATTTAAAACATCCCAAATGTGCTATCCACATCGAGTTCAATCGTATTTCCACAAAGACCATTAAAATAACCTAAGGGTTTGGAGCCATTTCATGAAAAGCATTCAAAACTCTCCCCTTCCCTTATCCTGAAAGCAGCCACGGGGAATGTCTAGTTCGTCTTATTGATGGACCACGGGGTACGAGAGGCACACCACCGTTGGAGTTGCTGCCTTCCCACATCATCCTGCTGATAGAACGTGGAGGCCTTTTGTCGGAGGCACCAAAAGGGGCAATGTGTTGTCTTAAGTTAAGGAATATTCCGGATGAAGTGTTCGGCTAGAGTGCTGCAAACTACATTGAGTACAGGTAGTCGAGTGAGAAGGGATAGGGACAACGTCGTATGAGGGGGGTCGCCTTAGTACACAAGAATCAGTCCTGTCTCGTCATCAATGCGGTCGTATAGTTTGCCCATTGATACCAGTGATTGACACGGTTGCATACCCATTTTAGTGCAGCGAGGTCTGCACTTCTAATACGACTTTGCCTCGCAGCCTGGGCGACCCTGACATTACCAGTCCAGGTCTGCCAAATTAATTGTATCCAAGTCTGAGTATGCAGGCATGGCATCAGAGAGGTGTTATCATTTGCATCACCATGTCTTCCCCATACCCGCTCCCGGGAGAACTATGATCCACATCTCCATTACAATCATTTCTGGAATGATCAGTATTCCCGAGAATTTCACATGTACCTTGTTCGAAACCCTACTGAGGGAGATTGGCCACCTGTGTGGCCTGCCGTTTCCAAGTTCCTCGGCTTGAGAGCCATTTATCTCAGTGTTAGTGTTAGTTTGTGCTGGTTGGAGAACTTTCGGACAATGATTACGGTGGCACCATATGTGTCGTCCTTCGACTTGGATGAGGGTAGGTGATGCCTTAGTCACTACGAAAGGTCCCTCTCTCCTCGGCTCATTCCAGCATGTTCGAAAAACCCGCACATACACCCAATCCCGGGTGTAATAGGTCCTTCTTCATTGACAGGTGTTGGTTCCCTTTGTGTTTCCTGCAGGTGGATAGTCTCGTGTATCATAGTGAGTTGCTGCATATATTGCTAAAGTTATAAGCTTAACCGCTCCACGCTAGACCCTTTGTATGGCCCTCACCACATGTGAGCATGTCATGTGGTGTTAGATTGGTCATGCGATTAGTCTGTGTGTGATAACTCATTAGCGCCAATGGAAGCGCATCATCACTGTTAAGGTTGGTGCTTGCGCAGATCTTGCTTAATTTGGCTTTTAATGTCCCATTAATCCTTACCACCATACCCTGTGATTGGGGATGATACACGCACCCAAACCTCTGTTCGACTCTCAAAGACTGCAGTGCAACCTTCACTATTTTCCGAATGAAGGCAGACCCATCGTCTGAACTGATCTCCGACTGTATACCAAAGCTTGGAATAACTTCATTCATCAGAAATGTCATTACTACCCCAAATCCTGGTTCAACATTATGTCAACTGGGTTAATTGAATTCACTCTCCGCACATCTATATCATGCTGTGACCACAAAGTAGCTGGAAATGCATCCAATCGCTCATTACATATTGATCACCTTCCTCCATTGTCACTGGCATGCGCCGCTGGGGTGTTATCTTGACATCCTTCGGATTCCCTGTCAATTTACAGCATGCTTGCATTCTAATATAGCTGTCTACCCTGGATTCCCAAAGTCGTGTCGTGAGGATATTCCATTCCCTGACTGTTTCTACGTGCCTGACCGTAGGTCCGAGGTCTTTAGATTGATATCCCTTATTTACCAGTACGGTTACCTTTGATGTGGCGCCTGGTACTCTATGCCACTTTTCCAGGAACGCATTTCTCTCGAATTGCACCATCACTCCCTGCTCACCCAAAACTATTGCTCCACTTCTCAGATGTTGTCGAGTAGTGACGAGCTGCTGCCACTGCCTCTCCAACACCTCATCCTGAAACTCATCAAATTTCATTGTACAGTACAGCTTAGACTTACATTGTCATCACATGTACTTCTCACATCCCCAAAGGTCTTGAGTATCACTTGCTGTATCCCTTATCCAATAAACATTAGCATCTTTAACTTCTTGCATCACTACTTATGCATTGGCCTTTTATATGACCAAACCCTGCTTTGTACACTCCAATCTTCTCTAACTATAGTAATGCATCCCTATCCAACAAGTTAATTGGCGTCCCTTTAGACACTAATATTGGCAGAACTATCTTCCTACCTTCCATTTCTAATCTTACTGGAGCTGTAAATCGGATTAACTGTGACTTCCCTCAGAACTCCACAATTTCAACAAACTTACTTGACATGGGATGGTGAGAGGTATACCGCGGCTGTACATAAGTGTATGCAGCTCCAGTATGCCTCATCACCGGTGTCTGCTACCCTTCTATATTAACTAGTATTCCTGGTTCTTGATCAGCCTCCCATGCTACTACTGGGTAGTGCCCCTTCCAACCCAGGTTCTTAGGGCATCCCTAGCACATTACATACGGGTTAACAGGTCCTGCTGGGCATGTAGGTATCTGGAAATTGGTCACTGGGGATTCCCGCCGTCCAGGCCCGCTGTAGGGCAGAGAGGGCACGATCCAATGAGGGCAATTGCTCCTAAAGTGGCCTGGTTGATGGCATCCCCAGCACGTCATTTCTGCCACCCCCTTGAGCCTGATTTTCTATCATGTACCTTACTCCCCCATTCCTACGTACCTGTCCTTGGGGGCTCCAGTTCTGTGCAGGCTGTTGTTTAAATATGTCGTGTCCCGGATATGTCACTTGGGGGAAAGTTTCTCGAAAAACCTCCATTGCTGGTGAGTGACTTTCTGGCTCCTGTCTGGCTATCTGATAGGATCCCGCTTTCGCTGGGACTTGGTTCACGCCAGTGTTGATTACTGTGTCTGTTCTTAATGGCAACACCATTTTAGCCTTCTCTTTTTCCTTCTTTTTAAACTCTTCGAGCTGCATTTTCTCCAGCTTCCTTTGCACCTCCTCCTGCTGTTCAGACAGTTTCTCTTTGTCTTTTCAAAACCTTTCAACTGCATGATCTACATCATCTCTAAATTTCTGGTGGCTCGTTGATGATGTCAGACCCACGACCTCCTCCAGACTTGACATGACCTGGGAGGGCATTGCCTCAGTGATGGAATTGTGGAACATTGTGGTCAGCAACTGATTAGTCTCTATGTCTTGCGCTGTTTCCAGCCTCAACCTGTTTAACTGCTTTTCCAAGTAAGCAGTCATGTTTTCACTTTCTACCAGTGGTTCCCCTCTCAGAGCCTGGGTGTCCATTTTGGGTGGTTAATAGTCTCTTAAGGCCTGCCATACATTCGGTCTCAAATCTCGACCAAATCCGACCCTATCAATCATTGGATTGTGTGCCGCATTTTTCAAAAGGGCTCAGACCATTACTTCCTTTAACTTCGGAAGACCTACCAGCCTCACCAGCAGTGCCTTCAAGTCTCCTACAGCCAGCAATCGCCCTGTGGTTTCATGTTGAAAAGCCCTGATCCACTTTCCTGCTCCCTTATGTAAACTGGGCAGCACATTCTTCAGCCCTCTCAGATCTTGAGTTCCACAAGGGATGTATTGTGGGTATCTCTCCTCTTTTATAAGGAGCGGTAGCATATTTCCTATTGGCCGTTTTTCCCTTTATTGACACTACTTCTCAATAAATCCGTCTCGGGCTCTGAGTCCGATGATATTTCTAATTCCTCCCATTCTTTAGGTACTGGGGCCTTTTTTATTCCTTGTCTCTCATCATCCCTTTCTGCATGTTCTGCATCACTTTCACAGTGTTTCTATTCAGCCCGTCTTTCGTATCGCAATGAGTATTCCTCAATTGCTCTCTGTTCTCTTAGCCCACGCCGCACACTAATCTCATGTTTCCGCTTTTCTTGCTCTCGTTGTGTGGCTTCTATTTGCTCCTGCCTGGCCCTTTCTTCCCTTTTTCTTCTTTCCCTCAGTTCTTTTTTGTCTTCTGCACTTCTCTCCCTTTGTAACTGTGCCTCAATTTCTACTATTGCCTTTGTTATTGGAAACTACTTCAATGCCTCTTCATTTCGAGTAGCGAGGAGGTCTATTCAACTCCGCCACATCTGGGTATGGAGGGAGTGGGGGGGGGGGGGGATTCTGCTTCCTGCTTTTCTGTTTCACGTAACTGCTCAGCTTGTTCTTTTGCTGCTTTCCTCATCACCACAGGTGACTGACAAGCGACCTTAAATTCTTCAAACTCATTCCTGAAAAGTTACAATATTTCCATCTCCTGTGCCATCTTTTTGGTTTTTATTTTTAGATGTATCTTTCGGTTTATAGTTCTTAATTCATCGTTCCATCTCGTTGAGCACATGTACATCAAAGGTAACTTCTTTAGGCTATTTAGTTAATAAATCCTTTGTTTTTTTCTCCCATTTCTCAGAAATGTTAACAATATCATTTCTTGCCACTGGAAATTTCTTACCTAGTATCTCAACTGCAATCTCTTTATCCATCCTACGATATATTGCAGTCCAACTAATGTGTTATCTTTGCTCTCATAAATCATTTGATCATACCATTCAAGTACGGTCGTGCTTTGTTCAATAGTAGAAGCAATTCGTAACTTTATAAATTGCAATTGTCCCTTTTCAATCTAAAAATGTCTGAACGTCATCAATTGCAACTAGTTAATACAAGCAACGTATTCTCATTCATTCAATCTAAACTCATTTAACACTGCACCTTCAAAATGCATTAAGCACTAACTGTTTCTGGAGAAATTTATCTCTTAAAATAACTATCTTAAATTGTTACAGTGCAAAATAAAATCAAAATAACCCTGGATCTCTATCTCCAGGGAAAGAAAACATAAACATTTAACCAAAACAAGCAATTATGCTTTCAAATCATATCACAATGATTAAGTTATAAATTCTCTCTCACAGACCCACACGCAAACAGAAATATTTTGCAAGCTACAGCTGCTTTCTCTCACTCTCTTACTCTTTCTCTTTCTCACACACAGACGCAACAAAAACTCTGCCGTCAATCAATCTCTCTCAGCCAGAGCCTTACGTAAACAGACAGTTTGTTCATTTCCAAAAATCCTATTATCATACAGGCCTTATCTAAAACATTTAACAATCTAAAACTCTATAACACTATGACCATTCTCTGCTATTTTACTTTTAGTCATCCACTACCAATCTGCTGGCTTTCTAAGCAGGTCTATCAGCTGTTCCAGTGAAAGAATTTCTCCTTATTTACTCTGCCCTATCCATCTATAGGCTCTTATAAAACAATTTCCTCTTCTTTATTCAGCCCTATCTAGCTATAGGGTCTTATATTTTGGCACTATCTATTTATAGGATCTTACATTTCTGCCCTATCTATCTATAGGGTCTTATAATTGTGCCCTATCTATTTACAGGGTCTTATGTACATCACGTGAATTTTTACTCAACAATTGCTACTTTCTATTCTTACTCACCCCTTATGCCACTGCGCAGAATTCTTCGCTAATTCTCCACGTCTCCTTCAGCACCAATTTACCGCTCCCTTTGGATCTTGAATCTGAAGGACCTTCTGATAGGTTCCCGCACCTGTGAGTCCACAAGGACCTCTCGAAGCCAACAGAATATGCTAACGTTTTGGAAGGGTACCCTCATTCTGTCAGTCTCGGGAGTGCCCCTGGTGGACCAAGAAGCACCCTGTTACGGCTGCCCTCTGACAAGGTGGGTCTCTGCACGATCCTGTTCACAGCGCCAAATTTGTTGAGGTGAAAATACAGACAACCACCTGTAGACGCAGAAAGCTTTTCAAGAAGTCGATCGCTTGTTTGCAAACAAAAAACCGTGACACCAAGAAAGCAGATTCTCGAATGCCAACGTACCTTAGGGTCGGTGGATTTTTATTTTTTTTATCATGTTTCTGTTAGCTTATCAGCATGTCTAACTATATTAATTAAAGTACCTCACTCTAGTTACACAATAAACCAGTGATGTTAGTAGCCATTTTCGCTTTCGTTGTACATTCTATTTAAAGTTATTCTAATGTCATAGTGCGATATTTATTGCTAACTGTGCTTCAGTGATCTTCAATTCCAGATTAACCTGTCATGATAGATATCTAGCTAGTCCATCTGGTACAATATTCTCCTGTCTCAAACTGACTCTGCTAACTATTAATTACATATTTTCATGTAATGACCCAAATATTTTATGGTCCCAATCCTGTCATTATATAACTTAACAGAGAGACTTGCTTTTTTACTTGCGTTATTTCATCATGCCATAGTGAAATTTCAGACTGAACCTTACTCTGCTAATTGGTGTAAGAATGTTCCACTATGGTTATCCCATCCTGCCTTCCACAGAACACAGATTGTCAATGGTCTTCATGCTTTAACCGTTTCTATGCTTTCATGTACTTCATTTTCCATAAGATCTCCTTACAGGTTTTTTTTCTCAATTTCCCTCTGAGTATTAGGGGGGCAAAAATACTACAACGCTAATAAGGTTATCATACTTTTCTTATTTCGCAGTTCTACCCAAATATCTTCCCTGAGTGCATTTCCTGGAATATCTTCACTCAACACAGCTGTAATGTTATCCCTTATCAAAAATGCCACTTCCCCCTCCTCTCTTGCCTCCCTTTCGATCCTTTCTGTTGCATTTGTGTCCTGGAAAATTAAGCTGCCAGTCCTGCCCATCCCTGAGCCATGATTCTGTAATTGCTATGATATCCCAGTCCCATGTTCTGAACCATGCCCTGAGTTCATTTGCCTTCTCCGTTCGGCCCCTTGCATTGAAATAAATGCAGTTTAATTTATTAGTCCTACACTGTCCCAGCCTGCCATGACTGTTTGACTCGCTTGTGTTCTCAACTATACGAGTCTCAGATTGATCTCATTCCTCACTATATTTCTGGGTCCAAACCCCCCACCTTACTAAAGTTTAAATCCTCCCGAGCAGCTCCAGCAAATTTCCCTGCCAGTATATTAGTCCCCCTTCCAATTGTGGTGCAATCGGTCCTTTTTTTACAGGTCACTTCTACGTCAAAAGAGACTCTAATGATCCAAAAATGTGAATGCTTCTCCATACACCAGCTTCTGGGCCATGCATTCATCTGCTCTATCCTCCTATTTCTGCATTATTGACCACGTAGCACCAGAGTAATCCAGATATTAACACTCTCAGTGACTTAATTTTTAAATTTCTGCCTAACTCTTAGTAATCTCGCTTCAGACTCTCAACCTTTCCCTTCCTGTGTATTTGGCCCAATGTGGACAATGACCGTTTGATGGCCCCTTTCCCCCGTGAGAACATTCTGCACCCTAGCTGAGACATCCTTGGTACTGGCAACAGGGAAACGACACACCATTCTGCTTTTTCGCTGCTGGCCAAAAAAACGAGTCTGTACCTCGGACTAGAGAAACCCCTAACTTATTCAAAAATTTTACATGATCCTGCCTAACCTTGCTGTGTCCTGAACTCGACATTCTCACTGATTACCATTAATTCTGTTGTTATTGGTGAATCTATTTGCACCTCAAAAATCCCGTATCTCTGCCCCTGCTGCTCTCCAAAGACACTTTCAAGGATAAAAAAAATCTCGCCATCTGTATAATAAGTCGATAAACCTTCCTTCGCAACAACAGAAAGAAATTTCATTAATTATCTTGTCACTTTGTAAGCTTCAGTTTGTGATTGGCTATATTCCTTGAATGACGTTGTGAATCGCGGGAGGTTTCTCTTTTCAATGAAGCCATTTTTTAACAGTAAATTGTTGATGACTGCTATGAAATATCTATTTCCATGTCTTAGTTTGTAAGTCCATGAAATAAAGGAGTAGAATTAAGCCATTCGGCTCGTTGAGACTATTTTCACATTTGATCCTTCCTGATTTATTTATAAAACACATTCGCCTGCCTCCTAATTGGTTATTCACGAAGTGTCTCGTTCTGGATGTATTTTCAAATCCTGCTTTAAGCAAGATGCAAGTCAACAAATGTAATTTCGATTCTGATTGTGTTCGATTTTCCTGTGAGGCCTTCCCATTTTATTTGAACACATAGAATCCCCACAGGGTAGAAGCAGATCATATGGACCATCAGTTCCATACTGACCCTCAGAAGAGCATCGCACCCAGACCAACCGCGAAGCATATCCCTGAAATGGTGAATCCAACTGTAATTTCCCCTGGCCAAACCTAATTAATCTGCTAATTTTGGAATGTGATAGTTAATCTGGGCACTCAGATGCAACTCACGTAAACACGGAAAGAATGTGCAAATTTCATCCAGTAGCCAGAGAGTGGAATTGAAACCGTGTCCCTCATACTGTGAAGCAATAGAACTACTCACTGTAGCACCTCCAGATGAAAGTGACTGCCTTCTTTCACTTTCTCTGAATCCGTCACATCTGCACAGAAGATGCAGGTTTCCAGTGGGGTACCACTACCATGACCTCATTTTCCCTCACCCGTGAATTCAACATCCAAATCCCATCACTGATCGATGCAGCCTTCAGTTGTGACTGATCCATTGTCTGCACTTCTGCCCTCAGTCCTTTCCCTTCTTCCTAGAAAAAGTCATAAATGAATACTGCTGCATGCATACTACTTGCCGATCTAAAATAAATCAAAGAACTGCCGATGCCAGAGACCTGAAACAAAAACTGTTCAGATGAAAAGTAACCAGAGTTGCTGTGGTTCTGTTCGCCGAGCTGGAAGTCTTTGTTGCAAACGTTTCGTCCCGTGTCTAGGTGACATGCTCGGTGTTTGGGAGCCTCCTGTGAAGCGCTTCTGTGGTGTTTCCTTCGGCATTTATAGTGGCCTGTCCCTGCCGCTTCCGGTTGCCAGTTTCAGCTGTCCGCTGGAGTGGCCGGTATATTAGGTCCAGGTCTATGTGTTTGTTGATAGAGTTTGTGGATGAGTGCCATGCTTCTAGGAATTCCCTGTGTCCTATATAGTGTTTGATGCAGTCCTTGCGTGGGTTTTTGTACACTACATTAGTTTTGCTCATGCTGGTATCGGGTCCTTCGTTCTGAGTTGTTGTCTGAGAGTGGCTGTTGGTTTGTGTGCTGTTATAAGTCCTAGTGGTCGCAGTATCTGGCTGTCATTTCAGAGATGTTCTTGATGTATGGTAGTGTGGCTAGTCCTTTGGATTGCAGCATGTCCTCGTTCTGTTGTCTTTCCCTTAGGCATCTGTTGATGAAATTGCGAGGATATCCGTTTTTGGCGAATACCTTGTATAGGTGTTCCTCTTCCTCTTTTTGCAGTTCTGGTGTGCTGCAGTGTGTTGTGGCCCTTTTGAATAGTGTCTTGATGCAACTTCGTTTGTGTGTATTGGGGTGGTTGCTTTCATAGTTCAGGACTTGGTCTGTGTGTGTGGCGTTCCTGAGTACCTTAGCGGTGAATTCCCCGTTTGGTGTTCTCTGTACACTCACGTCTAGGAATGGGAATTGGTTGTCCTTTTCTTCCTCTCTCGTGAATCGGATTCCTGTGAGTGTGGAGTTGATGATCCGGCGGGTATTCTCTATTTCCGTGTTTTTAATGATTACAAAGGTGTCATCAACGTATCTGACCCAGAGTTTGAGTTGAATTTGTGGTAAGACTGTTTGTTCTAACCTTTGCATTACTGCTTCTGCTATGAGTTCCAGCTCGGAGAACAGAACCACAACAACGAGCACCCGAGCTACAAATCTTCTCACAAACTTTGTAACCAGATTTCTTGCTTTCTTGCAACGGATGTTACTAGACCCGCGGAGTTTCATCAGCAAAGTCTGGAATATCTCAATTCCTGTTTATAAAATCAAAACATTGTGCTGAAATTTTGATTTCGAGAGAGAATTCACCTTTTTTGCTTCTTTTTGCTGTTGTCGAGTTCCAGCCAAACTGTTTCTGAAGGCTCAGTATCACAGTCTGTGTAGGGTAGCGCACCACCGAATGCCCTTGTTCCTATGCACTCCCGGCTTTGAAACATGACATTGGATCCGAGATGCTGGTTAATTTCAGCATCTCCGGTGAATGGGGTGGGTGTTGCTCTGGTAATGGTGTGCAACAAGTGGGGGAAACCCAACGTGATTCTCACTGTGGTGTCTCGAACACAAATTAATGCGGATAGTTTGGTGAGATCTCCTCAGCATCACGGTGGTAATCTCTCCCAGACCTCGACACAAGTATTACTTTGCAAAAAAAAAAGTGATTGCGACAGCAACTTGATCATTTCACGTGTGATTTTGTTTTGAGATCGTGGAGATGCTCGCCCTTATTCAGCGATCTCCTCGACTACCTTTTCAGTTTTGTATCGCACTCGCAAATGTAAAATGTCATTGATATTCAGTTCCAAATACTGGTCACCCTGTCACCATCTTTCTCTAATGTCATTTCATCTTATCCATTTCCCTCAATGGAATTCCCCAGCATTGATTACACAATCCGTGTAATCCCATGGTAACAGGTCAAAGATGTTGAAGGAAATCGCTGATGATTGGCACGTACTGCCCTCGACATCACCCCTCGGTGATATATCAATCCCTCGATGTTTAAAACAATTGGAAGGAAGCAGTGAGTTTGAAAGAACACAGAATATATTCTGGATTTGGATCTTCAGTGCCCATCACCAAGAGTGTCCCCAAAGGCCCACCACTGACTGAGCAAGGCGAGGCCTCATATAGACAGCGGCCAGACTGTGGGAGTGATGGAAGAACAAACAGGAGGGAAACTATCTGAGAAAGCGACTTATCTTAGATGTATCTGTACCTAATTGTATGTGTTTGAAAACCCAGCACACAGTCCTGGCGGAGGGTACGTCTCAGCCTCAAGTTGAAGACAATGCCCACTGTGCTATGTAGCACTATTTCATGCAAAGTAGGTCATACCTTGAAAAGACCAAGCAAATGGAACATGCGCACCCATGAGGCACTGAGGGCCATCAGCAGCTCCAGCAGGAATGGCCTTCCCTCGATCAAAAAGACAGAATTGGGCTGTTCTATGATGATTACAAAATGTTAATTTTGGAATTCACATCAACATTTTTTAAAATGAACAGAATATGTCACTCAGCAACGTAAGCAGATATTAGCATCTCTCTAATGTCTGTTCCATAAGAACTTAAAGGGAACATACGGCCCTCTGCAAAAATACACCAAAGTCAACCTACCAGCTACACATGGTTCTACGAACGACCACTTAACTGGAAGCAGTCACAATCCACTCCAGCAGACCACGGACCACTCAAATGAAAACGGGGTAAGCGGTCGAGCCTGGTAAAAGACTGAGACGGCACGCTTGCAAGACCCCTCTTCCTAGCTTACTCCTAACAATTGCACAATCTTTGAAGAAGATGGAGGAACTAAGATCACGGCTCAGCTTCCAGCTTGAACTGCGGGACTGTGGCGCACTCTGCTTTACAGAAACCTGGCTGAACCCATCCATTCCGGCCTGCGCATTCAAGCTGATGTGTTTTTTTCTATACATCGTACGTTCTCTGGTCAGAAAAAGGGTGGAGGTGTTTGGTTTTTAATCAACAAATTGTGGTGCATGGACATTGCAACCCTGGACAGCCATTGCTCCCCAAACCTTGAACTCCTCATCATCCAATGCCTCTCTTCTATCTACTTTGGGAATTTATCGCTGCTATACTAACTGCTGCGCACACACAGTCACAAGCAAAGGTTGAGGAGGCTCTGGGTGTGCTGTACTCCACCACTAACACCCTGGAGATGGAACACTCCGAGGCCCTGTATATTGTGACTGGCAAATTCAATCAAACCAGTCTAAGGAATGTATTACCCAAGTACCACCAGAACATTACCTGCCCCACTAGAGCCCGAACACGTTAGACCACTGCTACACAGTTGTGAAGTATGCCTACCACTCGATCCCCTCCCTCATTTGAGGAACTCTGACCACAATGCCCTGCTTCCTCTCCCAGCTTACAGGCAGAAGCTCAAGCAGGAGACTCCCGCACGGATGCAAGTCCATCGCTTGTCTGGGGAGGCAGAGGATCAACTCCGGAGCTGTCTGGAATCGGCTGATTGGGCCAGATTCAACCAGTCCTCAAGTACCTTGGACGAGTACGCCGCCACGGTCACAGACGTTATCAGCAAGTGTGTGAAAGAGTGTATGCCGAGCAAGTCAATCCTGGTGCTCCCAACATGAAACCCTGGATGAATCCGGACACACAAAACTTGCTAAACACCAGACGTAAGGCTTTCAGAACAGGTGGAACACTCAAAAGAAGGAATCCAACCTTCGCAGAGCCGTTAAGACAGCCAAGCACCAATACCGTTCCAAACTAGAGTCCCAGACAGACACTTAGCGACTATGGCAAGGACTGACTGACAACACAGGTTCTAAAAAGAGATAGTGCAAGACTGCAGACGTTGAAATATATTTCCCAGATCGCCTGAACGGCGTCTATGCTCACTTTGAAGAGATTTTCGGCAGAGAGATAACACCTACTCCGACAAATCCTGACAAACCTCTCCCAACAGTAACTGCTTTAGTCGTTGGACTAGTTTTCCTTCGTATGAATTAAGGAAAGCGATTGGACCAAACTCAGTCCCAGGTCGTGCAAACAGAGCATAGGCAGAATATCTGGCAGAGGTCTCCGCGAATATCTTCAACCTCTCCCTGCAGCAGGCCAATGTTCCTGCCTGTTTCAAGATGCCCAACATTAGCTCTCTGCTGAAGAAGGTTTATGCAGCCTGTCTCAATGACCAGCGCCCAGTGGCCCTAACGTCTGTGATCATGAAATGCTTTGAAAGTCCGGTCATGGCATTAATCAACTCCAGCCTCCCCACTACTCTGGACCCACTTCAGTTGGCCACTCAGACCACAGATGCACGTCAGATGCCATATCACTTGCTCTTCACTCCCTACAACATCTGGACACCAAGAATCCTACTCATTGACTACACTTCAGCCTTCAACGCTATTATCCACTCGATACTGATTCCTAAGCTTAGTGATCTCGGACTAAGCCTCACTCACTGCAAGTGGAGATTGGGTAAACATTTCATCGTAACTAATACTCAACATTGGAGCCCTCCAAGTGCGTACTCAGCCCCCTACTCTATTCACTGCATGGCCATGACTGCTTACCAGACTAATGCCTTTTACAAGTTCGCTGAAAGCGCCACCATATTCAGTCGAATCTCTGAAGGCGACGAAACAGACCACAGACGGGAGGTGGAAGATCTGGAAAAAAAGATGCATTGAGAACAAGCTCGCTCTCTGTGCCAGCAAAACCAAGGACCAATTATTGACTTTCGACGGGATGTTACTCACGTCGCCCCTACACATTAACAGCTCAGAAGTGGAACGACTGTACAGTGTCAAGTTCCTGGGATTGGTCAACCTCAACAAGCTTTCTTGGAATCTTCATGTGGATACGGTGGTTGCAAAGGCCCAACGTCTCTTCTTTCTCAGGCAGCTGAGGAAATTTGGCATGACGGAGAATAACCTTTCCAATATTTGGAAGTGCGACGTCAAGAGCATGCAGTCTGGATGTATCACTTTCTGGTGCGGCAACTGTACCATTCGAAATCGGAGACGGATACAGAGAGTGGTGAACTCGGGCCGTACAATCACAAATTTCAAACACCCTTCTATAGAATCCATCTAACAGGCCTGATGTCATGAAAAGACCGCCAACATTCTTAAAGGTACATTCCACCCTGGCAATGTTTTTCGACAACCTCCACCATCGGGGAGAAAGTACAGAATCCTGAACACGCACGCTAGCTGGTTTCACAGCAGTTTCTATCCTACTGTTATAAGAATACTGAATGGACTCACAAACTCTTATCATTCGCCTGTACCTGCTCTTTTGTTTTTGCCGCTGTTTACAGATTATTTACTATCTACGCTACTTAACTCTGTTATCTGCCTGTATTGCTTGCAAGACAAAGCTTTTCACTGCGCCTCGGTACACGTGACAATAAATTCCATTCCATTCAATTCAATTCAACCTTTCAAATCTGCTACATAGGAATACAGGGTTCCTGAGCCAGAAGCAAGTATAAATTGGGGATAAATTAATCTCTATCAGTTTAACATTAATTACACTGCAGTGACACCGTGAACCAAGCTGAGTCCTCAGCTATTTGCCGCCAAGATCAATGGTTTCAGGAAATAGCACATTTGTC
This sequence comes from Chiloscyllium plagiosum, assembly GCF_004010195.1. Classification (NCBI taxonomy): domain Eukaryota; kingdom Metazoa; phylum Chordata; class Chondrichthyes; order Orectolobiformes; family Hemiscylliidae; genus Chiloscyllium; species Chiloscyllium plagiosum. Next base: position 60,808,543 of record NC_057717.1, on the reverse strand, counting down.
TTCAAGCTGAATTTTTCAATGACTCCAAGCTATGCAGGAAACAAGTTATGGCTAGCACGAGGGGAAATAGCGTTAAATTTGAGGGGAGATATATATAGAACAGATGTCAGAGGTAGTTTCCTTACTCAGCGACTCGCAGAGGCATGGAACGCACTGACTGCAACAATAGTAGATTCACACCTTTAAGGCCATTTGGGTGGTCATTGGATAAACGTTTTGGACGAAAATGGAGTCGTGTCGGTGAGGTGGGGTTCCCCTTGTTTTCATAGGTCAGCGCATTATCGAGGGCTGAAGGGTCTGCACTGTGCTGTAATGTGTTATGTTCTGAACTCTAAGTTATCAAGAGCGTGTAGTGAGACTGTAAGAGGGTAGTCAATGGACAGCACTTTGGCAGATCAATTTTAACGAACATAATGCTGAAAATGAGATTTTTCCGTGACAATAAAAGAGTGTTTATTACATACATGGAGAAAGATTACAAGATTTAGTGATATAGTGTATAATGGAGAATTCTGTCTGACCCGTTCAGAGATCGCATGTGTTGCTCCATCTCCCTAAAGGTCTGCTCCCTGATGTTCCCTATGGCCCCATGGCTCTCAGTACACACGGGCTATTTTGATGTAATTGGTTGCCGGTGAGGGTGAGGATTTAAAATTTGGATTTAGAATGATATCAGGAGCAACATCTATGCAAGCTTTTATTAACACCAAAATGGCTTTTAATTATAAAGTAACATAAGAAAATGGCTTCTGGTTAATACTGTGAGAAAATGATTGGAAGCTGCATTCCTGCTTTAATGAACTCCCTGAATTAAAAGATAAATCAGACAATGGAGTCTTCATAATATAAATCAAAAAACAATAACTGACCACCCTAACTGACCTTGATCACAAGTATTATATGATAATGTGTGTAAGAGAATACTGATTACCAGGGAATATCACTGGACTAACCAAATGTCCATTACGTCAGCTTATTGCATTTCATTATTTTTCCTTTGTAATTAAGGTTGTATTGTCTCTTAAGAAACATATAAAATTGTTTATTGTGCAGTTTCGCCAAAGAATACAAAAGCTGTTAACCTCTGTGTTGCTGGACAAAACTTTGTCCGGCGTTGTATTAACTTGTCAAACCTTACTGAGGCAGACTCTGCTCCCATTGATTCTTTTGACAGTTCACGGAAACGAGAAGTCCCTCCCAGTGGTCTCGATCATCATATGATACCGTGACTCGTGGATTCGTTATGGACGGATCGTGGACAGCTGTGAAGGTGTCTTGACTCTTCCACTGTTGAGTGTTGAGGAATTGACTGGCCCGACGTGAGTGTTTTATGTCTGTTCGGTTTTCCTCCAATTCCAGTAATGGCTGAACTGATGCGTCGCTGTCCATTGTGTGTTCCAGTTTGAAAAGATCGATCTTGGTAAGTATTGGATCAGTGGGACCCTATTAAAAATGGGGGGAGGAGTTTGAGAGTTGAGAGTTGTGAACTCCATTTTTGTTAAGAGATAGAAGTCGAGGATTTCTGGAGTTGGGAATTCCGTTTTTATTTAGATAGAAGTCGAGGACTTCTGCAGGTGGGAACTCCGTTTTTAAAGAAATAGAATTGGGGGATTCCTGAAGTTGGGAAAGCCGTTGTTAAAGAGATCGAAATCGAGGACATCAGAATTTGGGAACTCCATATTTAAAGGGAGAGAAATGGAGGACATCTGGAGTTGGGAACTCCGCTTTTCGGATCTTTGTGGGAGTCGAGGACTCCACTAAAAAAAAACAAGAGAAAAATTCGAGGACTTTTTGTGGAATCGGGGACTGCACCTCAGATCGTGGATCTGAGGGCAACGTTGAGAGACAGATCCGAATAGGGCAATTCAGCCGGATTGGTGTTATTTAAATTGGCGCTTAAATTGTTCTGTGATATATGTGTGAGAAGTTTGAAGAGAAATCTGGCAGTCTGCGGACGCTTTTGGTGAAATAAAAGAAAAGACATTAGGGGATAAGCAGTGGACACTAGCTGGGATAAAAGTATTCAGTTGTTTAAATCAGTGCTTAAATTGATTTGGCAATTTTTCAGACCGTGGCGGCAATTCTGTGCCAAAGGCCACAAAAATCAGTTCTGCGCTCATGGCAGGATGCTACCAACAAATTGGGAATTGAATTAACTCATAATGATACCATGAAACCTACTGAGGTCCTGAAAAGTAATGTGCCCGAGTGATAATTCAACAGAAAAATAAAAGGAAAAGTCACTGGTAGTCAAACGTTTGATGCTTGGCGACACATTACTCTTGTTGATTATTGTACCTGTCGTATCTGTTCAGCTTGGCCTGTCGTGCTTAGCTGCTTAGTTTTGTTATTGTGTTTATTTAGTGTGTGTGTGTGAGAGAGAGAGAGAGAGAGAGAGAGAAAGAGAGAGAGAGAGCGAGCGAGAGAGAGAGAGAGAAAGAGCCCAACAGCTTGTAGAAAGTTTATCCCTTTTTGATGCGGTTTGAATCAGCATTTGTTCTTGATAAAATATAGAGTCTGGTTATTATTCTTGTTGCTTTTAAAAAAGAAATGCTGGCCAGGGACAAAAAGTGCTGTTAGATAATTGTGTATGTACTCAACAAGGTGCTAGTGTCCAGACAGATCGTTCTGCTGAAAGCATTTTAAGATTCACAAAATTAGTAACATAGAATTTGTTTGCCCTAGGGTTATGACAGAAGGCACCCTATTTGATAATCCTTGAAAACACACTGAGTTGCACTTCATGCTTCGAGATATGCGCAATCCATTCGATTCCTCAACACTAGTTTTAATTAGCTAGTACAAATCTGCTACTAATATAGTTGATGCTTCAGGATGTCCATACTTAAATGAATTTGGCATACAAGACATATTGGGCAAGTATGAGAAAGTGAGGACTGCAGATGCTGGAGATCAGAGCTGAAAAATGTGTTGCTGGAAAAGCGAAGCAGGTCCGGCAGCTTCAAAGGAGCAGGAGAATCGACGTTCCAGGTATAAGCCCTCCTTCAGGAATGAAGAAGGGCTTATGCCTGAAACGTCGATTCTCCTGCAATGACAGAGAGTGATGGCAGAAGATTTGGCAAAACGGCTGAAATGCTTAATTATATCACATTTTGAATTAACTCACAGAACCCGCTCAGAAATAATAAATGTGGATGAGAAATCAGTTCAGCAAAAAGCACTGTTTCACTAAAGTCTGATCTGTCCATCCCAGAAATTTGGTCAAGATTGAAAACTGTGAGGGCCACAGCAGTGAATTGATCTACAAACCTGGAGCTAATATCCGTTCAGCACCGGAAGCATGCAGTGAACGGCAATGTTTTGATCGAAAAACATCCAGCACCTGGAGCTGGACAGACCAGACAAGTATATTGATGCATAAACCCGGACAAGTTGTCTTTTCAGCACGAAGAGATGCGCAATATATGTGAACATTGAGTGGACATCTGTGAAGCACGGAGAGCTATGCAGACCACTGCAGTGCAATTGGATGTAGGTGCCTCTGAGTGAAGCACTTTGAAGAGTTTGAGGTGCATTTTGTTACACTTACTTCGACTGTCAATTTCCTTTATGTGCATTTCGAAATTACAGTGAGAATGGAACAAATCTAACAGCAGCATAATGACCAAGATTATGCGTGTTCATCTCTTGCCAAAATCTCAGGCACAGTATTGCAAGGAATCAGACAAAACTGCTTTGAGTCTCAGATGTCATTCCTTTAAGAAGAAAACAGCCATGAAATGTACTAAAGATGGGAACGGAGCTGTAAGCTTGCAACCAGTGCTTTTGTGATCTACCCGTTCCTTTACTTTTCCTCTTTTTTCTCTTTTCTATGGTGACTTATTACACATTTTTAACGTTTCAGAATTACTCAGAGGGGAATGGAGGAGGTTAGTCTCAGAGCAGAAGCTTGCCCGGGGAGGCACAGCCTCAGGTTTTGAAGCCTGGATCTGTCTGCAGACTGGACTCGGTGCCTTCTGGTGACTGAGCCTGATGTAGGCAGGAGATTGGGCCCGTTGCAGTCTGTAGACTGGACCTGGTGCTGTCTGGAACCTGGACTCAGAGCAGAATGGAGACTGCGCACAATACGGTCTGGAGGCTGGGCCTGGTGCGGTCTGGAGACTGGACCTTGTGTGGTCTGGAGACTCGATCTTGTGCAGTCTGACGACTCTTTCCAGTGTGGTCGGGAGATTCGGCCCAGTGTGGTCTGTAGATTCGGCCTGGTGTGGTCTGGAGGCGTTGCCTTGAACAGTCTGAAGACTGAGCTTGGTACAGTCTGGAGACTCGATCCAGTGTGGTCTGGAGACTCAGCCTGGTGCAGTACAGAGACCTGGCCTGGAGCGGTCTGGAGACTGTTCCTGGTGCGGTTTGGAGACTGGGCCCAGTTTTGCCTGGAGGCTGGGCCCGGTACATTCTGGAGACTGGGCCCGGTGTGATCTGGAGACTGCGCTAGGTGCAATCTATAGATACAGACTATTTCGATGGGAAGACAGAGCTCGGTCCAGTGTACTCTGGAGACTCAACCCGGTGCAGTCTGGTGACTGTTCTCGGTGCATTTTGGAGTCTCAGACAGATATCGGCTGGAGACAGAGTGCTGGCACGGACTGGGGTGAAATAACTCTAACTCGAGTCCATTCTGTTCCCTTTTATTCATCTGCTGGACTTCCGGTGATTATGCTTTTCAATTTTCTGCCAAATAATTAATCATTGACTGAGGCAACTTGTACCTAACATAGTGGCATAACCCAGGACATTGCAAACCTTTCCCTGCAGCCATTTGAGTGCACGTGACAATAAATGCAATTCAATTCAATTCAAATGTGAGAGATTCAGTGTCTTTGACGACTTTTCCAACAAAATGCTGTTGCTTGAGTAGTGGGGTCGGTTAGCCAGCAGAGGGTAGTGTTACATCACTTTCAATACAAGAGGGAGAAATAGACGGGAGAGAATGAAGAGGGATAGCTTGATTCCATTTCAAGGGATTTACTCACAAAACAACAAAAAACCCAATGCTCAGAGATGTAAATGCAGAGTTAGGTAAATTATTGCAGCTAAGCACACACACGAGGAGAGAGGCCAATGTGTGCTGCTGGAAAAGCACAACAGATCAGTTGACATCCTAGGAACAGGAGAATCGACGTTATGGCCATCCTGATGAAGAGCTTATGCCTGTCACGTCGATTCTCCTGCTCCTCGGATGTTCCCTGATATGTTGTTCTGTTGTACACCACATTCAATTCTGATTTCCAGCATCTGCAGTCCTCACTTTCTCCTTTTTCCACAAAGACAGAAGCAAAGACGCACGCACACATACACACAACCATAAAAAATGAGACATATGCAACTTCCGGAAAATCATGCCTGCCTTGCCATTCAGTAAGATCATGGCTGATCTGATTAACGCCTCAAATGCAGTTCCTCTTGGGAAGGAAGGCAATGCAAGTGACTGAACTGTTGGAGGGTGAGCTCTTTAAGACCATTGACCGTAAACATCCTACTTTTGAATATAGTTCTGGAAAAGGAGACGGGTCCACGCTTTAAATTTATAAATTGTGACAAAATCAATTTTAACATAATTAGGCAGGAACTTTCGAAAGATGATGTCGGAAGCTGTTTGTGGCTAAAGGGCCATCAGACAATTGGGAGTCTTTTAAAGATGAGATCAGGAGACTTCACGGACAGCATGTTTCTGTTAGTATAGAGAACAATGCTAACAGGAGTAGGGCACATTACATGACGGGGAAATTGAAGCTCTGGTCAAGGTGAAATAAGGATTCTGCTTGGTATAGGCAACGGGGATCAAGTCAATCCTTTGAGGAGCTTATGGAGTGTAGGTGTACACTTACGATGGTAATTAGGAGGGCAAAAAAGGGGCATGAGATAACTTTGATTGATAAGGTCAAGGAGCATTGAAAAATATTCTACATGTAAATTAAGGACAAAATAGAAAATAAAGAGAGAATAGGGCCCCTTAAAATTCAATGAGCCAGGTATGTGTGGGCTCCCAGGAGTTGAATGAGGTTTATTAGATTGATTGATGCATGTTCTCACATGAATACAGTGAAATGTGTAGAGGTTTGCAAATATGACGCAATCTTGGGTACAGGGGTCGCCTCCCCCATAAAAAAAGATTTAACGGTTTAACAATACACTGTATAAGCGCTTCGCCATTCATACTCCCGACAAGGACTCGAACACTCTCAAACAGCTGCCTTGCAGGCCGTTCCTGCTCAATGGATGAGATCACATAGAAATATATCACGTCAGTGTTTGGAACATATAACATAGAGCAGTACACCATAGTACAAGCCCTTTAGCCCTCTATGCTGTGCCTGCCTTTTATCTTCCGTTAAGATCAGAAAAACCGACATACCCTTTATTGTACTGTTTTCATGTGGCTGTCCCAGAGTTCTTTAAATGTCTCGAATGCATCTGAGTCTACACCAACTTCCATCCGTGCTTTCCAAGCATATGCCACTCTCTGTGTAAAGAAGGTACCTCTGACACCTCCACTAAACCTTACCCCAATTTACCTTCAAGTTACATCTCTTTGTGATAGACATTCCCACATTGGGAACCTGTATCCGGCGATGCAGTCTGTCGGTGCCTTTCAACATCTTATACATTTCTGTCAAGTCAACTCTCATCTTTCTTTACTCCAATGAGAAAAACACTAGCTTCCCAAGCCTTACTTCATCAGACATGCCTTCAGACTAGGCAACATCCTGGTCACTATTGCGCCCTCTCTGCAGCCTCGATATCATTCTCACGGGGTGGGACAGAATCAGAACTGAACACAATATTCCAAATGTGGTCATACCAGAGCTCTATGCAGTTGCAGAATAACTTCACAGCACTTAACCTCACTCCCCGGTAAAGAAATCAGAGACAACATATGCGTTTTGAACAACCCTATCAACTTGTTTGGCAACGTTTTGTAATCTGTGGACGTGGGCCACAAGATCCGCCTGTTGCTCCATACTGCCAGGAATCCTTCCTTAAACCCTGTATTCTGAACTCAAATTCGACCTCACGAAGTGAATGACTTCACACTTTGTCATGTTGAATTCCATGTACCAATATACAATAGACAATAGACAATAGGTGAAGGAGTAGGCCATTCTGCCCTTCAAGCCTGCACCACCCTTCAATATGATCATGGCTGATCATCCTTAATCAGTATCCTGTTCCTGCCTTATCTCCATAATCCTTGATTCCACTATCCTTGAGAGCTCCATCGAACTATTTCTTAAACGAATCCAGAGACTGGGCCTCCACTGCTCTCGGGAGCAGAGAATTCCATACAGCCACCACTCTCTGGGTGAAGAAGTTTCTCCTCATCTCTATCCTAAATGCTTTACCCCGTATTTTTAAGCTGTGTCCTCTGGTTCGGCACTCACCCATCAGCGGAAACATGTTGTCTGCCTCCACAGTGTCCAATCCTTTAATAAACACTTTCAGCCCAGTTCTGCATTCTGTATATGTCCCATTGCCACCTTCAACACCCCTCCACATACTCCACAATTCCTCCGACGTCCATGCAATCAGCAAATGTACTGACGAACCCTTTCATTTGCTGATCCAAGCCACTTATAAAAAATCACGAAGAGCCGAGGTTCCAGAAGACATCTCTGTGAAAAATCAATGTTCACCGAGATTCTGACAGAAAACCTGCATCTACCGGCCGCCTATGGCCCAACCAATTCTGTACCCAGACAGCCAGGTTTCCTTGAATGTCATAGCACCTTACTTTCTGAATGAGCCGACCATGGGGAATCTAACCAAACTCCTTGCTGAAATCCATGTATACCACATTCAGTGCTCTACCTTCATCAATGTGTTTTATCACATCCTCAAAGAATTGAATAGGATATGTAAGGCATGACTGCTCATCATGAAGCCACACTGACTATCTCTATTGAAACTATGCTTTTCCAAGTTATCATAAATCCTGTCTCTCAGAATCGTTTCCAAAACTTTGCCAACCAATGTCGTAGACTGAATTTTGTGTAATTCCCAGGGTTATTCCTATTCCCTTTCTTGAACAATGGATTATAATTTGCCAACCTCCAATCAATTGGTAGTACTCCAGTGGACAGTGATCATCGCCAATGGCGGAGAAATCTCTTCCTTCTTTTCATGTATTAGTCAAGGCTATATCCCCTGTCGACCGGGGAATTTATCTGCCCTTCTGCTTTTGAAACTTTTCCGCACACCCTCCTTCCGAACCTCCATCTATTACACTTCATCAACTATTTCACGCTATCCTCAGATACATCATGTTGCCTTTGACGACTGAATATTGAAGCAAAGTATTTATTCGGGGCCTCTCCTACTTCACCTGACTCCAGGGACAAGTTCCCTCCATTATCGCTGGTCGGCGCTGCCCTCACTCTAGCCATCCTCGAGTTCCTCAGTTTGTAACAACATTTACAGAGCTCTCCCAAAGACTGCACAGAAACCTTGGGAAAGGAATAGGCTATTCAACGCAATGAGCTTAATTCATGTTCGAATACCTCCCGAAGACACTTTCCACGCACAGTTTAAATGTCCCTGATTGTGATTTACCATCGGGAAAAATAACATGAAAATGGCAATCGTCCCTTTGGTCCATCGAATTTGCTCCACCTTGCAATGTACATGTCGTTCTCGTATAAAGTGCGTTCATAAAACGTTATTCGGCTTCCTGCAATTAGTGAAAAGACGATATTTTATTATGAAGCAAATTCCCATTCCTGTTACGTGATTTCATGTAGGTATCAGCTGAAATGCAAAAGCCAGCTTCTGTATGCAAACTGCAAATTCTATCTGTTCAGCTGAAATAGGAATTCAATCCGCTCTGCAAACATTGAATCTGAGCTTGAAACTCGCAACTGTAGTCTACATTTAAAAGAAAATATATTTCAACAACGGGCGAGAGTCTTGGAGAGAACTGGAATTCCATGTCGGCATCACGGGTTCAGTTATCTCTGAGAATGTTCTGCTGAAGAGCTTCGTGCAAGGTGCTCTGCTGTAGCCTGTGATTGCAGTATGAAAATTTCCTTTTTAATGATTTAATTAAAATATATGATTAAAAATTAACTTAGACAGTGCTATCGCCAGTGTTAGGCCAGCAGTTACTTGTATTCTGATTTTTAAAGATATTTTAGCGGTTCGCCTCTAACCTGGATTTTCTCATAATTTCCATTATTCATTTTTCATGATTCTCTCTCATTCGATGTTCCACAGGGATACATGTAATGTGTTATTGGAGAACTACCTGCATTGAGGGCTGATCCTCTCTCTCAACAACATACTTCTACACTCTCCCCATCCCCTTACTGTCTAGAAATCCTTACATATATTCAATGCCTTGCCTTCCATAGTCTTATGCGGGAGAAAATAAGATCGTGATAAATATTTGATTGTTCCAGGTCAAGTCAGGAAGGAAGGTTTTGCTAATCTAAAAGGCATTACGATGGCCAAGTCTACAGTCCGGATGGAATCTATCCCATGTTACGGACGGAAGCAAAAGAAGAAATAGTTTGGACCTTAACAGATACATTTGCAGCATATTTTAACACGAATGATGTACTGCAAAATTGGTAATGTTGTCTCCTTGTTAAAGAAGAGTAGCAGTGACAATCCAGATAATTATCGAACAGTGAGCATGACGTGAGCGTTAGAGAAGCTCCTGGAGAAGATACTGAAGTAAAGGATCTTTTTTTCTACTTGGATAGGCAACACGGCTTTGAGAAGATAAGATCATGACTTAGCAACTTAATAAAATTACTTGAGGAAGTGACAATGTTGATTGATGAGTGAAGGTAAGTAGATGTCCAAAACATTGACTTTCGTATGTAGTTTGATAAGGTTCCCCATGACAGGTTGATGCAGACGGTGCAGTCGCAGGGGGTCCAGTGTGTACAAGCGAGCGGATGGTGCACTGGTTGGGGAATAGGAGACAACGAGTAGTAGCGCAAAGGATTTTCTCAAAATTGATATCTTGACCATTGGTGTTCCAGAGGGATCAGTGCTGGGGACATGGTTGTTTGTGATAGACACAAATGACTTGGAGCAGATATAAGTGATATAATTACCACGTTTGCAGATTACACTGAGTTTAGTGGAGTAGAAGAGAGTGAAGGGGACGGTCAAAGAACACAGCAGCATATAAATATATTGGATAATTGGACAGAGAAATGGCGGATGGAGTTCAAACGCGGCAAATGTGAGGTGATGCATTTTCGAAAATGCAATTCATGAGCGAAATGTACAGTAAATTGAAACGTTATGGTGAAAATTGATATACAGAGAGATCTTGCTGTGCAGGTCCAGTGTTGCGTGAAGGTAGTGACCCATTTAATAGGGAACTCAGGAAGGTATACGGCATGCTTTCTACCATCAGACGTGGTGTGGAGTAGAAGAGATGGCAGGTCATGTTAGAATGGTGTAGGCTTTGGCTCAGCCCATCTCAAATAATGTGTACAGTTTGGTTGCCATATTTCCAAAAGGATGTGGCTGCTTTGGAATTAGTGCAGAGGAGGTTCACACGGATGTTGCCTGATATGGAGGGTACTAGCTATGAAGTGCTGTTGAATCGACTGAGTTAATTTTCATTTGAATGATATCGTTGTGGCGTTCGGACGATGTTCACGTCAACAAAATCATAAGAGGTATAGACAAGATGTGTAACAAGAAGCACTTTCCTCAGAGTGGGGGACACAATTACGAGAGGTCACAAGGTGAAAATGAGAGTGGAAATTTGATGAGAGAGATGCATCGAAAGCTTTTTACACAGAGGGTGGAAGGTGTCTGGAACGTGTTGCTATTGGAGATGATAGGAGTCGGCTCGATAGTGTCATGTAAGATGTATCTAAACAGACTCATGCATGGACAGGAAGCAAAGGGATACGGACCCTTTGAAAACAGATGGCAAGTTTAGATAGAGGATCTAGATTGGCACAGGCACGGGGGGCAGAAGAGCCTGTTCCTGTGTTGTTATTTTTTATTCTTTTTTTTGTTTATGCTGTCCATGCCTCACGTCATCTTATACTTTTGAATCGTATCCCCTTCAACCTTCTGTGCTCAGTGAAATCATCCCTAATTTATCCGGGCTGCCTTCATAGCTGAAATGCTCCATCCCATGGGCCATCCGGGTGAATCTCTTCTGCATCCTGACAAATGCAATCACATCCTTCTTGTAATGTGGTGCTCAGAAAGGCAACCAGTGTTCCATATTGGCCTAAGCAAAGTCCTGTTCTCGTCTTATAATCTATGGCTCGATGAATAAATGCAAAGCTGACATTCCTGCTTGCCTTCTTAGCAAACATAGTAACCTGGTCAGTCTCATTCACTGTTCTGAGGAGAAATACCCTCTATGATTCCCAGTGCGCTGTCATTCTTTGAATACTCCCCTCTGGTTCCTTCTTCCAAAATGCATTACATCATATTTACCAGGGTTATAGTCCATCTGGTATTGATCTGGCCATCGGACCATTCCATCTATATGATCCTTTATCTTAAAAGATTTGGCATTGATGCCAACCACTCGGCCAAACTTTGTATTAAACACAAACGTACTTATCAGAGTCCCCCTCAGACCCTCCACATTCTCGTCTGCATCTTACATGAATACCACAAATAGTAAGGGTCGCAGCAACGATCCCTGTTTTAAACGACTGGACACTCGTCGCCAGAGGTCTTTGGAAAACAGCGAAAATAGCCATTTGGATACAGAACTGGCTCGAAGGTAGAAGAGAGATGGTAATGGTGGAGGGATGTTTTCTCGACTGTAGGACTGTTGCCAGTGGTGTGCCGTAAGAATCGGTGCTGGGTGCACTATTTTTGTCATTTATACAGATGATTTGGATGCGAATATTGCCGGTATACTTAGTAAGTTTACAGATGATACTGAAATTGGAGGTGTAGTGGACTGCGAAGAAGGTTACCTCAAAGTACAAAGGCATCTTGATCAGATGGGTCAATGGACTGAGATTACTTTAGATAAATGCGAGGTGCTGAATTTTGGAAAAGCAAACGGGAACAGGACTTACTCACTACATGGTAAGGTCCTGGCGACCGTTGCTGAACATAGAGCACTTGGACTGCAGGTTCAGAGTTCCGTGAAAGTAGAATCGCAGGTGTATACGACAGTGAAGACGGTATTTGTTCTGCTTTCCTTTATTGGTCAGAGCATTGGGTTGGGAAGTAATGTTCCTACTATACAGGAGCTGTTTAGGCCACTTTTGGAATATTGCATACATTTCAGGTCTTCTTCCGAACGGAAGGATGCTGTGAAATTTGAAACGGTTCAGAAACCCTTTTGAAGGATGTTGCCAGGGTAGGACTATTTCAGTTATAGGTAGAGGCTGAATAGGCTGGGGATATTTTCCCTGCAGCCTCAGAGGTTGAGAGGTTTATAAGATCATGAGGGGCATGAATAGGATAAATGTCTAGCATCCTTTCCCCTGGCGTGGGGGAGAAACTAGAGGGCATAGGTTTAGGGTGAGAGGGAAAAGTTTTAAAAATGACCTCGGAGTCAACTCTTCCACACAGAAGTGGTGCATGGATGGAATGAGTAGCGAGATGAAGTAGTGGAGGCTGGTACAATTACAGCATTTAAAATGCATCTACTTGGGAATATAAATAGGAAAGGTTTGGACGGATGTGGTGGACCAACGTCTGGCCAATGGTGCTAGATTCAGATAGGATATCTGGTCGGCACCGACGAGTTGGACCTAAGGGTCTGTTTTCGTGCTGTGAATCTCCAAGAGTCTATGGATGAAGCTGACTATCGCCTGACTAAGTATTCCCTTCTGTGGGTCAACGTTTGTTTTATTTACAACAAAGAATTGCAGTTCTGAGAAACAGCAGAAAAATTGCTGGTGGATCTCATTAGGTCTGGCAGCTTTTGTGGTGAGTGAACCTTTCGCGTCCAGTGATTGTTCTTCAGAATTGAACGTTTCTGATTCTCGTGATGGCAGAACTGCAGAGCTTCACCACAAATTTCTTGTTGTTATTTCAGCCTCAATGCAATTGGTCGTGATCACGCTCATGTTTATTATGTTTGGGAATAGCAAGACATCTGCTGGCGGGAGAGGTGGTGCGTTGATGCAGTGTCGAGCAGAGCTGCCTTCCAAGCAGTTGACCGGGCGTGAATTTCCGGCCATCGCAGGTTTGTGGTTTATAAACTGCCGTCTAATGGAAATCAACCAGGAAAAAAATGGGAACGTGAATGTTCCATCCTGTGTTAGAACATATATATCAGGTTGCTTGTTCTTTTCATGGTGATGGTATCTGTGAATTGTGATGTGCTAGGGGCAGCATTGCTCCGAACTTTGGAAGCTTTCACCTCTGCTGCTTCTCGTTTCTTATTTAAATAATCGTAGCAGCACATGGATAGTTTTGTTTTGCTCCAAAAGTGAGAGATTGCTGGCATCAGGAATCTGAAATAATGAACTCTGAACAGTTCCAACAGCTTCTGTCGTCGTGGGGACGAAGGGTTAATATGTCTCATCTGTGCAAAGACAAAATAAGTTCGAGACACAAGGAAATCAGAAGTCCTGCGTTTTCCAAACATCGTTTTCAATCTTTTCTGAATTCTTTCAAGTTTTCCAACTTCCTTCCGATGACAGCGAAACCAGAGATGCGTGTTTTATGGATTGATACTATTGAAACAATTGCTGTTGAGTAGTTGCATAATCTTTCATTCAGTTGCGTTTTCCAATCGAGTTAGGTAATTCCAAAAATTCTTTCCTTTGTTTGTATTTCAACAATAGTGTTGAGTAAAGTGTGTTTTGATTCAAGCCTGTCAATTTGACCGACCAAAATGAAATGGTTTATACTTGCTTTTCGAATAAAACAGTTTATACTATATTCTGAACAAAGTGGGTTTGATCTGGTTCATAGTAGCATCCAATTCGCACAATAAATGTCCAAAAAATCATGAACAATGATATTTACAGGTTAGAGGAAAATACACAGACACACCAATCGTTATTATCTTGGACAAGAGTTATTACGTGCCCTTAATTCCTGATGTCCAATTACCTGAAGTAAACAAAATTGAAGTGTTACAGTCAGATAGAAAGCCCTCAATTAATAGTGCCATTTCGTAACAGAAGGCAAGTGACCAATTAGATCAGAAGTAAAGGGAGCAGATTATTCTGTTAGAAAGAAAGAATATGTTCTGCGTCTGCAGGCTGGGAACTAGTTAATGCGACTGATAAACACTTTAACGTTAACATATAACATAGAACAGAGAACATTGCAGCGCAATGCAGGGTCTTGATGTTGCGCCGACCTGTGCAACCAATCGGAAGCTGATCTATATGACACTTCTCCATTTTCATCCATATGTTTATCGAATCTCCATTTGAATGTCGTTAAAGTTGGCGTGTATACGACTGTTGCAGGCAGGGTGTTCCACACCACTAGTACTTTCTGAGTAAAGAAGCTACCACTGAAATCTGTCCTATATCTATTATCCCTCAATTTAAAGCTGTGTCCCCTCGTGCTAGCCATCACCATCCGAGGAAAAAGGCTCTCACTGTCCACCCTACACATGCCGCTGAGTATCTTAATTCAGTCACCTTACAAACTTCTTCAGTCGAATTAAAATAGTATCAAGTCCCTCAATCTTTCCTCCTAAGACAATCCTTCCATACCAGATAACAGCCCCGTAATTTGCCTCTGACCCCTTTCCAAAGCTTCCACATTTTTGCTAAACAGAACTGTATACAATACTCCATGTGCAGCCGCGCCAGAGTTTCGTACAGCTGCAACATGTCCTTGTGGCGCCGAAGCGCAATCCCTCTACTAATAAAAGCTAACAAAACGTATGCTTTCTTAAAAACTCTGTCAAACTAGGTAGCAAGTTCCACGGATCTAAGTACATGGACATCGATATCTCCCTGCAGTACTACACCGCCGAGACTCTTACATGAGCTCAGTACACTTCATACCTGTTGCTCACCTCCCACTTTACCACATTAAACTCCATTTTCCACCTCTCAGCCCAGATCTGCAACATATCAATGTCCCTCTCTAACCTTTAACGTCCATCAGCAGTATCCACAACTACCCTGTTACTCTCGCTCCTCTTCAGTGTCATTTTTGTAATCCTTTCCTCTACATCTCTGGAAGTATTCGGTGGCCCATAGAAAAATTCCACTGGCGGACCTCTCCTTTCCTATTTCTACACTCAGCTCACACTACCTCAGTCCACGAGTACTCAATCGTCCTTTCTGCCACCGTAATACTGTCCTTGACGAACAATTTGCGAAATATACTGGTCTTGCTCTGGATGTAGTGTACTTCACTACCTGGTTTAGCGTTTCTGTCATATTCGGCCCTGCTGTTGGTGCTGCTGTATTTGGGGCAAATCGTGATGTGTCAGGAGTGAGTCAATCGACGATGTTGAATATATTCAGTTTTATTTGTGTAAGGGGGTAGAGTGGAAGCAAGAGAGAGAGTTGAGAAGGTGCTGCATGCAGTCACGACAGTGTCAGACAACGAGCAATCTTACGGCTCGGTGCTACAACAAACATACAGTGAGTTTGTGGTGGAAATTAGAAGACAATGCTATGTATTGGAGCGGAGCAGGAAAGTTTATTGATCCTTGTCCTCTATTGATGGACGTTACTTCAAATCACAGATATTGCACTGAAGTGGGTACTGAGCTCAGAACATGTTCGGTAGGAATGGTAACGTAACCTCCGCTAAAATGGCAATATGTCCTCATCAGTACTTATTCCTCCACCAAGACATTTGTCCCATGACGATAAATTGCGGTGCAGTTGACCGTTATCTGCCATGCTCGGCTTTAACGAACGGGACCGCTCCGAACTGAGTAAGCTTAACCGTATACCCATTGGCATTTTATATTGGCCAACAATGCCCGTGGTCACACATTAGCCAAGGGTATTCGGATGATGGTGAATATGATCAGCTATGATGAATGGAAGAATCGGGCTAGCACTGAAAGAGAGAACGCCATGGGGTGGGACAGACAGCAAATGCGGTGAGTTGGATAAGAAAGCCCTAGGAAAATATCTCAGCCTCATACAGGCTGAGCTATTAATGTTAATGACACTGAGACAAATTATTGAAGGATTTAAACCTTTGAGTGGAAGAATCTGCTGCTTTTACCTCCAGTTACAATGCTGAAGAACAAATGCTAGTCGAAATCTCTTAATCATCAGATCTTGCAACAATATGCCGTTCATGCGTCATTCTGTAATACTGGTCTGTGTTGTTCAGTGCTTTAGAAATGTCTTCATTTCAGCATTCTGAACGATAGCCTTCCATGACACTATTTTTCAATCTTCCACCTCATTGTCTTTTTTTCCAAAACCCTCCTCATTGGAAAGGATTTAACAGATTCCCCGGACATCTCCCTCTGCTGTGACTTACACATCCACTTTAACCCTCGTCATTGCACAATGGAGGTATCGAACTGTCATTGGATGGGAGTTGCACAATCTGTCACTTCCAGCATGGGCTGCAAGATTCGTCAGCCTTGGCAGCGATCTCACGCAGTGAGCAATGGCAGGGATTATCCGCATAGCTCTACACATGGTGGGATGGAACTGCTGCAGGTTTTCAGACCAATTCACTGCTGTTAACGCTACAGTTTCTCGTGCTACATTGATGTCTCATTTATACTTGAATGCACTACTGTAATCTGCACGGTGTGTATTCTGGACAGATTACTGGGTTGTATTGAACAGAACATTTGATTGGTCTGCATAGTTCCCGTGATGGAGTATGATCTTGTTTTCTTGTTTCTGGTCTGGTTCTATGAGGTTGATTAAGGATGTGATAGAGCTAACCATTTCATTTGATATGGCAATGTCTTTAGTTGAAGTTTTCATTCACTAAATTCATGGCCCATACCTCGTCTGTACCGCGTTCGCCAGACTCCAGTCTCCCTATATGATTTGCAGCTGACAGCACAAACCCAGGAAATGCACACACAGAATCTCAACTGACTTTTCCATGACAGGATTAATTCATTTCCGACACACATGGTGCACCCATTCAGTAGTGAAAATGGTCTCTCTCCTGAGTTTCTCTTTTTGGCATGATAAAAGGCCGTTACATCTCTGCTCAGTTCCACATCAACAGTTCGTCTCTCCAAAGGAACAGTTGACAATGAAACATTAACTTTCTATGTGTCTCAGCAACTATAACGACAGCATAGGTGTTGCCGAAGGAGTTGATTACCACACGCGGAGAAGAGACAGAAGGACCATAACTCATTTTAAACCGGAACATGCATAATGGATTCAATATTCAGGAATATGGGGAAAGTGGAACTTTGAGAAGAATTTCCAATGTATTCTCCTTCCAGTTTTGCATCGGCAAAATATTTGGTTACTTCTCTTTTTTTTCTGTCCCTCTCCTTCTCGGCATTTCTCCATACTTTCAACTCAAATTCCTGGCCACCCCTGTCCCCCAACGTTCGCCATGCTGCAACATCCTCTAACCCACTTCTGCCTGATAAATATTATTTGATAGAGATTATCTCACTTCTGATATAGGGGCACTGGATTCGAAACATTATCTGGTTTTCTCCTAAATGAGGCTGCCACACTTGCTGAGATCCACCAACTGTTTCAGATACTGGAAAATTGTGTTTCAGATCTTCAGCATCCACAGTTCCTCCGTTTATTTCACCTTTAATTTTGTTGTTTCTTGGAATGTCAGCATCACTGACAAGAGCAGCATTTGTTGTCCATTACGAATTGCCCTTGACTGCAAGGCCATTTGTTAAGAAAATCGAAAGCCAATCACGTTGCTGTGGGTCTTAAGTCACATTTCGTTCAAACAAGGCAAAAATGTTAATTTCTATAAGATACGGAGCTGGAAAGACATAGCAGGTCAAACAGCATCGGGGGAGCAAGAAAGTCAAAGTTTCAGGTCAGGTCCCTTTGTCAGAGTCCTGATGAAATGTCCTCATCGCAAATATCGGTTTTTCTGCTACTGCACTGCTCCCCGACCTGCTGTGCCTTCCAGATTCACATTTTATCGACTCTGACTTCCAACATCTGCAGTCCCAGATGTTGGAAACGATGTTAAATTTGTTTACCTAAGGCCAACATTGAGACATGTAGGCTTTAATAAAATAAATTCTGATGTCTCATTACTGTCGTCACTGAAGGTTTGTTTCATTCTAATTTTTGTCATTCAAATTTCTGTTCTGCCGTCAACTGTGGTAGATTAGCAATAATAACTTTAGAGTCATAACCTCTGTGTCTGAATTACCCATCCCTTGACATTACTACTCTAATGCGAAGTCACTATTTTGAAGAAAAAAATGTAGAGACAAAAACATGTTTATGGTTGAAACCTTTCGAAATAGAGAATGACAAGCGGAGAACTGGAGCGATCACATCTGATATTAACAAAGCGGTAAATGATGGTTTGACCAGCCCTTGCATTGAAGCACAGATACTATGGAGGTGGATGTGGGCTGGTTTGATGACAGAGGGAAAACGGAGACATAACATAGTTTTGGGTTAAACGGAGATTCGAGGATCTGAACAGCCTTGTGCATTTTTCGATGTATGTGAGTGAGGAATCTGAAATTAGTGGAAATGAAGTGGAGTTTGGGACTGCAACGGATGATAGCAGTTTAAATCTGTGATTAATATAAATAACAGAAATAGCAATGAACTTCACTATAGTTTATAGAGTTGACAGAGGCAGACTTACCAGGAACGCAAGCAATTGTGAGGATATGACAGTCACCAGATTAAATAATCATTAGTGTGTCTCTTACCCGCAACTCTAATTGTGGCTTATGGACAAAGTAAGTGAAGAGCCGAAGATAAATGTCTGTCCATTGTAACAATCCAGCTGCATGTTCTCTAATCCTGATCCCTTGCTGTATCAATCCAGTCTACTCTTTTAAGATGAAATTCATCTCCTTCTTTCTGTAGCTTTTCATCCCAATGTGGGATAGTAGTTTAAAGGAACCCCATTACTCATGGAAGAGGAAAACCCACAGCCAGACTGTGTTTTGGCAGAGTAGGAAGTGCTGGGCTCCCGACACTGTCTACATCTGATCACCAGGCCTGCTCTAACCTTTTCTGGCTGTTCTTTCTGTTCAGCTTGAACATTTATCTTCCTAACATTTAATGGCTTGGAAGCAGTTAGCATATTTTACTGACGCTACTACACTGGCGCATATGGTATGGATACGCTTCATTCCTTATGGCCAAGTTATTCCCTCCTGATTCTGTGGAGTAGTGGTCTGCTTCGGTGGTGTGGTCGTAAAGCTCTCATAGTAGCAGGATTCATAATTTCACCTTCTGGCAATTATTGCTGGGTTCTCAGCGGAGTTGGAGGATAGTAAATCTTGACGAGCTGCTACACTCTCACTTTGAGATTTCTCTCCGAATTATTTTTTTTTCATGTTGTTTCTTTCTGGATTGGAAAACTGTATGCGAGGCAATCTATTTTCTGATTTTGCATTTTGATAAGTGGGTGTTTATGGAATGTTTCGATATTGGAACATTTACTGTTTAGTCATTAGATACCCTGTGCTCCTGTGAAGTTTTCCAACAGAATTAAATTATTCCAAGCTAGTATTTCTTTTGTTGTATTTTAACAGCAGTGTTTGAATAGAGTGTGGTTGCTTCATGTCGAGTATTTTCAACAATTTAATTACATCTGGAAAACAGCACCTCTAAAACAGGAAAACGTTCCGATCAAGGCTACCATCTTCATACATGTTGACGGAGTCTGTTCTGATCCATAACAAAACGGACAAATGTTCATATCGTAACTGAATACTTACTTGATGGATATCAATTTTCAGAAATGTGCGGCTTGACAGAGGAATCAGCGGAGTGGGAGTAGTGACATATTTAAGTGGATCACAAGAATGAGAAAATCAAATAAATGTGCTGCCAAATAAGCTGAAATGGTTAGTGACATTAAATACTCGATCCACCTTCCATGTCCTGAATAAACTCAGAGTAGAGATCTATTCTGCACGGAGCACTGTGCTGACAAGAGCAATGTCTGCTCAATGCAAACCGGCAATGTGCCCAACGTAGAATACAGTGCATGGCTCACCAATCCAGTAGTTACCTGACTAACATCCAGAGCAGTACAATCGACACAGCTGCATTGATCTTCATCCCGGACCAAATAATCTGTTCAACAGGGAGTGCTATGCAGTGATTGTAAATTAACCTGTAAATCTGTGGTAGTTACCATCCCCGCACGTAGAGCTATGTTTACCACCCCAGGGCATTGCTCCTTAATATTGAGTTCGACCGCTGCCCACCGTGAGGAGACTTGCAGAATATGCAGGAAGTGACACGATGTGCAGTTCCCAACCACTTCCAGCTCCATGTCTACATTGTGTCATGGCAAGAGGTGTTTAGGATAAGAAAATCACTGTCACAGAGATGCTAGACAATCATTTTGAACAACAATAAATGTAAGGATTTTTTGAAAAAAGAAGATGGAGAGATTGAGAAAGCATTGTAGAGGAGGATGTGGTTGTCGTTTTTATAATTCTGAAATGATGTCATTTCAATTGCATTGAGTAGTACGTTTCCAGGAATGACGAGTGAACGGAATTTTGGCGTGAGTACAGATGTTGGAGTGAGTTGAACAAGGATTTGTTGTGCAACTTTGTAACTGGAACTGGGGTCAGCAGAATCTTCACCTTATTGGACTGAATCTAACAATAGTTGTCTCAGTGCCATTTTCATTGAGCGTGACAGACCATCTGCACGCTGGCGAATTAGTTTTCTGATGCTATCTTCTTGAACTCACCTCATTAACTATCTACCCGACTCCCTGGAGTCCCCCTTATTGAATGCCAGTCCAATTCTCCAAGCCATCATGGCTGGAGGTACTCACTATCGCACCGATGCCCCTGCATATTCCGTGACCCCGGCACCATCTTTAAAATTTCCACGGTCTCACAGTTGAGCGATCCCACTTTGGAGATGACCTGCACAGTTTGCTGCGAACATGACAGATAAGAGGCAATGGCTCATCATTTGTCGACCGGGCACGGAGACCATGGTGCATGGACTAGGACAGAGGAGGATCATTCTCTTCCCCGAAAAGGTCACACAAGAAGACCAATCCAACATGGTCTCAGCTCACCACTCAACTCAATGCAGTATCTGCGGTCTGTAGAAATGTCCAGCAATACAGTACAAACATCATTAACCTTACCCGCTCTGTCAGGATAAGTGCCACCGTATTCTCTCTGCTCTCTCATATTCACTTTATATCGGCTAGAGTGTCTACCCCCCGAAAAAGGCTCATAGCCTACCAGTTTCACGAATGCTTGCTGCACCGTCTCCCCACCATATCTCTCTGTTGTCTACGCAATATACCCACACAGTTTACAATGTTCTGCAGAATTTCACTTCTGGATTTGTCGGAATAATATTGATGGTTAAATGTTCCAGAAAAAAAATCAAAATTATTCCCCGATTCAGGGAAATATCAGACTGCAGTGTGTGACACAAAAGGGAAAGGAGTACAGCATTTTTTCGAGTCACTTAAGATTAATATTTAACATGAGACCATTCAGCCCTACAAAAATGCTGAACCAATCAATAACATCAGCGCTGATCAGTGGTGTCCTAAGCTCCATGTTCCAAGAACCTGAGGTTATTCAAAACCGTTTGGTTGCTATCACTGACCAGACGGCACTTGGACACGGTTTATCCCTGTTTTCTTTAAGCATGTGTCTGGAAGCCATTTCACACGAGAGCGGACTCTGCAAACAATTTATTGCATCAGCTTTAAAGTCCAATATAAGAATAAGCACATTTTTTTCAGACTATTCAAAAACATTAATGAATTTTAAATTTATCAATATTCAATCACAATTTGTAATTCTAGTTATTTCACTTTTGACGTCTTATTGTACTCAATCAAAAACACCAACGATACATTTATTATAAGATGAAATTTCTACCAGAGAACTTATCTTTCTTATGTCTCAGCTGTTATTTTGAACATTTTCTGACTTTTTGCTTCTCACTTGTTATCAATGTTTCTATTGTTCTTTGTATGTGATTATATCAGTTTGATCGTCTCCAACTCTGTTGGCTTCACGGCTGGTTTGTGATGCAGAGGGATGCGAACAGAGCAGGATCAAGTCACCATTCGAACAGATGTTAACATGAAGGGCCCGCTTTCTCAAATTTAGCTGTTGCCGGAGGTGTGGTGACCCTCTGGTTAAACTACTACGATTGATCGCCACGTCTCATGAGAGAGCAGCACCTGGTCCTCTGGGATTGTAGCAACTTTATTCCATCATTGCCAGCATTTTAAATCGTTATCTACATTATCATTTCATGTTGCATTGTATTCCTGGATATCCTTGTTATTCACAGTTTCGTTTTGTACCACAATCAACATTTTTCACCTACAGCTGCATATTCACACGCACTACCCTATAATTCTAGAATCTGTTGTTATTCACGACTCTATCTGTGTGTGAGTCAAACGCATTTAATATCTCTGCCTTCAATGGTCTCTGGGAAAGAGAGTTCTAAAGTATCACAACTCTGAGAAAACGAAATAAATCTGCTCCCCTCTGAAATAAATTGAAGACGATTTTTAAAAGAAAACAATACAAAACACAGAATGTGGTCTCTAGCTGTATTTTCAATCTACTTTGGACGAAGGACGTGTACATGCAGCAGTACCCAGTCTGAGAGAGAACACATCGGAGGACTGTGTGTGAAGGTTTTTCTATTGTCTCTTTATCTGAGAAAGAAAACTGGGAATTTTTAAGAGATTTTTCAATCCACTTATTCCTGGAATGAGGAGCTGATATTATGGAGATTTAACGTGTTACCCGAGAATTAAAAGTAATCTTGTTGAATAATACAGCATTTTGGCGAGAGTGGATTAGATGGTACTGGATGCGTGTTTGTATCGTTTAAATTTGTTATCATTACGCTTTGCACTTTTGTAACGTTGGTATATTCCTGAAATAAGGCAGCTATTCGCGGCTGCTTAATGAAATATGACGCACATATTCCTTGAACCGAATCTGACCCAGTCTGAAACCTGTACCATTGGCCAAATCACCGACCTGACTACATTTAAAATGTTGTGAATAGTGGAGGAGTGGGATGAGATTATTAAAGAGCGACCCCTCCAAACACGTTCAGGACAGGTATGAGGAGAAATTCACAAGCTGGGAAGTCACTCAATTGGGAATTCTGTTTCCCAAAAGCTGGATCTTGACATTTTATCGAAGCTGGGTTCATGTCTTTTTTTTCCGATAAATAGGTGAATCAGGGATAATTCGGGATAGACAGAAAAGTGCAGATGGGATCACAGTCAGATGAGCCACGATCGTATTTGATCAAATTATCACTCGTGGCCCTCAGTCTCACGTTCTGATGTTACATTCTTTTCTTTAAACCTCCGAAACAGGTGTCGATGGATTCAACCCTGATGATGAGGTGTAGGTTCAGAAAATGTATTTGGAAACGCCAGGCTTTGTCTGGAAAGGTGTCACTCCGACGAATCCTCTTTCCTGGCTTCCCCTTTTGATGACTTCGGCTCCAAACGTTGTTCATACGATAGACGGGGCTTCAGTGTGAATATATCCCCCACAGCTTAGCAAATCGTCTGCTCTTCCTGAATGCAATATTGCGCAATAAACGAGCACGGAAAGAACTGGCTACTTTCCAGTAATGTAACACGAGAGCAGAAGAAATAGGAACAGGAGTCGGTTATTCAAGCCTGCCTTGTCATTGAATTTAAAATATGTCTGATCTATTCCAGGGCTCAACTCGACTTTTCTGTGAATTCTTTGTATCCCTTCACTCGCCAATCCATCAAAGGCCGAACTACCTGGTCTGTCAGTACTTTCAGTGATCTCGCCTCCACAGCCCTGTCGGTTAAAGAAGTCCACACATTCACGACTTTCTCAGAGAAGAAAATTCTTTGCATCTCAGTTTTAAGTCCACATTCTTTATTCTGTTTGTATTTGCTCAATTTCGTGACCACACCTACCTTCTCAACTTTGTGAAACCCCCTTTGTGTCTTGGGTGTTTCAGTCTTCTCATCCCTCATTAATTTCAACTGGAATTAATAAATGCCAAAACATTTTAGATGCTCTTGATAAGTCTGCACTTATATTCTAAGAGAAAACGAAAACCTCACCCTCGACACTTACGGTACCAGAATGCAAACTTATTGTTTCATGCTCAGGTTGACCCCAATTCCTTCGCACTGCACTTCTTTTATCGAGTCCTCTCCACTAAATAACGAGTTTCCATTTGGTTCTCATGCATAAAGTGCAAGACCTCGTAGTATATTTTTAAACAGCGAACTCCACGTGCCAATTACTTGCCGAGTCATTGACCTTTTCTATTCCTCCTTTCAGATTCCGAGCAGCCTCCCTGTCACTTGCCCTCCCACAAAAGATTGTGTCACCCGCAACTCGAATATATAATGCAGTCAGCCCCCGCTACAAGCCATCAGTATATATTGCAAATAATTGATGCTATTGCAGTGTTGATAATTGATGCTATTGCAATATTGATGTTTGTGGCAATCCAGTAAATATATCTTTTCAGAAAACAGAACACAGAACGTGAAACATTATAGTGAAGTACAGGTCCTTCAGCCCTCGATATTGCACTCACTTGAGCGACCAGCTTGAAGCAATTCTAACCAAACTATTCCATTCTCGTACATACGTCTCTTCCATTCGCCATTTAAATTCCCTTAAGGTTGGCGAGTCTACTACTGTTGCAGGCAGTGTGTTCCACACCCCTATTCCTCTCTGCGATAAGACTCTACGTCTGACATCTGTATTATATATATCACCCCTCCGTTTAAAGATATGTCCTCTCGTGTGAGCTATCATCATCGAGAAAAACGGCCCTCATTGGTCATCCTATCCTCTGATTATCTTATATGTTGCAATTAAGTCGCCTCTGAACCTCCTTCTCTCTCTGAAAACAGCCTCAAGTCCCTCAGCACTTCCTTCTAAGACCTTCCTTTCATGCCAGGCAACATATAGTAAATCTCCTCTGAATCCTTTCCATGCGTTCCACATCCATCCGATAATGTGGTGACCAGAACTTTATGCAATAAACCAAACGTGGCCGCACCAGAAATCTGTACAGCTGCAGCATGATCTCATGGTTCTGTTATATAATCCCTCTTATAATAAAAAAACTAAGACGCTGAGTGCCTTCTTAACAATCCTACCAAACTGGTTGGCAGCTTTCAAGGATATATGCACCTGGAATCCGAGATCTAACTGTTCATCTCCACTGCCAAGAATTTTGACATTAGCCCAACACTTTGCATTCCTGTTATTCCTTCCAAAGTAATCACATCACACTTTTCCGTATTAACCTCCATTTTCCACTTCTCTGCACAGCTCTGCATCTTATCTATGTTTCTCTGAACACTACAACATTCGTCATCACCACCTGCAACTTAACCGACATTAGTGCCGTTTGCAGATTTATTAACACATCATTCTATGTCCTCATCCAGGTCATTTACATAAATTAGAAAAAAAAACAGACGACCCAAAGCAGATCCTTCCAGTGGTCCACTAGTATCCGAACTTCAGGATGAATGTTTCCCATCGACCAAGACTCTCTGTCTTATTTCAGCTAACCAATTTCTGATCCAAATCGCTAAATCTCTCTCAATCCCATGGCTCCGCCTTTTGCCAATAGCCTAATGTGGGGAACTTTATCAACCACCTAAATCAAATAAAGAAATAAATATTTTTAGTTGGATAAAGACCCATTAATCCCAATTCTCTTTCTTCTCTGTGTTAAAAAATCCTTAATTCATTCAACAAATTATCCGTCAATCTACGAGACTCTGTCTTGTGGAGGAACATTTATTCTGTTCTTGTAAGAACCAAATAGAAAATGTTTGACTAAGGAGAGCCAATGAACGTTATCTCTCTGGACTTCCAAAAATTTGACAAGGTATTGCACAGGAGGCCTCTCAGTAAGATAAGGGCCCATAATATTAGAGGCAAGGGACTAGAATAGACAGAAAATTGGCTCCCTGGGAGAAGGTAGAGGTGGTGGAAAAAATCGTCCCTCTGAGGATGGAAACCTCGTAGTGCTCCACAGGGTCAGTGTTGGGACGACAACTTTTCACTTTATAAGTGAATGATCTGAATGAAGAAACTGAGGTAATGCTGGCTCCGTTTGCAGATGAAAGAAAGATAGGTGCACGGTCAACTAATATTGAGGAGGCAGGAAGGCTGCAGAAAGATATCGATAGGATAGGAGAGTGGACAAAGAAATTGCAGATGGAACACTATGTGAGACAATGTGAGGTCATGCACCTACATAGGAAGAATAGAGGCACGGATGATTTACTAAAAGAAAAGACAATTCAGAATTCTAAGGTGAAAAGGGACTTGGAATTCTAAGGACAAGATGCTCCAAAGATAAACTTACAGGATGAGCCGTTAATTAGGAAGGCAAATACAGTGTGGTTATTCATCTCGACAGGACTAGAGTGGCTTCTGAGGCTTTATAAGCCTGAGGTCACACCACATGCTCTGTATTAAGGGCCCCAAATCGCAGAAGGGCATATTAGCCATGGACCGGGTCGATAGGAGGTTCACGAGAATAATCCCAGAAATAAAATTCCTAACATCTCAGGAATATTTGAGGACTCCGGGCTTTTACTTGATAGAGTTTAGAAAGATGAAAGGGTAGTTTATTAAAAACATACCGAATACTGAACAGCATGGAGAGAATAGATTGAGAAAGATGTCGACTTTGGCAGGAGTCAACGACCCGAGCACATAATCTCAGAATAAAATCGGAGTAAAGCGAGACAACTTTAGCCCGTGGTGAATCTGTGAAAGTCATTTCCATAGAAGACTGTGGAGGCAGCTTCACTGAGTATATTCAATACAGAGGTAGATAAGTTCTTGATTGTTAAGGAATCAAAGGGTATGGAGAAAAAGCAGGAAAATTGGGTTAAAAATCCATCAGTGGTGTTCGATTGGCACAGGAGACTTGCTGGACTGCAGGCCTAATTTCATTCTGATGGTCTTGTGTTATTTCGGTCCTGGGCTGCTGCTTTCTTCCAATGAAGCACAACTCGAGCTCGAGTAAAACTTCACTTTATACATTGGTGTGTTTTTGCCTGTAGGACGTAATATTCAATCCATTCCTTCACAGCGTCACCGCATTAAGACTCTTCTCCATTTTTCACACGTTCTCCCTCCAGTGCTCGCTACGACCATGTCTTGTTGATCTTGTACACAAATGGGAGAATCCATTTCCCGCATTCACACATTCATGTACACTCATTTTTAGTTGTTTCCCTTCACCACAACTTAAAGTTCATTTCTCTTTTGCACTGGGCATCCAACCACTCGGTTGACCATCATCCCTTCGCCATTTCTGTCAAGATACGAAACAAAAAGCCCAATTGTTTTCAGTTCCGAAGACGTATTCCCCTGGATTAAAATATTGACAATGTTTCACTTTCTCTGCAGATGTTGCCAGACCTGCTGAGTATCTTTAAAAATGAAAAGGCACAGAACACATTTTCAATAAAACAAAGAACAATGGATAGTTGAAATCGAAAGCAAAACCAAAAAAAATCCTCGTGAAACTTGGAGCTTCCAAGAAGAGTCACACGAACTGAAACGATAACTCTGCTTACACTCCACAGACCTTCTCAGTTACTCCAGCAATTTTTGTTTTTGAACAAGTTTCAAACCTGTGTATCAAAGCTGCTCAAACGCCCTGTCCAACATGGAATGCCATTCAACGGGAATTGAACGATAGTGAAAGGTGCAGAAATTAATTGGTTCTGAAACCACATTAGGCTGGAAGCATTGGCACTACAGAGTTCTTAAAAGTGGTCAGGGAGATAGACAGAGAAGCACATTCACGATAAACACAGAAGATGGCAACACTGCGAGGCAAACGATTCTGATGAATACGTTAAGTGGTTTTCAAGAATGTGAAAAATCAGAGGCGTAACTCCGTGGAGAGAACCACAGAGGAATTAGATTATGACAATGGAGTGTTATCTTTTCACAAACTAGAGGTAAATCAGTAGAGGTGATTGTCGTGTTAGTCTCATGTGAATTGGGGGACAGGCAGCAGGATTGCATTGCAGACATGGGGTGACTCAAACTGAGAATACATGTGCTGCTGTAGGCCACTGCTAAAGCAGAAGCAGAATTCGATTCAACCACAATCGGTGACGTTTTCCTTGAGATAATCCTTTAGTCTGCAATTACCATCAAACAGAACTATGGTTCACTGACGATTGTGAGTGCACATACCAGTTTCAGAACCATGTTAACTGGTGACCACCCGTTAAAGCTTCTGTACTTCATTCCTTACATTCCACACAGTGGGAATAACCTCTGATAGACGGGGCAAAATGATCCCAAGACCAACAGATTAGATCGAAGCTCTGATCTCCTGCCACATTGCATCATAAAGGCCGATGGGCTACAAAAATACTAACTGAGGAAAAGGCTTCGCAAATACCCCCATGCTGAATAATAGAAAAGCCACTTACATTAGTGTAAAAGATACAAATGCACTAGTGTAAAAGATAAACCTGCATTATCGTCAGCCGGGAGTGTTGAGCGGATGATCCACCTCATCCTCATAATCATGTGAACAGAATGAAAAAAAACTCTTCAACCCACTCGATTCTCTGCATGTGACATGAAGAAAGAGCTGAACAGAGTGAACCCGGATACCATTTCTGTAATAAGACTCAATACCTGTGCTGAACAACAATCCATGTCCCTGGGAAAGCTGTTCCATTGCATGTTTGACATACCCCTGACAACGAGGAAAGTTACTCATCCATGTACAGTACCCTGAGCGAAAAATAATTGCAATTTGAACAATTGCCAAACATTCAGTCAGATCACGATAGTCAAATACTAGCGAGTTCTTTTTAACAGAGCTGTCAAGCAGAACAAAAATAACCTGATTAACGTTGTCTTCGATAGGTCCCCTTGTGGAAATGGTACGTTTGCGCATAGGTCACTGGACTAATAATACAGATCAGGCTAATATTCTGGCAGCTGGTGGAAGTTAAAAACAATTAATAAAATCTTAGCATCAAAAATCTGGTGTCAGTGAGAGTGACACTGAAGCAAAAGCCTTTTATAAATACCTGCGTGCTTCACTATTGTACTTCAGGAAGCATATCTACTCTGTTTTCCTGGTCTGGTAGAAAAGTGACTCCAGGCATACAGATATGTGATAGCCTCATCATATATTCTCTGAAGTAGCCAAACAATACACTAAATTCGACCGAACTGCTCCGAGTTCTTAAAGGATAAAACCAGAGAGAACATCGCGCCCAGACTCAGTATCAGAAAAGGGAACGGGAAACTCAGTCCTGACCACACTGCAGAGGCCTCCTTACTAACGTCTGAGAGCGTGCGACAACACGAATAGAGCTTTCCCACAGGCAACACAGAAATATTGGAACGGAGTAGGTTATTCAACATATTCACCCGCGAATGAAAATCTCCTCAATACACTTTTCCGCCATAGTGTACATATCCCTTTATGTGATTGACCACTGTGAAATGTTAAATAGGAACTGCGGTAGTCTCTTCGGTCCTTCAGTTTTGCTCCTCCAGGTAGTTATTCTATAATGGGTGTTAATTAAACACGATCTGGCTAAAAAACAATGAGGGAATTGCATAAGTTTTCATTAGAAATCTAACGCCTTTCAATGTTACCTGATTCAATGTTCGGCACCTGCTGAAATCAATATCCAGCCTCTTCTGGAAAATGCAAATTCAGTGTGTGCAGCTAAAATAGGAATTCAATCATCTCCACAAGCCTTGGCACTTGGCTTGAAACAGAGAGTTATAAGCGACATTTCGAAGGAAGATTATTTCGAACTGGCGAGAGAATTGTGGCTGAACGGAATTCCGCATCGGGTACATACAGTCAGTTGGCTCGCACGCTTTCTGAAGAAGAGCATTGTGAAAGGTACTGCGCAGTTGTCAGGGATTGTAGCGTTAAAGAGTAACATTTACTGCGTTAATTCATTGAAGTGTATGCTTTACAGATTTACTTAGACTCTGGTATCTTTTGTCATCAGCTAAAGAAATTTTAAATTATATATTTGGCTATTCTCCCCTTACCCTTTCATCCCCCAATAGGCCCATAATTTACATTGCACGATCTTCAAGAACAAGGTGTCGGACGGGAGTGCAGTAATCACGTTATCCTATAACGACCTGTAACGATACACGATCCACGATCGGCACAGCCTGTTCCTGCTCAATCTCATTCTCCACAGTGTCCAGAAATATTCTGTTATATTCAGTTCATGGACTTCCATCGCCGTATGTGTTACAGAATTCGTCACTTGCCAAAGTCTCTGTATGGAAACCTTTATTATTATCTCAATGCAGAGTGGCCTGCCTGTCCATTATACTGTGGCCCCTTGATTCAATAGTCCGAGCCAGGGCTGTTTATCATCGTCGCTTTTAATCTGTCTCACTCTGTCAGTCTTATATATTTTACTGAAATCTCCACTTGATTTCGTAAACCTTATGGAATACAAGCCCAGTCGACTGAAACTCTGATCACAAAACAAGCCTGTCATCCCAGAGACCAGTCCAGTAATCCTTCACTGCACTCCATCAATGTCAGGTTTGCCCTTCATAAGGTAAGGAGGCCAAAACTGCAAACCATACCGCACAATGTTCGACATCAGATCCCACCAAGTACGATTCACATGCACTACGACATCCTTAATCTGGTACTCAAAAGCCATGAAATGAAGGTCAACGCAACATTTATCTTCCTGACGGCTTCCTGCTCCTGCAATATTGCTTTCAGTGACTAGTATACAAGAAGATGGAGATCATTTTTAATGTTACAGCTAACCACTTGGTGTGTCTATGTACACTGGTCAGTGTGCCAATGCTATTATGAAGCTTGCATCCAGCTTCAGAACTCACTGCCCTGCATGGACGTCAAAGAAGAGAAAAAAGCAATGTAAAAATGGAGCACAAGTCCGTTAAAAAAACCAACATGCAAAACCAATCCCTTTTCGCATGTTCGGCCCCCGTTTCGGTGGCTCAGTGGTTAGCACCGCTGCCTCACAGTACCAGGGACACGGGTTCAATTACCGCCTCTGGCAACTGTCTGTATGGACTTTGCAGGAGCAGGAGAATCGACGTTTCGGGCATAAGCCCTTCCTCCGGGTGCTCCGGCTTCATCTCACAGTTCAAAAAAATGTGCAGGTCAGGTAAATTGGCCATGCTATATTGCCCGTAGTGTCAGGTCTGGTGGAATGGTTCTGGGTGAGTTGCTCTTCCGTGGGTCGGTGTGGACCTGTTGGGCCGAAGGGCCTGTTTCAACACTGTAGGAAATCTAATCTACTCAAAATGCACAACCTCACATCCAGCCCATTGAGTTTCATGTGCCACATATTTGCTTACTCATGCCAATTTACCCGATTACCTTGGAGCTTTTTTACACCTTTCCCACCACTCAAAATATAACATCGTTTTGTGCAGTCAGCAATCTGGGAAATATTTGATTTGATTCCCTCAAAGAAACTTTAGATGAATAACTGGGGCCCAAGCACTGATCGCTGCGATAATCCACGTGACTTCCACTCTAAAAACATCATCTTAATCCCACTAAATGCTTCCTGTTAACTCTCCCATTCTAACAACATACCTGTTTATGAGCCCCAATCACGCAAAATTTGACATTGTGCACGTGGCTTGGAACCTTGTTGAAAGTGTTTCCGAAAATCCAATTTCATTGAATCCATTGTTTCGCCATAATGTATCCACCAATCGGTTCGCAAACTGTTCATAAATCAATGCTGACTTTAACTATGCCCACTACTTTCAGTTCCAATAATGTCACCACGACTGTTTATTTGCTCATTTCCAGCTATTTGTCTTTACTTATCTCACCAGACATTGGCTTCCGAGTATTGTCGGGAATATTTTTGTTTAAATTCTGTGAAGACTGAAGAGAAATAATTGGTCAGAGAAAGTTTCTCTTTTCTCCAAATTCCAGTTTCAGACAGAAGGGGACCTGTACGTGTTTTCTCTTAACTTTCCCATTGACAAACCTTTCGAAGGTATTCTCGTTCATGCTTATAACACACGTTAATATAATCTTCAGAAACATATCAATTATTGTCTTAAGCTGCTTATGATAGAATTCCCACAATCATACAATCACAGAAGCATAGACTTTGCACCAGCAGAAGCACAGCATGACCGATCCCATTGTCCTACATGAGGCTCGTAGCCGTGAATATCGTGATATTTGAAGTGCTCGTACAAGTACGTTTTCACACTGCCAGATTATTCACCATACCTATCATCCCAGGAAGTGAATTCTATGCCTTCTACACTCTTTGGATGAAGAAAAAAAGTCCACAGATCCTCTCTAACCCTCTAACCCTTTTAAAGCGCTTCACTTTAAAAGCATGCTTCGTTGTTCGTAACACTTTAATAGAAGGAGCAACTGCGGTCTATCAATCCTGTCTATGCCCCTCGTAATTTTTTTAGTTTTAATTCCCACTTGCTCAGCTTTTTCTGTCGAAACCAAACAGCCAGATCCGGCCTGCTTTCATAGCTGATATGTTTCATCGCACGGAACTTTCTGGTGAATACTCGAGCCCATATCCGTTAAATGGGCGAAGTGGGGATTGTCTGAAATTCTGTTTATTGAATGTCTTTCCTCTTTATTGTATTATCGTGGAAGTACTATTTGTCTCTATTTCTCTAATTTATTGCTGTGATTTCGTACTTCTGGATGTCTATAATGCTGGATTTCGAGCATTTCTTTATGTTCGGTTTCCTTCCGTCGGATTTATGCTAAAGAATCTGCACCTAAGTAACTCTGTATCTAAAATGGTATTGTAAATGGAGTCTTGAAAGTTTTCCCTGCACTCATGTCAGGCCATGTGACAATAAAGCTCAATCAAATCAATACAATCGAGATGTCAATTGCTGCGTCCCCGAAATTCTGACGGTAATTTGGTCCGCCAGACTGTCGAATGCTCAAACCAGCTGCGTTTTCAAATACTATTTAAACACAGATATGAATGATTTGAGTCTTTAGTCACACAAGTCACATGCTCACTTTGTATTTCTGGGTGATTTTCTACCTCTTACTTCAATAAGACAGGCATAAAGTAACTGTTTAGTTTCTCTGTATTCTGTACGATAAAATATCCAATCCACAAATTCACTAATCCAGATTAAATTTTAATGCTTTTATTTTCCTTTCACATATTGATACAAGCTTTTTGTAAGCCTTTATGCTTCTTGATCGATTGCATTATTGTTCTATTCTTTCCACTGGCTGAACATACTATCTGAGAATCAGGAGAATCGACGTTTCTGGCATAAGCCATTCTTCAGGAAGGGGCCCTTCATCAGCCCTTCACCATTCCTCATAGCGGGCTTATGTCCAAAACTTCGATTCTCCTGCTAGTCGGATTCTGCCTGACATGCTGTACTTTTCCAGCACCACTCTAATCTTGTCTCTGGATTAACAGTCTGACGAAAATACGACCAACGCCTCCTCCAATGACCAATGACCAATGACTACATCTGACATCACATCGCATCAAAAAAGTCCATCAAGACTGCAGTCAATTGCCAACAATGTGGGGAAGTGAAACATTGTTTATATGGGATGGGGGAAAGAAATAACAGAATATTATTTAACTGCGAAAAAACCGGTAAAATATGTAAGACCGGGTTCTTCTACAGTTATCGAGTCATAGAGAATTAAATCACAGATACAGACCCTTCCTTCCAAATCGTCCAATACTCTGTAAGAATTGCCAGATGAAGAAAATCCTTCAGGTAATTAAACATCGTTTTGCAATGAAAACGCTGTGGTAACCGAAAGGTATTTTTCCTGTTTGCCCATCAGTCCTTTGGCATTTGCAGCTTATATATTCCAAGTTCCACCACTTGCCTGATGGAATTAACATAAACAATCATACTGGGTTGCTTTGTCTCTCTAACCTAATCAACGTCTGCTATACTGAAACACTACATTACAATTAACCTATCATTTTATATGAGCTTTGGTATTAGCTCATCATCTTTGCTATTAGCTCATCTATAAGTGATTTAACTGGGCTATCACAGTTCCCTAACATTATTTGTTACGAGAGCTCTGTAATGTGATCCTGTGCATGCATTGCAACACTAAGTTAAGTACATAACTTGCAAATTAATGTCGACATTTTCCCGGCCCCATTTTGAGGCCTATTGGTCTCACCTCCCTGAAAGAATACAATGATGCTGGACGCACAAAGGGCACATCGGTAGCTACAGACCGAAATCCGTCAGAAACAATTACGGCGGTCTAGATCTCACGGGAGTTTCCCTCTGTACCTGATGTCAATGGGTCATCAACCCGTCCGAAATTAGCTAGAATGGCAAAATTACCCATGGACGCAATCGAAGCACGGAGCAACATACGTAATTCAGGTGTCTGCGTCCGGACAAGGCTTCAGTCGACATCAGATCACGGCAATAAAGATTTGGAACCGTTGTGGAAGAGGGGGTTGGTCCAGAACCACCAGATCGATAGGGAACACGCGCACAGCAAGATGCACTAAAAAAAGAAAATTTGTAATGCATCAAAGGACAAATGCACGGTTACCTGCAACAATCATAACTTTGGCCAACCAAGCCTCCCATTGATCAAAAATGGTGTACATTCAACCAAAAAACAAACAATGGCCGGACCGCACATTCTCCTTAAACTCCTTCCATAACTTCATTGCTTTAGTAAAAGATCCCGCTTGGCTCGCAGTAATAGGTATAAATGTACAGCAATATACCCCAAACGTTAGACAGACACCCCATTCTCAGTCAACAGCCGGTTCAAGGCCTACCTATTTTGCCATACATCCTACTGGTTGCATCCAACTGCTCAACTAATGCCGAGGGGGCAACTTCGGTGCAATCAGTAAATCTCCGCAGATTGTAATAGATACAAGGAATCCATTAAGAATTTTGCTAAAGCCACTGGCACGTAAAAGTACATCCTTGCACGCGGCAATCTAATTCCTAGCATTGAACTCCTTGGGGATGCAGCAGGGTTTCCTATGACAACAATGTGCATTGTCGGATAAGGGTAACACCCCGTTTAAATCGGCTGCAATACGGTTCAAGTCGGCTGCAATACGGCATGAGCACTAACAGACGAGATCAGACAGGTCCGCCAAATTGATGGTCCCCAAGTCTGTATAAGAGTAGGAAGTTTTCGAGCTGGGGAAGGCGTCATCAGTGACTTCCCCAACCCATCGACAGCCACACAATCAGTAAAAAAAAAACACCGTTCTCTGACTCATCACTGATAGGCCTGGTAGTATTCCAGAAAACCGCATCCACTGATTGCTCAAATTCATGAGAAGGCGCATCGAGTCCCAGCAAGTCCCTTCTCGCCCCTTTATGCCTTCACATACCTCAGATCCTCAATCTCGCTGCGTCTATGGGACAGCTCTCGTGCACTGATTGAGATAATATGCACGTGGATATTCCCTCCACTTGAATGACAGAGGGTGATTGCTTGGTTACCCTGAAAGGTCTCGCTGTTCCCGGCTCGTCCACTTCATCAGGAAACCTCATACACATACCTGATCTCCACATTTAATCAGTCCTGTTTCCTTGGCAGACACCAGCACCCTCAGTTTTTCCTGTTTGTGGATAGGCTCATTCATCATAGTTAGCTTTTGCATATGCTGTGTACGTTCTGGTTCCCTTTGTTTCAAGTTAGGCCTGTCATACGGATCCCTCCACTTGGACACTGCCATTTTTTCTACCGGTTAGCGTTTCATGCGGCATCAAGTCATGTCATGTTTGTTTGCAAACGGTGGCTCACCAGTGCCAGTGGCAGTGCATTTACCCACTTACAATTGACACTTATGCAAATTTTATTCAACTTATCTTTCAAAGTTCCGTTAACCCGTTCCACCATACCTTGCAACTGGAGATGATACACACATCCAAATCTCTGTTTGATCCTCAAAATTTGCAACCCCAACTTGATCACTGTTTGCTTAAATGCAGACCAATTTACTGAACTGATGTCTGATAGTCTGCCAATCCTCAGAATAATTTCACTTGTTCCGAAGTTTGTCATTTTGCTTACACCTGAGTCTTTAGACGGGTAAAAACAATGACTGCAGATGCTGAAAACCAGAGTCTAGGTTAGAGTGGTGCTGGAAAAGCACAACAGTTCAGGCAGCATCCGAGGAGCAGTAAAATCGACTTTTCGGGGTAAATCCCTTCATGAGGAATACAGGGGCCAATTCTTCTCAACTACTAAACCTGATGATTACTGCCAACATAGACTTTTCGTTCTCACCATTGATACCATGTCCACACAGTCATCACCAAATGCTCAAGTCGTCCCTGAGATACCAATATGTGTCCTATAGGGGTCGCGATCCCCTTCTTCATATCATTTTGAGCAGGTGCATCGCATTGTGCCAATATATAATCCACTGACTCCTGCTAGTAAGGTGACCAGAAGCCATCCTTCTTTATCTTCCTCAGTACACACCTCCAGCACAGTGATACTGCCCACGTGCTTCTGAGATGAGAATGGTCAACAAATGGGTAGATGCAACAAACAAACCTTCCTCTGGACACCACAGGCCTTCTTGGTTTCGCCTGCCCAACTCCCCCTTTGACTCACCGTAGCTGTTCAATTGAGCAATGCTAAACTTGTATCACAATGATGTCTGCTATTGTAGCCTTCAGATATAAACGCACCTGGGGCGCAGTTATTGCTGAAGTGCTCCCAGAGGCATTTTTAGCCGCTTCCTCTACTGCCTGATTACATTTAACCAGCGTACCACTTTTTGTGTGTGTGTGCACCTGGCACTGTATAACAGCAGTGCTTTTAGCTTCATTAACGCGGCCATCAACTGTACAATCTGTTTGCAGTTTCGTATGACATTTCCTTTGCTTTTCCTCAAGCCTCTTCGCTTCTGGATAACCTGAAATGGATAGCAGACACCATAAGCATAGGTTGAATCAGTATAGATATCGGCCTTCTCACATTCCATCAAATTACGTGCTCCTATCTTTGCCGTAAGTTCAGCGAGCTGTGCTGAACAAGGTTGCGGCCAAGCCTGCAATTTAACCGTTCTATATTGAGACTGTTTTTGCTGCACGCTGACAAAACCTGTATGAAACCCATCAGAGTCTCTAAGACATGCGCCATCTACGAACAGAACGTTTTTATCTTCATTCCGTAGCGACTCAGACTGTAGATCAGGCCTCCATTTAGCCAATGTAGTCACTTCCGTTATGCAATCACGGGGCTTTGTTCATGTTCGAGTGAAATATAGTCCGTAAGATCGTTGTAGCACATCTCTGTATATGTATGCCTGGAAATATCAATAGCATCCGAAATGCCATTACACTGGCAGGTATCAATAAAAATTGCCCTCTTCCTAATAATTCTCCTATCTTATCGTGCATGTACAAGATCACAGGATAGCACATCGTTATGGACGATGCGTTGTCATATGCAAACTTTGCCGCCGATAGCCCCGATAATGATATTGATACCCATGAGCCATTTCATCCAATTTGGTGTAATAATATGCAATACGCTGCTTAACTCCCTCTACGCCCATCTCTTGTGCAAATGCAGCAGGTGCATAACCTGCCTGTCTGTTGAAACGTAAAGGTGGAAAAGTTCCTCTTAGTTAGGCACAGCCAACACTGGGGCCGACTGCAATGCCTGCTTAAGAGCATTGAAATTAACCACAGTTTCCTCATTCTACTGCAGTGCACTCAGCAGAATTGCATGACTTTCCTCTTGCATTATTTTCTTCAGAGGAGCCGTAATTTGGGCATACTCCTCACTTCAATCAGAACTAAACTCTACCATCCCAAAAATGTCATCATCTGTCCACCTGTTGCAGGCCTGGGAGCTCGAGTTATTGCCTCAATTTGATCAGGTGCAAGCAAGTTACTTCTGTTAGATATCAGCGTACACAAGTACTCAACCTGCTGCTTGCAGCATTGCAGCTTCTGACAACAATTTGCCAACCTTTCCAGAACGGGTATGGTGTCACGCTCACACTGCACCAGAGCAAACTAACAACTCATCAAAGTACTGGGTGAGTGTACTTTCCAGTGGCACAACAGACAGATCCATCTTCAACACCTGATTAAATGCATGAGGCAAAAGCTTAAACAATACGCCATTCGATTATAAATATACTGATTTCCCCAGTACGTAAAATCAAACACATATTGACGGCTCTCCACCGGTGGAACATTAAAGAAGGGTGACAACAAGTCAATCACTGAAGAACAATCTGCTTCTGGTGGTAAATTAGTCTGCAACGTATGTGGGTTTGGAAACACTGCTGGACAATCTTCCTCACTATTCGCCCTCAAATCATGTAGCAGTCTCCGGTTCGACTTACGTGTAGCGAGTTTTGAGAAGATTTGTACCTCAGGTTAACATTCTCGTTGTAGTTTTGCTCGCTGAGCTGGGAGGTTCATTTCCAGACGTGTCGTCACCCTACTAGGTAACATCATCAGTTGGCCTCTGGCGAAGCTGTGTACATGATTCCTGCCTTCTGTTAATAATGTTTGGGTTTCTTTGGGTTGGTGATGTTATTTTCTACAGTGATGTCATTTCCTCTGGTGATTCAGTTCCTGTTCTTTTTCTCAGGGGATGGTAGATGGAGTCTAGTTCTGTTTGTTGTTAGAGTTTAGTTGGAATGCGATGCTTCCAGGAACTCTACTGCGTGTCTCTGTTTGGCTTGTCCCAAGGTGGATGTCTTGTCCCAGTCGATGTGGTGTCCTTCTCTTTCTGTATGTGAGGATACTCGTGAGACAGGGTCATGTCGTTTTCTGGCTTTTTGGTGTTCACGAATCCTGAGGGTTGGTTTTCTGCCTCTTTGTCCAATGTAGTGTTTGTCATAGTTCTTGCTCAGTAAATTTGTAAATGGCATTAGTTTTGCTTGCTGTCTGTATAGGGTCTTTCAAGTTCATTAGCTGCTGTTATACTGTGTTGGTGGGTTTGTGGGCTACCATGATGCCAAAGGGTCTGAGTAGTCTCGCAGTCATTTCGGATATGTCTTTGAGGTATGGGAGAGTGGTTAGGCTTTCTGGGCGTGTTTTGTCTGCCTATTTGTGCTTGTTGCTGAGAAATCGGTGGACTGTCGTCATCGGATTCTTTTTGATTACAAGGCATAGGTGATTTTTTGCTGTTCTACGTAGTTCCTCCGTGCTGCAGTGTGTGTTGGCTCGTTGAATGAATGTTTTCTAGGCGTGTTTTGTCTGCCTATTTGTGCTTGTTGCTGAGAAATCGGTGGACTGTGGTCATTGGATTCTTTTTGATTACAAGGCATAGGTGATTTTTTTGCTGTTCTACGTAGTTCCTCCGTGCTGCAGTGTGTGTTGGCTCGTTGAATGAATGTTCTGATGCAGCTTCGTTTGTGGATTTTGGGATGGTTGCTTTGGTAGTTCAATGTTGGTTCAATATGTGTTGTTTTCATGCAGGCGCTGGTTTGAAGTTGCCCATTGGCTATTCGTTCTACTTTGTCATCTAGAATGGCAGTTTGTCTTTCATTTCCTTCTCTTTAGTGAATTTTACGCCAAGAGTGCTATTGATGTTCTTGAATAGTTCCTCTTATTTGTTTCGTTTAGTGATGACATAGGTGTCATCCACGGAGCGGACCCTAAGTTTGGGTATAATGTTTCGGAGAGCAGTTTGCTCGAATCTCTGCATTTCCATCTCTGCTAAGAACCCTGATATCGGAGATCCCTCACGAAAGAGGAGGAAAACAACAGCAGACTGCCATTTCCAGATGTCGCAATAGAGCAACCAGCCA
>NC_057717.1:60693525-60768179 GCF_004010195.1 Chiloscyllium plagiosum | reverse complement strand
CACCCGGAGGAAACCCACGCAGACATGGGGAGACCGTGCAAACTCCACACAGTCAGTCGCCTGAGGCGGGAATTGAACCCGGGTCTCTGGCGCTGTGAGGCAGCAGTGCTAACCACTGTGCCTCCGTGCCGCCCATTCACTGTGCCACCATGCCGCCCATACTGCAGGAAGGATAATAATAAATTGGAGAGATATAGGAAAGGTTTTGCTATCATGTTGCAGCTACTGGAGTGTTTGTGTTATAAGGAGAGAATGAATAGACTGGGACATTTTCCACTGGAGTGTAGAAGATTGAGAAACACCCTCACAGAGTTTTATGAAGTCTTGAGAGGCATAGACAAGGTGAATAGCAAAGGTATTTTCGCTAGGGTGTTAAAGACTATGAGAAAGTGAGGAATGCAGATGCTGGAGATCAGAGCTGAAAAATGTGTTGCTGGAAAAGCGCAGCAGGTCAGGCAGCATGAAAGGAGCAGGAGAATCGATGTTTTGGGCATAAGCCCTTCTTCAGGAATGAGGAGGGTGTGCCAAGCAGGCTAAGATAAGAGGTAGGGAGGAGGGACTAGGGGGAGGGGCGTTGGGAGTGCTATAGGTGGAAGGAGGTTAAGGTGAGGGTGATAGGAGGTTAAGAGACTATGGTTAGAAGTTATATTTTCTGGAGGAGAAGGAAAACATTGAAAATGTGACCTGAGGGACAGCATCTCACACAGAAGATGGTTTGTATGCTCAATAATCTGCCAGAAGAAGTATGAGATGGAAGTTTAATTTAGTAATTTATCTGACATCTGAAAAGGTGCATGAATGGGAAAGGTTTATGGAACAAATTCAAGCCAATGGGACGAGCTTAATATTTTTGAAACCATTTGGAATGGGGGAGTGGGAACGAAGGTTTGGAAGCTGGAAGACTATCTGAATCTTTGGGTCAATGTTATAAAATATTTTCATGGTATTCCGTTAACAAAGTAATTGTTCGTGCACATACGGGTTCGTGACTTTAATAATTCTGCAATTGTTATAAATGATACATTGATGAAGAGAGTACTTTAAGTATTTCATCAAATTATGTCGAAATAAAACGTTTTCACCAGAAGTGTTTGTCAGACAGCAACCAATATTAATGACTGCTTTTTAATTTTTTTTTTCTCTGAATCTTTGGATCAATGTTATAAAATGTTTTCATGGTATTCCGTTAACAAAGTAATTGATCGTGCACATACGGGTTCGTGACTTTAATAATTCTGCAATTGTTATAAATGATACATTGATGAAGAGAGTACTTTAAGTATTTCATCAAATTATGTCCAAATAGAACGTTTTCACCAGAAGTGTTTGTCAGACAGCAATCAATATTAATGACTGCTTTTTAATTTATGTTTTTTTTTTCCAAAATTCACATACCATTGACAGGACCCTAAAACTACGAAACACACTTTTGCATTTTGTTTCCACATTCTCTTCGCTTGATGGTTCCTAGTTGACTGATACTAGTTCAGGGTTTCCTCTTACTCTTTGCACCTCGCAATAGAACAGACTGTCTGTTTTCTGTTGTCGATTTCAACAACATGAACTGAAAAGTTCTGGAAAACCTTACAATTAAAATGCAATTACTTGTAATGCCTCTAACTATACTTACAACAGTTAAACAAGTATGAAAGATAGAATGAGAGAGAAAAAGGTATTCTGCAGAACATTCCCACCGATTTCACAAGCAAGGAAGATGTTCGAATATATTCGAAATGCCATCTTAAATTGAGGTGTAATTCAGTTTTCACAGGACGTACCTCCAGTCAGCAATCATTTGTGCAAACTTTTAACGAAAGCTTTCATCGAATTTGTGAAGATGTAACAAGAGAAATAATAATAATAAAGCGTATTAATCTGGTACGATCGAAACTTTTGAAGGTTCTCGTTATTGAGGCCGACAGAAGTTCTCACATTCCAAATGGAAGGATAGGAACCTAAAGTTGAGCACATGTATATTGGAGAATATTAGACATATGAGCTGTGAGAAATTTGTGAAGAAACCTGAGGGAAACATAGTGGAATAAAATGAGGAGACATGGAAGTAAATGGATTAAAATGTATTAAAAAATGAAGACGTCCAGTTTGATTGAACATCAGCAAATTGTTGGATAATGCAATATGTTGGTAAGCATAAGGCCACTTTAACGCCTCAAAAAGAAGTGAATATATACGAACATGCAGTAAATGTTTAGGAAGGCAATCAATCGTCAGAACCTTCAGCAAGAAGGTTCAGAACATGTGTAAAGATTTTTCTGATATGACTGCACAGAGGTCTAGGCGAGACTACATCAGCTTCATTATGTACACTGTACATTTGCAAATGTATGAAAGAATGCACTGACAAGAGAGCTGTGCAGTATATATTTGAAACACTGATTCGTTATACGGTGTGATTGCACAATGAGAAGAGACTGAGGAAAATGTGACTGCTTTCACACAAATGTCAATGACTGAGAGAAAATCTCTTTGACACAAATATAAGTTTACTAGGACTGTTCGGGTAGATATATGAAGGATAATTTCCATTCTTGTGGAGTCCTGAAAGAAGGGATGTATAATTAGAATACGAGGTAGGCAATTACTAACAGAGACCAGGTTGACCTTATTTCTGCAGATATGTGCAGGCTTAAGGCATTTTAAGCCGGAAATAGCTATGTAAGCATATTCAATTCAAAGCGTCTTTTAGACAAAAAAATGCAGATGATGACGATAACATTAATAACAAATACCAACAGAGACAGCCACAGACCATACTGGCTTTGAAGTCAATTTCTGACAATAATTTTAGTACATTTTTGAGTCATGTCAATCGGTTAGCTGGTCTACTATTGTTCCAATGCTCGCCGTTTTACCTCTAGTCCATTTATTCACTATGTTTTAAAATTGCTAATCTATCACAACATTCCAAATCAAAAGAGTGAAATTTTGGATAATGCAAACTCTTGTTCATGGTAACATTTCACCAATTATCGCTATCCACGAATTGCAGAGAATCAGAATTCCCAGTTATGTATCGAAAACCTCAGTGTTTGAAATGTGTTTTGCCGTGCATTTCCCCTTCAACAAAGAATGTCGAAACACACAAATTAGGTATTCACTACCGTCTTCTCGGTTTTACACATTGTGATAGCTAAATTGGAGGAGAGTGATAGCTAAATTGCCAAACGACAAAATATTACATTAGATTACTAACAGTGTGGAAGCAGGCCCTTCGGCCCAACAAGTCCACACCGCCCCGCCGAAGTGCAACCCACCCATACCCCTACATTTACCCCTTACCTAACACTACGGGCAATTTAGCATGGTCAATTCACCTGACCTGCACATCTTTGGACTGTGGGAGTAAACCGGAGCACCCAGAGGAAATCCACGCAGACACGGGAAGAATGTGCAAACTCCACACAGTCAGTCGCCTGAGGCGGGAATTGAACCCGGGTGTCTGGCGCTGTGAGGCAGCAGCGCTAACCACTGTGCCACCGTGCCGCCCACAATATGCTTCGACCTGTGGTTGCTCACATACAATAATTCAATGAAATCATAAAAATAGGATTAAAGTTGGCGTTTAACAGGAGGAGCTGCTGGGATTCGAAAAATTAACAACATGAAATGGAAGACTGGTGTTTAGAGATTGCAGATTCGAATTACAATGCTCGTCGTGTTTTAACACACCACTGAGGACATACCATTGATCATATACTATAAGAGACAAAATGCAATATCAAGTAACTAGTTACTGATGGTGCCTTGGAATGGGAAGGGGCATTGTGAAGTTCTGCCAGAGATGTACGACATTTGGTCCATGTGAGCCAGGAGGGTCTCCCAAAATAAGTGTTGAGTATCAGCCCCAACACCGAAGCCCTTGGGAACATATCCATAATAAATATATCGTTCACTCCCACAATCACAGGGAAAGGTATCACCAAGTTCTCAAAGAGAGATTTACGAATTGGTGAGTAACATTCCTATGGATGGACTGCTCAGCAGAAGCCATAGCACGAATATGAGGAGATAGAAAAATACGGTGACGTGTCATGCACTCACATGATCATTAAAACACGGGACACAGTTTATTCAGAAAGGAATAAAAATGCATGTGTGCCATTCTCAGGTTTAAGCAAAACTTCAATTTACCAACTCAGTCTCTGAGTTCACGTATAGCAGAGCGTTTGAATCTGATGCTCAAGAATAGTTTTGCAAATGCACTGATGGAAACAGAAGTTGCCTGGACAAGTGTGCTGACGGCAAATTAGATGTATTCTGGGGGAAAGATATAACCCCATTTGAGTTCATGAACGGTAGATGTTTGTAACGTCACAGGCAGAGTTTACCAGATTGTGCAAAAATTTGATATGTAACTGTATGGATTGGAGACGGAAGATATGGACAGGGATTAGAAACGGAAGAAAGTTATTTGATGAGGGATAAACAAAACCCAGAAGACCACCTTATGGCTCGACTCTGACGGGACAAAACGGATTGTTGGCCCAGTGGACTGGACCATGTGAGGCCATTATTACAGGTGATATATGTGTGTACGTAGATGTTAATGGGATTGCTAAATAGTAACATTGGTGGCACTTGAAAATCGGTAAAATTGTATGTATTGCCAAAATTTGATTAAATGACTCAGCCTCAAGACTTGTTACTATTGTCATCATCGAACCCAAAATAGGACAGCGCAACACGACGACAACCGTTTCGAATAATAGAAGCACTGGATGCATGTATGGCATTATTACAGAAACTATGAATGTGATGTCTGATTTAAGCGCATCACTGGAAATATTCAATTGTCTAGGGATTACCATGTAGTCGGGTGGAGGGCATTTTCTCATTTTAAAGTATTGTACATGCCCCAAGGGACATAGTTATATATGCTTCAAATAT
The DNA here is from genome assembly GCF_004010195.1 of Chiloscyllium plagiosum. Lineage (NCBI taxonomy): Eukaryota > Metazoa > Chordata > Chondrichthyes > Orectolobiformes > Hemiscylliidae > Chiloscyllium > Chiloscyllium plagiosum. The sequence goes on along the minus strand of NC_057717.1, from coordinate 60,763,271 downwards.
CTAACTAATGGTGATGGATGTTAGACTGATCATAAACCAAGGCACAATATCATGATTTAATGGCCATGTATCCCAACTAAGTGTAATCCATTCAGCCATGACATTAAAAGTACCCAAATGACAGAGCACGCGATGGTCATGTTGGGGATGACGGTCATTTACAATAAGCAAGGGATCTGACCCAACATGTAAGCACTGGCCACACTAATCCTGCAGTACCCAAGTGCAATAAATCAGAACACACGAAAAAAGAGCAGGACTAACGTTTGAAAAATCAAGGGAATCCGTAAATTTTATATCTGGACACAGGAATGTACAATTAATGTATTGCCTGGCTGAGAGCGAATGATGCTGGTCAACCAGCAAGTAATTGTTTACCAAATAACTCTAAAGACAATTAGGACGAAGATAAGCTTTAGACAGCGATAGGTAAGAAATGAAACCAGCCTTGCAAGAATCAGCCAACACCAAATTTGCTTCAGTAACACTGCAATAACTGCTAAACCCTCCTGCTTAATTTAACCCAGCAATAAAGAAAATATTTATTCTGTTCAGTAATCTGTGAAAACTCGATAGACCAATAATTAAAGTAAACAACTTTATTTCCTAAAGTATAACACAGAATAATTAACTAACAAACATTTAGAACTCTTTTCCACACTTTCGTTTTACCTTTCCTTCTACAATACTCGTCTGATAAAACCTTCCCATTAAGATTTATCACAATTTAACTTTTCAAAAACCAGCCAAATGTCGAATCTTCTTTTATTCTTCTGAGGGATTTGTGCTTGAGAGGTGACTTATCGATAAAGGTATCCTTCAGAGAGAGTGTTTTTGCAGGCAGACGTTTTACATGCTGGTAGTTTGGCAGTTCTCATCTGAACAGTTCAATTTTCACCGTTCATACACCCACAAAACATTGGATCGTGTAATTGCCTTTTAAGATTGTCAAAATACTGAAGTCAAACTGGATTGGAGTTTGACATTTTCGGAGAATATGTTAAGCAGATTGGACTAGTTCTGATCGGATTTGTCGTTTTCAGGAACCAGCTACCCTAGCTACCCCACTTACTGGAGCACATGGTATATCATTTCTTTTTTTTTCAGAACATTTGGTGCTGTCAGGCGGGTTTGTTAGCCCTTAACTTTCTTAAAGATACAGCACACCCACATCATGACAACAGTACCAGTTAATAGCATTGATACTGTGGATATCGAATCATAGATCAAGTACATGCAATAGGCAAAATAAGTTGTTGTTACCCTGATCAAGAAAGTCTCAACAGTTAAAAGAGGAATCATCTTACCAGGAGCTAAAAGCTATTAAGAATTTTGAAGAAAGATAGCGCCCACCATATTAGTAATCATAGAGCGAGAATATCAAAGAAACAGCAATACATTGATGCGGGTATGACTTACACTAGTTTGTTATTCAGCGCAGCCAAGTCGCCAACGTGGTAGCTAAGTGGTTCCCACCGCTGTCAACAGTGTCAGTGATCTTTGTACAGGTCCAAAGCCAGGGACAGCCTGGGAACCTTTTTATTTTAACATTCTCTCTGTACGTGTTTGGTCGAATCCAACATTCCAAAAGTGTGTGGTTTCGCCATTCGAAATTGTCTAATTGTGCAGTCAATTATATGTATACGTTGTGGAAAATGTAGGATTATTAGAGGGGTGTGTCTGGGTCAAAACCTTCCCAGGAGGTAGTGTGGACCTGATAATTCAAATTATCTGCTTCCACAATGTCAGATTCTAATTACCACTAATTGTTGCATGAGGTGCCTGACTGGATGGTCAATTCTGTTGTCATCTAACTTCTGAAGTCTAACTTTAGTTAATATGCTACGAGGTAACTGTGACAGTGACAAAGCAACATAATAAATTGAAGCTACTTCGCCGATTTTCCGACGTTCCCACGGGAATGTTTATTATCAGAGGAAGGTTCAGTATATTGGTAGAGACAATGAAGATGTCACTGAGTTATCCACAGCCTTAAGCAATTATTATAAATGATACGACAAGATGAATTAATTTAACGAAGTATCCACAAGGGGTATCGTCATTGTTCACGATCGAGAAGAAATATTAACAAAAATACCTATGATCTGTCATTTTGTTATGTATGAGTATGCCCTTAATGAACAGAAATAATATCTCGTGACTGCAGCCAGAAAGTACAGTAGGGGCACAAACAATGTCCTTAGAGAATCATAACATAGTCATCAGCATTATGATTTTGGATGTTATTCTCAATGGGTGAACATTTCCCTTTCCAGAACGAGGATTTTGTGTTAAAGTGTTGAACTGGAGTCTTAGTGCCCAAATACAAGCATGGATTAAGACTATATCTCGCGTCAGCATTGTTTCTATTTCTTGGACTGTCAACACTCATAAGCGTCGTTAAAGGACAGTTTAAGAAATGGCGGAATGCGGAAAGAATACGTGGAAGTCAAATGTTACTTGCACATTGCAAAAAAAAAAATCTCCGAGTCAGGTTTGGCTTTTTTGTGCATGGCTGAGTGTCAATAGCGGTAATTGAGGAATGGTATGGATAAGACGAGAGATAAAAATGCAAAAATAAAAGGAAAGCAATAGAATATAGTAATACATGCCTGACAGTAGAACATACGTATGGACGAGCTATCGACTGTATGGATAACAGCAAAATTAATCTTCCTAATAAAATAGTAAATGCGCCTTCGATAATTCAACCATTGGGGAGTAGGACAGGAGCAATTAATAGTGTCCCAGGGCATCAACCTTGATCTGACAAGCAAATAATTGATATGGCGCTTATTTAATGTCAGCATTGCATGTAATCGTTGTGGCACGAAAATGTTAAAGTGTGTTCCTTTCAGCTGTATATGGCAGAATGCGTCTGTTTATTTTAAGGTGGAAAAGATAACCAGAATAGAGATATTTATAGAGTCACCAGAAACAGATCCTCGTTAGTTTATTTTGGAAATAAATGTCAATTGCTTCAAAGTCCTATCTTTGCAAAGAAAAAGTGAAAAATAGTTGTTCATTTAATATTGAAGAGACAGAAAATCCCTGTTAATACACTGCGCAGTTAGACCTTTTCTACCCGGTGCGAACGTGGGCAATTGCAACGCTGTTCCAAAACCGATTCCTCCAGATAAGCAATTTCATTTATGTTCTACAATACGAACACTTTCAATACAGCATGATTTAAGAACATCGGTGCAATCATCCAAAGAACAATGTACATTCATTGGGGTGAGCAAGAGAAATCATAAACCTGTAACTGTGGTTATTTGTGAACGCACTGGTGCCTAAGTGGGTGGGAAGCCTGAGTAAATCTCGGTATAGTTTTGCTTGCTAAGCTGGACGGTTCAGTTCCAGAAGTCTCAACACCCTACGAGATAACATTTTCAGTGGATCTCAGGCGAACCGCTGCTGATAAGTCCTGCTTTCTATTTATATGTTTGGTTTTGTTTGGTTTGGTGATGGCATTTTCTGCGCTTAATTCACTTCCTATTCTTTTTTCTCGGGGGTGGTATACGGGGTCTAACTTTATGTCTTTGTAGATAGAATTCCAGTTGAAATGCCATGCTTCTAGGAGTTTTCGAGTGTGTCTTTGTTTGTTTTGTCCGAGGATGCATGTGACAACCCAGTCCATGTGTATCCTTCCTTATCCGTATGTAAGGATACCAAAGAGAGAGGGTCATATCTTTTTGTAGCCTGTTGGTGTTCATGTATCCTGGTGGCTAGTTTTCTCCCTGTTTGTCCAATGTCATGTTTGTTCCAATCCTTGCACGGTATCTCATAAGTGACATCAATTTTGCTTTTGTCTGTCTCGGGTCTTTCAAGTTCATTAGTTGCTGCTTTATTGTCTTGGTGGGTTTGTTTACTATCATGATGCTAAGGGGTCTGAGTAGTCTGGCAGTCATTTCTGAGATATCGTTGATATAGGGGTGACTGGCAAGGACCTCTGGACGTGTTTTGTCTGCTTGTTTGAGAAATCGGCGGACTGTATTCATGGTTAACAATTCTTTTTCAATATACGGTATCGGCGATTTCCTCTGCTCTGCATAGTAATTCTGTGTTGCCGTGGATGTTGACTCGTATGAAATAATGTTCTGATGCAACTTCGTTTTTGGATTTTGGGATGATTGCTTCTGTATTTCAATATTTGGTCTGTATATATTGCTTTTCTGTCGACGTTGGTTTGAAGTTCCCCATTGGCTGTTCGCTCTATTGTGACATTTAGGAATGGCAGTTTGTTGATGCTTTCCTCCTCTTTAGTGCATTTTATGCCAGTAAGGATATTATTGGTGGTCTTGAAAGTTTTCTCTAATTTGTTTCATTTAGTGATTACAACCGTGTCATCCACGTAGCGGACCCAAAGTTTTGATTGGATGGTTGGCAGAGCTGTTTGTTGAAGTCTCTGCATTACTGACTCTGCTCATTACCCTGATGTCGGAGATCCCATGAGTGTTCCCTTTTTTGCCTGCAGGCGTTGTCATTGAAGCTGAAGTGTGTGGTAAGGTTGATGACACTGTCATTGTCGATGAGGTTCGTGGAATTTGCTGTGTGTGTCTTTGGGTCTTCTAATAGTGTCGTCAGTGTTTCCTCGGCCAGTTTCATGTTGATTGATGTACACAGCGCTGTCACATCAAAGGAGACCATTATTTCATCCTCTTCTATCTTCGTGTCTTTGATGGTCTTCAAGAATTCTTAAGTGGTGGGGATGGAGTGCCGTTACCCTTTTACTAAATGTTTTAGTCTTTTGTGTAGCTCATTTTTCAATCTGTAAGTTTGTGCTCCAGGTACCATGACTATGTTTCTGAGGGTTTTTCTGGTTTATGAATTTTGGTAATCCGTGGACGTGTGATGTGTTGGCTCCATCTGGTTTCCTTTTTATGAAAATAGGTCTTATTTATTTCTCCAAATTTCAGAAGTTTTTTGAGTAGGGCGGTGATTCGGTTCTCTAGTTGTGGGGTTGAATCTATCGCCACTTGTTGGTAACTTTTTGTATCTGCATGTAGTGCATTCGCTTTTTCGAATCTCTTTCGACACATGGAGCATGTGAATTGTCTTGTTCTGATGTTTACTGGCTGTTGTGTTTGGAGTTTATATTTCTGAAACAGCCCGCTTCCCACAATCAAAACAAGTGAAGGGTCTGTCCCCATATGACTGCGGTGGTGAGTTTCTTGCTTGCACGAGTAAAGAAATAACTTTCCTGAATTCCCACATTTCAACGGTCTCTCTCCAGTGTGATTGCGCTGGAATTTGTACATTTCAGATGAATTATTCCAAACGCTGCCAGACGCAGATCATATGTTTCTCTCCCAAGTGAGTGTAACTTTCGCCTTCAATGTAAAAAAATCCTGAGTCAGCTTGATTGTGATAAAGAGTGACCGTAAGATTTGAGGATGTGGTTTCGTTTTGAATTCTTTGAAGAGGTAACAAGTCAGTTAGACGAGGGAAACCCAGTGGATACTATCTATATGGACTTCCAAAGGGCTCTTAACAGGAGACTGTGAACTAAGGTGAGGGCCAATGGAGTTCGAAGTGAGCTATTGGCATAGATGGAGGATTGGCTGTCAGGATGAAGGTCGAGAGTTGGGATGAAATACTCTATTTCGGAATGGCAGCCGGTGAAAAGTGGCGCGCTGCAGGATTCTGTGTTGGACCGCAGCTGTTCAAATGATGTAGATACGATCTGGATGAAGGGATTGGGGACATGCTGGCGACGTTTGAAGATGATACGAATTTAGATGGACAGGCAGGTGGTACTGTGAAGGTGGGAAGGCTGCCGAAAATCTTAGACAGATTAGGAGAGTGGTCCAGGAAATGCTTGATGAAATTCAACGTGAGCAAATGCGAGGTCTGATACTTTGGGAAACACAATGATTACAGGCATGGTCCATTTTCTAAATGGTGAGAAAATTCATAAAGCCCAAGTACAAAGGTTTCTGGGAGTGCTAGTCCAAGATTCTCTAAAGGTTAATTTGCAGGTTGAGTCCGTGATTAATAAAGCGAATGTAATGTTGTCATTTGTTTCAAGAGGGTTAGAATGTAAAAGCAGCGATGTGTTTCTGAGAACTTATAAAGCTTCAGTGAGGGCTCATTTAGAATACTGTATCCAATTTTGAGACCACACCTCAGGAAGGACACACTGGCACGGGAACGTTTCCAGTGGAGAAATACACGGATGATCCCTGGAGTAGTAGGCCTAACATACGATTAACGGCTGAGGATCCTAGGATAATGTTCATGAGACATTAAAATATTGAGGGAAGATCAAATACAAATGTACACGATAATGCATGGCTGAGAAAGGATGGAGTCTGGGAAGTTGTTTCTGTTATGCCGGGAGACTTAAACCCGTACCACTGTTTTTAAAGTAGAGAGGATCAATTTAGAACGGAAATGAGGAGGCATTTCTTCAGCCAGAGAGAGCTTGACCTGGATAAATCATTGCCATGGAGCTGTGGAGGCAGAGACATAAAATGCCTTCAAGGCAGAGATTGATAAATTCTTCATCTCACAATGAATTAAGGGCTATGGGGAGAGTGTGAATCAGTGGAATTCAAATACCCATCAGCCATGATTAAATGGCGGATTGGACACGATGGGCCGAATGGCCTGACGTCCACTCTTATGTCTTATGTTATTTTTTAACTGACTGATACGCTTGAACAAACTCATTTTAATAAGGAAAATGTGATTGAAATAATAAAACACTTGAGAAGAGATGAGCCTGCTGGTACAGAGGGGATACACATAAGATTAGCACTGGAAGCGAGGGAAGAGATGGATGTCCCTTTGGCGATGATCTTTGCGTCCTCACTGTCCACATTTACTGCCAAATAAGTGAAGGTTTGTCAAAAGTATTCCAATGTTCAAGCAGGGGAATAGGGATAACCCTGGGAATTATAGACCAGTCAGGCTTACGTTCGTGATGGGCAAAATATTGGAGAGGATTCTGAGACACAGGATTTATACTTACTTGGAAAAACACAGTGGAGTAATAGATAGTCATCATGGCTTTGTAATGGGTAGACCATGCCTGACAAACCTTATTGAATTATTGACAAAACATTTTGTTGAAGGGAGAGCACCATGGGGAAACTGGGATTTTTGATAGTGGAGTGAAGACGGATGGGAGGGGACTTGACATAGAAAGTCCAATATGATGAAAGGCATAGAGTATATGTCCTGGTACTTTTTTTCCCAGGGCCAAATGACAATCACGACGGGGCATAATTTTCAAGTGATCCAGGAAAGTAAAGGGATGATGTCATAGGTAGCTTCTTTACACACGTAGCGCTGCAGTGGTAGCAGTCTCAGATACTTTAAGGACACTGAAGCATGTTTTGGATAGACACTTGCCTGATAGTAAAGTGAAGGGTGTTTAGTTTAATTCGCTCATAGTGAAGGGCAAAAGGTCGACACAACAACAAGGGCCGAAGGGTGTATTCTATGCTATCTTGTGATATATTCCCATAGGTCGAAAGGAAGTTCATGAGATTCATCCCAGGAATGAAAGGCTGAACATATGAGAAAAAGCCTGTGGACTTGTGCTCGATGGGTTTTCGTAAGGTGAAGCGGCTTATGATTGAAACTTAAAGAATACTAAACGGCCGAACAAAATTAGAAATTGGCAAGATGGTGCCATTAGCAGGAGACGAGGACCTGAGGGGTCCAACTTAGAGTTAAGGGAAGACCCTTTAGAACAGAGATGTGAACAAACTTCGGAGCAAGAGAGTGGTGAATCTGTGTAATTAATTATCGCAGAAGGCCATGGTCATTCAATATTTTTGAAACAGAAATACATAAGTTTTTGATTGCTACGGAGATCAAAAGTTACTGGAATAATGTGGGAAAATGGGATTGAAAAACCTATCAGCCACGACTCGTTTGGCCGATTGGACTAATTGGGTTCCTATGTATTATTGCCTTCTCGCAATATTCTGCCCTGATTTCCAATGGGAGAAACTTCATCAGGTTGTAGCGACCCATCAATCTTTAAGCACGCTTATAGCGCAAATATTATTTCCTTTTAGATTGCAAATTTATCAAGTAATTTTTAATTTCAATGCCTCTTTAACATTGGAGTCAACCGAGATATCATCAAAGCTGAACTAAAATTGAATGATAACAAACAAACTTGTCATAAACTGGCGGCTTCTTTGTGCTGGAGGAACTTTCCAGTTATGTTCTCCATGGTGCATTGGAGATTTCAAGGATCATTTTCTCTCATTCTTATTGAATTATACAGCACTTAGTGTGTCGAGGATAACTCCAATTTTTGCAATTTACTTAAACATTAGAAGCACTGTGAACTCTGAGAAGGGCCGAACACAATTCAGAGTTATAGAATCACAGAGTCATATTACAAGGAAAGTGATCATTTCTCCTATTTTGCCGATTCCAGCTCGTTTTCCAAAACTGAACTAATCCTATTTGCCTCCGTTAGGTAAATATCTCCCAAAAAACGTTTCTACCCACATACCTATCAATTGTTTTCTTTACATGTTGCAAATGTATCCACCTGTACTACTTCACTTGTCAGGTTTCTCGGTTTGCACACCATGTTTGTTTGAAACATTTTCTTTTCAGGTCCCTGTTAAGTCTTTCTCCTCTGAACTTAAACTGATGTCATTCGAGATAAGGGCACCCCGACAATGTAGAAACGACTTTCGCTGTCCACGTTATTTATGCCACTCATGCATTTAGAAAACCGCATAACGTCACATCTGAACCTCCTAAGCTGCAGGGAGAAGGTTCCAGACAATCCAACCTCTTCTGACAACTGAAAACTTCCACTACTGGTAGCATGGTGGGACATACTTTTTTTTCTGTCCTGTCCAGTTGAATGCATCCCTCTTAATGCAGGGTAAACAAAATTGCATACAATATTCCGAACGTGCCCTGACAAATGTCTTACACACTGCAAGATGACATTTGAAAGTCTGTACTCAATGCTCCAACCAATAAAAACAGTGGTGCCAAATTTCTTCTTCAAAAACCTATCTACCTGTGATGCTTCGTTCAAGGAAATATGCATGTGCATCCGGACTGTGTGTTGAACAATGCTCCCTAGGACTCTGCCATTATTTCGGTAAGCCCTGCCTTGGTGTCTCTTTCCGAACTGAAAGACCTCCATTTATCCGAATTCAACACCACATTTGTCCATTGCCCCATTTGATCAAGTTGTACTCTTGGATTACGTTTTTCACTGTTATACCTTATAATATACGGAGTGGGAGAAAATGCAACAATATTTTGTAAACGATTTCAAAGCAATGGAAAAATGCAGATTTATTGATCACACAAACGAATCAGCATGCCATTATATAATAATATCAAATCAACTTCCAGATAGGAACGCTGGTTAACGCGGGGCAGTAGAGGACATTTCAATCGAAACGTGGAGGAATTAACGGACAGAGAGAGCAATCGATTTCCGAGAACAAGAGAAAACTGAGCAGAGATGAACAATGGAATGAGGATAAATGGAAGGACAGAGCGTATGACAGTGGAGAGAGACAAAGAGAGAGAGCATGTTTGTGTGTGTATGAGAGAGAGGAATAAATGAGAACAGAGAGATAGAGACACTGATCATTTCTTCAGAGCAGAAGAAAGCTAAACAGCGAGAGAGATTGCATATGAGCAGAGAGAGGAGGGTTATAGAAAGAGGGAGAATGAAAGAGTGAGAGAGGGAGGAAGTGAGAGATAGATAGATAGATAGATAGAGAGAGAGAGAGAGAGAGATATTGATCAAATCTTGAGAGCAGGAGATGATTGACCAGGGATATAGAGAATAATCGGGACAGAGAAAAGGAGAGAGACGAAGAGAGACAGAGAGGTAAAGAGAGAGATAGGGCAGAAGGATGGACCGGGAGGCGCCTGTATTGTGAAATGATCATCTTTAACAAGATGCCACGTGCTAGCCAGCGCAAAAAATGAAAGAAAAGTCACGACGAATGAGTGAATTGAGGAATGGTGCAGGAGAGAGATGTTCAGATGTTTGGTATAAGGAAACCTGTTCTGAGGCAGGGAGAACTATTACAAATCAGACTGGCACTACAGGAACCAATATCCTCGGGGATGCTTTTGCTAACGCTGTTATGGGAGTTTTATGCTAAGGTCGCAGGGGGTGTGAATCAACTGGAGAGGTTAGTGTACAGTAAGGAGGTTGTAACTAAAGTGGGGAAGTAGTTCGATAATGAAATCAACATGACGAAGTGGAAGAGTCGGCAGTGTGCAGATGATAAATGCAAAGGGAAAGTTGACCAGAGGTACATTTGTTTTAATGCAAAAAGTATACAAGACAGACAGATGACATTAGAGCATGTATTAGCATCTTGCAGCACGATGTTATTCCTATTATTGAGACTTGATTCAGGGAAGGGCAAGATTGGCAACTAAATATATCAGAATGTGGATTCTTCAGCAGCAATAGGGAGGGAGGTAAAACGAGTGGAGGAGTTGCATGAGGTCAGAGAAATATCACAGCTCTGCTGAAGGAGGACACGATGGATTACTCGACCAGTGCAGCAATATGAGCAGATTTCAGAAACAGGAAGGGTGCAATAACAATGTTGGTGCTGTACTACAGGCCTCCCAATAGTGAATGTGAGATTGAGGTACAAGTATGTCGACAGATTATTGAAAGATGTAGGGACAATGGGGTGGTGGTGACAGGAGGATTTAATGGGCTGGCATTTGCTCACTGTTAGAGTTTTGCATGAAGCAGAAGTTGTAAGGAGAATCCAGATGCGTTTTACAGAACAAGCTGTAAATTGCCCGTTTCAGGAGCGGGTCATACCGGAGATTGTCTTGGCGAATTAGCACGACCAACTTGTTGAAGTACCAGTAGATGATTACAATTTCCTCAGTTTTATATAACTCATCTCCAAAGACGAGAGTAGTCCGAAAGTAAGACCAACAATAGCAAAATTCAACAGACTCTGCAGAATGTGGATTGGAAGCTGTTTGAGGTTAAATCTACATTTCATATGTGCAAGAGTTTGATGCGTGTGCAGGGTAGAGGTGCCGTGCGAAACTGAGGGATGGACATGGTAAGATGAGACAACCATACATAACAGTTGAGCTGTGAATCTAGCAAAGAGGAAAAAGGAAGCATACATATGGTCTCGGTGACAGATGAGACTTTGGAAGAATATCGGGAAAGTAAGATCAATCTGAAATGAGGCGATGAAGAAGGTTAAACATTATCATGAGATATGCTTTTCAAACAGTGTTAAGGCAAATCCAAAAGCCCTTTATTCGTTAGTAGAGAGCAAGAGGGTATCTAGTTAAAGATGTGGCCCACTGAAGGACAATGGAGGAAAGTTATGCGTTGATTTTGAGAAAATGGGTGAGATTCTTAATGAGGACTTTGCACCGGTATTCACAGAGGTGAGGGACGTTACGGACGTCGAGGTTAGGGATCGATGTTTCATTACTCCAGGTCAAGTGTGCATTTGGAGGGAGGAATTGTTGGGTATTCTAAAAGGCATGAAGTGCACACGTCCACAGGTCCGAGGGGATCTATTCGTAGTTAATGAAGGAGTGACAGAAGAAATTGCTGGTGCCTTACGAGATAAATTTGGAGAATACTTTAACACGGGTGAAGTTGTGGAGTCAGAGAGTCATTGAGTCACAGACCTTTCTTTCCAACTCGTCCATATCGAGCATTTGTCCAACGTTATCTGGGGTCCCCTTTGCCAGCACGAGTCCCATATTCCTCTCGACCTGTTGGACAAAATCCTGCTGTTGTGTGCTTTTTTAACTTTGACCACTGCAGTCCAACGCCAGCATCTCGAAATGATTTCCTATTCTTATCCCCATCCAGATCACTTACAAATGCTGCAATTGTATCAGCTTCCACTACATCCTCTGCAGCGTTATGGAGGACTGGATAATTACTAGGTCTGTCCTCTTATTCAAGAAGGGTAGGAAGGATAACCCACACAATTATAGACGGGTGATCTTCACAACAGTGTTAGGCAAGCTGCAGAGGAAGATATTTATTGATAGGATCTATTTACGATATGGGAGAAAATTGTCTTATCAGAGATTTTTTTTTGGATGGAAGGTCAAGTCTTGCTGATTTAATAGAATACTTTCAGGAAGTGATAAAGTTGATTATTGAGGAGCGGTCTGTAGATGTCATGTACGTGATTTCAGTAAGGCGTTTGGGCAGACTCACCATGTGACGCCAATGCAGAAATTGAAGTCACCTGGCTCCCAGACTGTACAAACTAGATGAATAGAGAACTATCTAGTCAATAGGAGACGGAGAGTAGTAGTGGAAGGGAGTTTCTTAATATGAAGACATATGACCAATGGTCTTCCACAAGAATCCGTGCCGAAACCGCTGTCGTTTATTTGATATCCATAAACGATCTGGAGGAAGGTGTAAGTATTCTGATTAGCAAGTTTGCAGATGACACTTAGATTGGTGGAGTACCGGTCAGTGATGGGGTGGTGGTGGGGGGTTGTCAGAGAATGTATAAGACCACAGATGGATTGGAGAACTGTGCAGAGAAATGGCAGATGAAGTTCAAACACACAAATGTGAATTATGTAGTAAACGAAAAAGGCACTGGGCAATATTGACGTACAGAGAAATCCATCACACACTGAAGGTAGACTTGCAGGTTGATCAAGTGGTCCAGTAACTGCATGTGTTCCTTCATCAGATGGGGCACTCAGTTCAAGGTCATGGGAAAATTTCAGTAAGTTTAGGTTGAACTACATTTGGAACATTGTGTACAGTTCTGGTTAACGCATTAGGAAAAGGAATGGATGCGTTGGAGAGGGTGCAGAGGAGATTCAACAGTATGTTGTCTGATATGGAAGGCAATAACCAAGAAGAGAAGTTGATGAGGTGTGGATTATTTTGATCAGTAAGACGATGGTTGTGGGGTCGGGAGGGAGAAAAATCATTGAGGCCGAAAAATCATGAGAGGTATACACAAGCGAGATACCAAGAAGCCTTTTGTAAGTGTGGATATTCAATTACTAGGGCTCACGAGGTCAAGCTGTTTCAGGGAGATGTGCGTGGGAAGTTGTTTTCATAGAGGGTGATGTGTGCCTCGAAATACTTGCCATTGGAGGTGGTGGAGCCGGGCACAATAGCGTCTTTTATGATGTGTGAAGACAGTCAGATGAATGGACAGGTGTCAAAGGGATACATATCACTGGAAATTAGGTGACATGCTTCAATAGAAGAATTGGATCGGCGCAGAATTGTGGGTTTGAAGGGCCTGTTCATGTGAATTAGTTTTCTTTTTCATTTGTCCTATTTCATATCGAATTAGTACCGATACTGGATGGAGCAGCACGAGTTTTCTGGGCGTTTGAAGGGAGAGGGACGGGGAAAGGGCATTGCTGTCCTTGCTTTTGTTTTTTTTTCATAACCCCTGGCGTGTCTGAGGACCAGTTGGAGGCGACAAGTTGAAGACGAAATGAGTGGGGCAGAGTGAGTTACAGAGAGACGGAGGGAGAGTCACGGGCTCTGAGAAGTGGCTGCCTCATCACTATCTTAATGTACACTCTCTCAGAACAAAGAAAAACAAGGGCACCATTTGCTTCCAGTTCCACATGAAACGTGTTCCTGTTGTCTGAGGTTCAAGCCAAGGGAAAAAAGCTGCAAAACCGGGGAGACTTTGGAAATCATTCAGTGAAGACATCGTGTTTGATTGTTTTTATTTTTGAATACAAACTTCTTGAGTATGATTGGATCAATTTCTGTCGCACTGTCTCACAGACGCTCGGAGGATTTCTCAGAGATGGAAGCTTCGACACTGGCACAGGGAGACACGCAGATTCTGGAAGTGGGAGTAAAGGGTTCAGAGGGGGAGGAAGACACACAGCCGTTGGAATTTATCAAGGAGGAACTGAATCACGGCCTCGACAGTAGGTATCTGTAGTTCTGTTTCCCTGCAGCAGAAACGCTGGCCCAATCCTGAGAGAGTTTGAGACACCTCCTGCACCCGATTTCTCTGGATGTAGTTACATTGAATGTGTTAGGCAAATAAGGTTTAGGATTACGGAGGTTCAAGCCCAGCAGTGACGTCTTGCTATGGTGTAGCTGAGGAGCAAATTAGTCAGATTTTTGAAGTAAGGAGCGAGGGAAACTTGTTGTGCTTTTGGTATTATTTTTATTTTAATCAATTTCTATATCTTCCTGAGTCGTCCCATTCCCAATACCGAGGATGTTTGTTTGGCAAGCTGAATCTCAGAATGACGCAGAGACAGAAAGAACAAATCGTTCTATCGTGAGAAACCCTCTGGCAAGAGCTGAAATTCTAGACAGAGAGAGACCTCGATAATTCTAATAAGCTATGCCGTCTCCTTGTCGTTCAATTACACAATTCCAAACTCAGATCGATAAAGAATTGTGTGACTGAGGAGTTCTCTGGGATTTTTGCCACAAGGTGGTGTACTCATCGCTTAGTGGATGGGGATACGAAGGGAAGAGAAGGGTCTATTGTGCAGTGTGATCCCACAGATTTCACTATCTCCCTATCTCTCTCGGCCTAAATACTCGCGGATGTCTGTCTTCCTAAAACTTTCAATAAGTCTCCGATAGCCCAAAATCCTTCTCACCGCCTCCCCATCCCGTTCAGTCTCTCTCCACCTCTCAGAACCCTCCCTCGACTCTGGCTCCCAGGGTTTCACCGGAACTGTTCCATCAATCAGTCTTCCCGATGTCTGAAATGCAATCTTCACTTCTCTCCACATCTTTCCTTCTGTCTCTGGTCTGTCGGATAGTGCTGTTGTTACCTGAGCTTTATTACATCAGCATCCACCTCCGTCTCTCTCCCACTCGCTTTAGATGGTATGTCTCTAACAGTTCTACCCTCCCTGGGATTTCTCTTGCTCTGCCTCTCTCACCGTCATTCTCTGACTCTGTCCCTGGGTGTATTTCCCCTCAGCTATCTCACTGCCCTTTTTTTCTTGTTCGCAATTGGATTTCTCCCTGTTTCACTGTCTCTGTCCTTGAATCTCGTGGGCTTTTATTCATATTTTTTTGCTCGATTTCTGCTTATCCTGCATGGTATTCTCGTTCTGTCTGTGTCCTTGGAACTCTCCATGTCTGTCTGCACCCTACAGGTCTGGACCAGTCTATTTGTCTTTCTCTTTCTGCATCATTCTCCATTTCTGTCTGTCCTAACTCTTTCTGCCTACAGTTTCAGGCTCCCATTATTTATGTTATCTGGTATGGTAAGGAAGCGTATGAAAACTCACCTTCCAGCTCAGCGACCAAATTTCCATTCACAACATGCATATGCACCAGCTATCACACCCGCAACACCCACCCACACACACCCACACATCTGCAAACACAGGAGACAGTTCGAGAAAAGTAGACATACACAGAGATACAGAGACAGAAATCCAAGCAGGCACATGGATGCACAGAGACATACCATCACACGCTAATACGTAGATTCATATACACTAGCTCATACACGCGCAATTATAAAACCGCAGAATTATTCCGACAGAGATAGACACACTGATGCGTAGACATACCATCAGAAAATCAAACACACACAGACACACATGAAGACACACAGACACAATCTGACACACATACGCACGCACACACCTACACATTCCCAAAACACAGAAAAATACACACACACCCAGAACGTTAGCACACACTCATACAGGCAAGATAACACACATTCAGATATACTGACACACGCAGCTAAACTAACAAAAACGTACACACTGACAGATACATTTTCATACAAACGCAATGACACACACAAGCAAAGATAAATAAACGTAGACAAGTGCATACCTTCAAAAACAAATGCATGCAGACACACAATTGCATACAGACGAACACTGTATAATATAACTGACACTGCCCTGAATTTAAACATCTTTAATACACTTTGCGTCAATCTGATAATTCCCAACTTATCCTGCTGAATTGTGATGAGAAATTAGGTCAGTGCTGCTATGTCCCTTGCTCTTTTTTTCAGATAAGAGGTTAATGAACAAGCGTACACTCATACAACAAATCAGTGTAATTTCATAATGTCTCTCTGTGAATCGGGTTGATGCTTGTTCTCAGAAACGCTTTGAAACCAATTTCACAGACTTCATTGTTTAAGTTCAGTCCCACATAAATATCATGTTTCCTGTGTAAAGTTATGGTTTTCTCTCGTGTGATATATCTGGGCAAGAGTATGTTGCCCTCTCTGAGTTCAGTTTTATTGCAGTTAGGTTGAAACTTCACAGTTGTTAGTTGGTGCAGAAATAGCACAGCCGGTTAGGCACTATTCCAGTATGACCAATTCCACGATATAAAATTCCCAAATGGATTCCTTGTTCAAAGGACGCAGTTTTCACTCCCATGTGGTCGACAATGACATCCAGAGGACATCCTCCATGTCCCACATGTCCGCCCTCGAAGTGTACCCACACAAATGCAACAAGGACAGAACCACCTGCGGTTCTCATCGTCTATCCTACCAAATTCCAGATACATTGTATCATCCTACACAACTCCCACCACCAGCAAACAGACCCGACCACCTGTGATATGTTTCCCTCTCCACTACAATCAGTGTTTTAGGAAGATCATTGCGAGTCCATTGTCATTTCTACGTCCCCCACCAGCCCACATCCCATTCCCTGCTCATTCCACTGCCACCGCATGAATTCCAAAATCTGCGCCCAAACCTCCTCCTCACCTCCATAGAAGGCCCTAAATAATCCTTGCATTATTACAAGTTTTTCCCCTAATACCCCTCATTATCTATTGTATCCGTTGCAATCGATGTGGTCTCCTCTCCATCGGGGAGACAGAATACTAACTGGTGGATTATTTCGGAGAATATCTCCGGGACATCCATAACAACAAACCCCACAGCCCGTAGCTGAGCACCTAACCTCCCCATCCATCTCCACATATCCATGCAGGTCCCGGACCTTTTCCATCAACAAACCCTAACCGCCTGATGCCTGGAGGAAGAACGCCACATCTGACACCTTGGCACTCTGCAACCACACAGGTTGAATGCGGATTTCACCAGTTCCCTCATTTCCCCTCCGCCACTTTACCCAATCCTAAGCCTCCAACGCTGCACCTCCCTCTTGATTTGACCATTGACATTCCCATCTATCCACTTCATCCTCCTCTCCGACGAATCACGTTCTCCCCACCTTCATCTATCTCGAGAAATCTCAGTTATCTTGACTCCAGCCCCATACACCTCCCATTGATCTCTCAGTCCCCCACCCCAACGGCCCATAAACCATATTCCTGATGATGGGTTATCCGAGAAACGTTTATTCTCTTGCGACGTGAATGCTGCCAGACCTGCTGTGCTTTCACAGCGCCACAATTTTTGACTTTGATCGCGAGCATATGCAGTCCTTACTTTCTCCCGATTTGAATTTGCAGCTTTGTGTCTGTGTGGATTTCATTTCTGTGATATGCATGTGTTTGTGTGTATTGTGTGTGCGTGCGTGTGTGTGTGTGTGTGAGAGAGAGAGTGTGCGCGCGTGCGTGTGTTAGAGAGATTGTAACTGTGTGAGGGGACACTGGAGGGTCAGATAGCAACCATTGGCCTTGCATTTGAGAAGCTGCGTTCCCTTCCACCTCGATCTATCCTTCTTTAATCTCACAAAAATAAAACTCTTCGTTTGCTCCTTACCTAGCGGAGTTGTGTTCCAGCTAGAAGGAGCTGGGAACAGACTGGATGAACTGGGATTTTGGAGAGAGAAGTGCTTCTGTGACGGAGCCGGAGTTTATGAAACCGTTGTGTTTATTTGTGTCAGTGAGAGAGGGAGGGAGGGAGAGATACTGGAATCTCAATGCATCGGGGCAGAAATGAGATCATTCAGACCATTGCATCTGCACTGATATCATGACAAATACATTGTTAATCCCCATTCTCCCGCTTTCTTGTGTAACCCTTGATCTCTTTGATAATCAAAACATATCTACCTAAACCTTAAGTTAACTCAGTGACCAGGTTTTCATGCCTTTCTATGTCAATGAATTCCGTAGGTTCATCACTCACTGGCTGAGGAAGTATTTCCTTTACTCCGTTGTAAAAGGTTTTGTCTCTCCTCTGAAACTATGCCCTCGTGTAATAGTCTCTTCTACCAGTGGAAACATCTTCATCATATCTACTCCACCGAAGCTATTCAGTATCATTTGCCTTTCACTTAGATCCTCATTCTCCACCTAAACTAGCATATTCCCCTCTCCAACCCAGTCCGCTTTCCACGTATTTCCTTCCCTACCCCGATTAGATTTCCTCCAAGACCGTTCCCTCCGTGACCATCTGGTCAGGTCCACGCAGCCTAATAACCTACTCTCCCTTCATGGCAACTCCTCCTACCACCGCAGAAATAGCAAAGCCTGTGCCCAAAGCTCCCTCCCTCATCTCTGCCCAAGGCCCCCCGAGGAGCGTTCCACATCCATCAAAGTTTCACCTGCACGTTCACATGTGTCATTTATTGTAGCTGTTGCTCCTGATGCGGTCTCATCTTCATTGGGGAAAGTGGATGTCATCTCGCAGAGTGCTTTAGGGAATAGCTCTGGGATCCCTGCAAAACAATCAACACCAACGCCCCTTGGCCGAACTTGTCAACTCGCCCTCCCACTCTGCTGAGGACCTGCTGGTCTTGGGCCTACTCCACCACCACTCCTTCACCTCCTGACGCCCGAAGGGAAAAAAAACGCCTTCTGACTCGGACGATTCAACCCTACTGCATCAATGTGGAAATCACCAGATTCATAATTTATCCTACCCCCCACCTTAACCCAGTTCCCACCTTCCAGGTCAGGACCGTCCTCATAACCTGTCCCACCTGTCAATCTTCCTTCTCAGCTATCCGCTCCATCCTCCTCTTTGTCCTATGAACTTCACCCCACCTCCATCCACCTATTGCGCTCTCAGCCGCCTCCTTCCCAGCGCCACACCCCTTCCAATTGTGTATCAACCCCGAGGATGCCTGCCTCATTCCCGATGAAGAGGTTTTACCCAAGACGTTGATTTTCATCCTCCTCTGATGCTGTTTGGCCTGCTGTGCTTTTTCAACTCCAAACTAATCTTGACCCTCCTCCACCTACAATCAACCCAGAAATCTTGACCCTCCTCCACCTACAATCAACCCAGAGTAATCAAACATTCCACCCTTGTTAAGCTGTTCATTTCTGCGATTCATTTCCTCATGAATCTCATCCGAACACGCTCCAGTGCCAGTACATCCTTCCTGCAACAATGGGGCCAAAAATCCGCAAAATACTGCAGGTTGCTCTCTTTTCTCCCAGTTTTTTTTTTCCTTTGTGCCTCTGCCTCAAAGTCCTTCCCGCTTTCTGTATTTTGTTATTTCTCCCTCTCTCCCTTTCTTTGTCTCTTTCTCTCTCCTGTGCTCTATATCTCACAGGGTTGTCACTTGTATCCACTTACTTCAATCTCTCTCTCTCTCTCTGTATGTATATATTTCTATAGACAGCGCCCAGAAAACCTAGCTACTCTCCCCTGCAACAAAGACACTTCAGGAACTACTGCGAGACTACGGAGAGCACTTGATATCATTGTTGCCCATAAACCCACCTACTGAACATAAAAGACCCTATACAGCAAAGCGGAATGCACTTAAAAATACCTTGCAAGGTCTGTAATAAAGCACTACATGGGACAAATAAGCAGAAACCTAGCCGGCAGGATACCACGAATACCAAATCAGCACGATAAGACATGACCCACGATCACTACTATCATTATATACAAACGAGGAAAGACACCACTTTGACTGGGTCAACAAATTCATCCTTGTGCAAGCCAAACAGGGACACTCACGAGAATTCCTGGAAGAATAGCATTCCAACTGGGACTGTATGAACAAACACATAGATCTTGATGCTATCCACAAACATCTGAGAAAAAGAACATGAAACGTCAGCACCAGCACAGGAAATGACATTCAGCAATCCAAGGAAACCTAAACGCATGAATAGAAAGTGGAGCATAACACTACTGCTTCATTGCAGGCTCACTGATGACGTTACCTATTCTGGTGGTGTAAACCCTGATACCATCCTTCCAGCAAACGTAAATTCGGAAACTCAACCGGAATTATATATCTTCTCAAAATTCGGTATATTAGTGTTAACGTATTTCAGTGTATGCTGTGCCTGCACCCCTGACAGTGGGAACGCTGTTGTTTTGATCCAGAGAAACAGTGTCTCTCTCTGTCACTTCCTCCTGTGTTCCCCCACATCACAAGCGGCAGGTGTTCCTTGAAGAAAACATCACTGTCTGTAAATCTTCAGGTCTCACAGTTGCTTCCTTCTTGAAATGATATCTTCAGAGACACAGCAGTTTGGCCCGATCGATGTTGTCTCTGGCATATAATCAGTAGGAGACAAAAATGGGAAGATAGTAAAATAATAGAGAGAGAGAGATAATGTGAGAAGGAAAGGGGAGTATGGAGTGAGAAGAAGCCAGGGATAGAGACAACATCTACCAAAGCTCTGTCGGAGTGGGTGGCCCAGAGGTGAAAGAAAGGACACAATGACTAAAGCACATTTCCTGAGCTCAACTCTCTCCTGAGGACCAGGACCTGGGGCCGAGTTTGTCCAGCTCAGCTTCTTCAACGCAAGGACAAACAAGCAATATACTTCTCTCTGCTGCGTGGCACACGCATCTGGGCATTTTTATTAAGTACGATTTGAAGTTAGAGAAACAGTTAGAACTTGTTCACTAGCCTCTGAGTTGACAGAAATATTCAAATATTTTCATATAATTCACTGTGGGCTTAGGTTGGACAAATCATCAATTCCCTCAGTTTGTCACAAAGCATTCGACATCTTGATTGTTCAGAGTTTGAACTGAAATAGAATATCATGGATTTTTTGCGAAATTAATTAATCTAAATGACTTATGCATTTGTGAAAAGGGATATTTCAGTATACTCTTCAGCTCCTGTCTAAATATAGTCTGGGTCACTGCATAAATCATCGTGTTTGTGCAGCAACTGAGCAGTTGCATCATTAATCCCAATTCCTGCACAGAGTTATCGAGATTCATAGAGTCGTAACCCAACCAAAACATCCGGTTCCACAGAGTATACACCGTTATTACTGACCATAACATGATGAAATTGAGCGATATCACGAACAGTAAAATTATGGACTTTTTTCGATTTTTCATTTCTGTGTCAGACTCACCATCTCCATTTGTCTGAGCCCGGAGTCTCCTGCGGGCTCTGCTGGTCACTGAAATGGGTCTGATGGTAAAAACATTGAGCAGCAAAATCAGGAGAAATGGGAGTGTCGGGGTTATAATGTTGTGTAGGAAATCAATTGTGACCCAGACAGGAGAGTATTTAGCACTAGTTGTTATCATACAAAACCAGGGGGAGTTCTGCAGCCAATATTGACCTGTGTACATAAAATACCAGAAAATGTTCTTTAAACAACTCAGCAAAGTCACTGTTCCAAGAACCACCGTTGCCGTTTTCTCACTGCAATACTTACTTTTCTGATTCTGGCAACAAATTGCCACAAATCGATCGAATGTGAAAGTGACGCTGAACCAGACAGAACAGTCAGTGGCTGCATAAAGCAGGATAGCGTGGACATTACAAACTGGGATATACCAGAAGAGATTGAAATGCTCATAATAAACAATTGGGATGTGCCTCAATATCAGCTCGAGGATAATGACCAATAGATCCGCCACTGCCATGGCCCCGAGATAACGACGGACATATGTAGACAATCCACAGTCTTTGTAACAGAAGATGAAGATCGTCACTACGTTAACTGGGAGGAAGGAAAGCAAAGAAAACTATGCATCATCTAGATTCGAAGTTACCAGTATGATTGAACCCGTCATGGCTTCAGAGGTTATTAGAATAATTGATGCTAAAAGTACAATCGGAAAAATCTGATTGACTACAAAAAGTGATGTAAAACGCCGGGCACACTCCCTAGGCAAACTCAAAGGCAAACACTAGTATTGACAATAGATTTCTTGAACATTCCCACAAACTGGATCACTCGAGAGCAGATACCGGTCACTTATTTTCAGTTTCTAATATGGAGAGGCAATACGTTACCTTTTTTTCCAGTTCCTTGACGACAACGAAAGTTTGGATGTTTCTGTCTTCTGGTCAAAATTCTGGTCGACATTTGTAGAGAAGAAATACAAACGCAGGGAAAACATCCTCATTCCTTTAACTGTCTGAGAAGTCTTGGAAACTGCGTCTCCTTCTCCCTGGAACGGGGTCTCACACCTCTGGATTATATCTTTAGTTAAGTAAACTAATACCAGGCCTATTTAAAATAATGTCATGTGTAGAATGCTGCACAGAATTTATATTACACAATATTCCGGGAAATGTCGGTTATGCAATGTTCTGGAGAATATCACTCTCGAAATGTTCCAGGAAACGTTAGTTGCAGAATAGTTTATAGAATGTGGGTTATGGAATGCTCCCTGTCATTCGCTTATGTAATGGACATGGAATACAATTTACACAATGCTCCTGAGAACTTCGGTTTCAGAATATTTTTATGAAGGTCAGTTATCGAGTGTTGCACAGAATGTTGGTTACAGAACGTTCAGGAAAACGTCAGTCACACAATGTTCTGGAGAATGTTGGTTTTAGAATCTTACGTAGAATGTTGTCTAAAGAATATTTTGGGGAATATCGGTGAGTGAATTTTCCATGGCAATACCTTGATGATTTGTTCTCAGATTTTTTTTCCGAATTTATGGGTGAAATTCCTTTATCATAGAACTAAACAAATTAAAACCAAACTCGTCTGGATTTTCACTTCTCAGTATCGGTCACCCTGCAGCCATTTTTATTAAATCATATCATTTTCCCTCAATGTATCCATTCAGCTCCTCAATTATTTGACTATTCAGGAAACCTTCTGACACCGTCATGCTCACAAAACCAGACCTGTTCGGTAATGGTTCATGAAGCCCCATCATAATACTGTCCCACCTGCAGGAGAGACCTATCATTGTTTGTGCAACTGTGGTATACAGACAAGAAATGAATTACCCTGGAATTCGTCAACATTGATTGTAAAACTGAAGAAATTTCTTATTAAGTTGTCAAATGAGTGAAGAAAATCGCTTGATGATGGATATCATCACGCATACGACCCCTCAGTGATGAATAAATTCTCCCCGAGGATGAAACCATGTCGTAGAAAGCACTGAGGGTGAAATGCACAGAGAGCAGGCTCTGCGTATCGTACTTGAATTTCAATCGACAACATTGTATGCGCAAACCCAACACAGGCCCAATGCAGGTATACAGTAGACAGACTTCAGGAAGTAATGAGTGAACCAACAAGAGGGAAGCATTCTCACCAAACCTCTTTTCGCAGATTTATTCGACTCCAACAGTATCTGCAAGAGATGGAGCACACAATCCTGGCGAATGTAAAGTATCCACCTTATTATTGAAGATACCGTCCACTACGTTTTGTGACACTACCTCCTGCGAAGTAGGACATAATTCAAGTGGAGCAAACAACTCGAAACTGGACACACATAAGACACTGTGAGCCATCAACACCTGCAACCTTCCTGCCATCATAAAGTTGGATGTAGGCTGTTCACCGATAATTCTAAAATGTCCAAACCATTCAGCACGGCAACTATACTGAAACAGTCTATTCAAGACATCAAGTGTTGGAAAACTGAACCAGTGGGCGGCACAGTGGCACAGTGGTTAGCATGCTGCCTCACAGGGCCAGAGACCCGCCAGACAATTGAACTCCACACGGGCGACTGACTATGTGGAGTTTGCACGTTCTCCCTGTGTCTGCGTGGGTTTCCTCCACGTGCTCCGGTTTCCTCCCACAATCCAAAAATGTGCAGGTTAGGTGGATTGGCCATGTTAAATTCGCCCGTGGTGTTAGGTAAGTGGTAAATGGAGGGGAATGGGTATTGGTGTGTTGCGCTTCTGCGGGTCGGTGTGGACTTGTAGGGCCGAAGCGCCTGTTTCGATTCTGTAAGTAATCTAAAAAGATCATTCAGAATTTCAAGCCAGAGACTCAGCAATTGGAGGAGATGTTTTAAACTGTCACGCATCTTACACAGTAAATGTAACGTTCAACCATTCAAAGCTGTTACATCTGAGTACTGGGAGAACGAGTTATTCTGCTGGTAACAATGAAAAATGAGAGATAAATAAGTCTTTATCAATTTACCAGTAACTAACGAGTAGTTTCATATTGGCTCAATCATTAACATAGTTGCCTAATATCATGGGGTTCCAAATTCGTGTGACTCTCCAGATGGAGTTTCTATATTATCTGTGGCTGTATGGTCCACTGGGTGCTCTGGTTTCCAACCACAATATAAAGGTTTGCACTTCAGATCGCTAGGCAATGGTAAGTCATCCATACTATTTAGGGATGAGCCGGGTAGGTGGATTTGCCATGGGAAATTCAGGGTTACGGGGTGACTGAATTATTTTCAGGTGGTCAGTGTGGCCTCTATGGGCCGAATTACATGCTTCCAGGTTTAAAGGATTTCATGGTTAACTCTGATTGAAGGGTCTCAATGATCAGTACGATGTCCTCAAATATATTCATCCTTTATCAACATTTTCAATAAGTCGCACAATGGTTTTCTAATTAAATTTATCAACGACGCAAACAAAAGGCAGGTAACTGAAATATGTTGTCACGAAGCTATTTTCTTAAAGCTTTTCGCTTTGACAAGAATACTGTGCCCTTGCTTTTTTTCAGAGGGATCGTAAACCGGGGGCAGCTCCGAACGCGCTGGTTTAGCACTGAGATGGAAAGCTTTACGAAGAAGCCCAGTTCTTTTAATGTAAATAGAGGAGATATTCGGACAAAACGTTTATATGTTAGAATTGGCTCAAAGATTGATGACAGAATGTGGTGGTGGAGGGTTGTCTTTCAGACTGCAGGCCTGTGACCAGTGGAGGGCCACAAGGATCGGTGCTGGGTTCTCTACTTTTTGTCATTTACATAAAATGATTTGGATGCGAGCATTTGAGGTACAGTTAGTAAGTTTGCAGATGACACAAAAATTAGTGGTGTAGTGGGCAGCGAAAAATGTTCCCTCAGATTACAACAGGATCAGGAGCAGATGGGCCAATGGGCTGAGAAGTGGCAGATGGAGTTTAATTCAGATAAATACGAGGTGCTGCATTTTGGGAAAGCACATCTTAGCAGGACTTATACACTTAATGGTAAGGTACAATGGAGTGTTGCTGTACAAAGAGACATTGGGGTGCAGGCCAATAGTTCCTTGAATGTGGAGTCGCAGGCAGATAGGATAGTGAAGAAGGCGTTTGGTATGCTTTCCTTTATTGGTCAGAGTATTGAGTACAGGAGTTGGCAGGTCATGTTGTGGCTGTACAGAATATTGGTTCAGCCACTGCTGGAGCATTGCGTGCAATTCTGGTCTCCTTCCTATCGGAAAGATCTTGTAAAACTTAATATATTTTAATCTAACCTAAATGAAGAGAACTGCAATACAGTTAAACGTGGTTTATCGAAATAATAACTGGACTGTGAGACTTACCAGGGACACCAACTATAGCCAGAATAGGATAATAAAAATACTGAATAATCAAAAGTGAAATTTTGATCCTTGATTTTAATGACCATTGATGATAAAATGTTGAAAGATACCACACAGCCTCGAATATACCCTTGTCCAATGTTGTAACATTCCAATCGATTGTTCTGAGATTCTGATCCATTGTTATTTCTTTCCAGTCAATTGCTGTCAGCTCCTGATCTATCCTCCACATCTCTCTGGAGCTGTTGTTCCCTGTTAGTGCTGTGTGAAATGTTCCGCTTTTATCCTGTGATACAAAATTGAACGGAAATCATTTATAAATAAAAGTTGGAACCCTCCACTTGGATAATTAAAATCCATGGAGACTGACGGTAATCACAAGCTCCGAAGAATCAGGTTCAATTAACCCCTTCCTTACATGGCTGTTCATATCAGAATAAAAGGGAATACTTACTTAGTTTGGAGGGATTGGATGAGAGTTGCTGAGAATTGGAACATATTCCTTTCAAACTTTTCAATTTTTCATTCTAGTATGTGGGATTACCGAGAAAACAATGCAAAGTTGTATATTTCCCATTCTGAAAAATGAGACTGATTACATAAAATGGTGAGAAGTAAAATTTCTATGGACCATGTAAAAAAGATCACAATATTTGACCCTCGTTGACTTTGTGTAATGCTGTTCCTATTTTAAGTGCTGTATTATTAAATCCTTTCACAGCTTTGAAACATCGTTCAGAGCATTGAGGCGTTTATTCAGGAACATGAGGAAACACTTCTATACCTATATGCCTGCTATAGAGTGGAGGCCATTCATCGCACTACTGCCAATTGGGACTTGAAAAGGCAGAAAGTTGGCATGTCACATTTTGGAAAGGGAGCCATTCAACACATAAAGAAGTGTTCCCAAAGCTCTACGAGGACACACTGTGAGGGCACCTATAATACATTTTGATGTTTGCGTTTTTGTAACTGGGAAGGAAGGGGTCTCCATCTGATACAATTCAATACCGGTTCATAATACACAGGTTTCTGCTTCATTTATTGTTTCATGTCTGTTTCAGTTCGTCAGGAGCAGGACATTCAGCATCTCTACTCTGTTGCACAGTAAATAAATAGATCATTCAGTGTCGCAAGACTGTTACAGAGGGACAAGAGGAAACCATTCAGTGTCTCGAGTATGTCACAGTGGGATAGGATGAGACCATTCAGACTCTCGAATTTGTAACTGGTACATGAGGAGGCAAGTCAGTCTTTGCAGACTGTAACAGAGGAACAGGATGACGTCATTCAGCCTCTGAACCCCGTTACAAAGGGGCAGGAAAATGTTATCCAGCTTATTAAATCTGTGAAATAAGTTTATTTAGTCGTGCAATTATGAGTAAAATCTCTAATGCATCACTCTAATTTTGACGATGTTGTACAAAAACCAGAGAAAGGCAATAAAGGCTATAGGTAATGTGAGGAGCAATGCAGTCCCTCAGTACCATTCCTGATGAGCATCAGGAGACAATACAGCTATTCGATGCTATTGCTCAGGAGCAAGAGGAGGACATTCAGTTTATTAACCTGGTACACAGAAACAGGAGGGCGTCAGTTAAATGTTCCAGCTTGGTGACCACGAACATCTGGAGGCCCGTGAGCCTTCAGGAACATAATACCCACGAATTCGGAGAGAAATCATATTCCCAATGAAGGTGACGCACGAGAATTAGTTTGTTGCAAACAGAAGAACATGAACAGGTTTAAAGAACACGTTATGCAGTCCTGTTACAACATTGATGAAAAATCATATCTCTCCTCATTCCGTTTAACAGTGGTTTCACTCTCTGCAGCCACTGCTCCATTTGTTGGTCATATCACAGACACGGATGTTGTAACTATAATCACCTGAAACCGCAAACTCCAGGAAACCATCCCAAGTATCTCTACAAGCTTTCAAATATCGGAATTAAGTCAAACACCACTCGATTACAGGATCTAATCCTCACCTAAAAAAACAATCATCGAGTGGTGCCTCACGTTACAGAGCACATGATCAGCAGAGAAAGTGACGTCAACAGAATATCAGTGGAAAGGATTGGAACACGGTACAAAGATGTGCCTCAAAGCTTCTGAAACCATCTATTTAACATTCACCACCGCACACGCCGCTGGGAAGCGGGAGGAAGCGTGAGCTATGCATTTAGACAACATCTGAGATGCTTAAAAGTGGAACCCGATTTACCAGACTGAGCCATACCAAGGTCAGGAGAAAGATACAGAATGTTGAAACTGAACAATTATTTAATGGAAAACAAGTAGCTGACATTTGGGGTAGTTACTGGAATTGGACGACATGGAGAAGGCAACGTTTGCAGTTCCGATTGTGAGAATGGGAATATGAAAAAAGACATTACCACATCAGCTGATGTGGTTAGATATGTCACATTCGCCAATCACCTCTCAAAAACAGCAGAAGGTGATGGCTGCAGATGCTGGAGAATCAGAATTGGGAAATGGCGCGAGAAAAGCACACACGGTCAGGCAAAGTCCAATGTGCAGGAAAGTCAACGTTTTGGGAATAAGTCATTCATCAGAAATATCGTGGGGGCAGGGTGAGATTGAACGGTTGGTTGGCTGGGATGATGGACCGGATAGATAGGAAGGAAAATGTGCAGGGCACAAAGCTCAAGAGGAATAAGTCATTCATCAGAAATATCGTGGGGGCAGGGTGAGATTGGTTGGCTGGGATGATGGACCGGATAGATAGGAAGGAAAATGTGCAGGTCACAAAGCTCAAGAATGCAGTGCCAAGTTGGAGGATTGGATCCGAGACAAGGTGGGGAAAGGGGAGATGAAGAAAGTGGTGAACCGACGTTGATGCCGTGTTGTTGGAATGTCACAAGATGGAAAGTGATGCGTGCACCCTCCAGGCGTCGCGTGGTGAAGGCCCAGGTGTTGCATGCCCTTGTTGAAGTGAGAGGGTGAGTTGAAGTGGCTGGCCATAGAGCAATGTAATTGTTTGCTGTGTGTCTCAAAGATTGGCCCTCAGACATTCCCAGTTAGTTTCCTGTTTCCCTAAAGTACAGCAAACCGCATTGAGCACAATGGACACAGTCGATGAGATGTGTGCAAATCAACATGCCCTCCAGTTCATCAGTTCCAATTTCTGCACCTCCACATTTGAATACCACCACGCCAATCAAATAATGAGCTGACGTGTTCTCCGATTGGAAGAGAATACCCCTGACTGGCGAATGTCTCATTTTCTCCGTTGCCACCGCGGCTGCTCGATCTCGCCACTGTACCATGCCTTAGAGCATCCTTGCCTTCAGTATCCTGGATATACAAACGTTGTCCGAGTCAAATGAGTACCTATTGGTTCCATGATCAAAGTTTGTGCGAAGATTTGTAGCTCGGGTGCTCGTGGTTGTGATTCTGTTCGCCGAGCTGGAAGTTTTTGTTGCAAACGTTTCGTCCCCTGGCTAGGCGACATCATCAATGCTTGGGAGCCTCCTGCGAAGCGCTTCTTTGATGTTTCCTCCGGTGTTTATAGTGGTCTGTCCCTGCCGCTTCCGGTTCTCAGTTTCAGCTGTCCGCTGTAGTGGTTGGGAGACTGGGTCCAGGTGTTTGTTGATGGAGTTTGTGGATGAATGCCATGCCTCTAGGAATTCCCTGGCTGTTCTCTGTCTGGCTTGCCCTATGATAGTAGTGTTGTCCCAGTCGAATTCATGTTGCTTGTTGTCTGCGTGTGTGGTTCCATGATGGGTGGCGCCCCACGTGTAATGTTCGGATCCATGTCGACACTCTGACACGTCTTTTATTGGCTGCTATGGCAGGGTTGTGTTTCCGACTTTGTCTTGAATGTTGGGCAATTACAGACAACTGTATGGTGAAAGTTTAGCTGTTGTTTAAAGGTGAGGGGTGAAGGCGTAGGGAAAGTGTTGACGAGGTGCTCATGCTCATTGATAATGTGTTGCAGGCTGCAAAGAACTAGAGCTGTTCACTCCCAGTTGGTGAACACTTCAACAATTATGGACATTCGACCTCGGATCTTCGGGTGATCATCCTCAAAGGCGGACTTCGAGAAAGGCAACAATGCTGATTGACCAAGCAGGGGCTGATAGATAAGTTTAGTAGGCATGAGGTTGGCTTCAAGCGGGACCTTGGATTCATGTCTCACTGCAGGTGACCTGACTGCACTGTCAATTCTCCTTCAAATACACACACTCACACAAGCACCCAGAAACACACTCTCTTACATACTCACACACACTCCACGCGCACTTGGATGTGTGCATTGTCGCACACCAACACAAACACACATGCACACACACACACACACACACACACACACACAGACACACACGTCCAGGGATAGGTTTGCATTTGCAGAACTGCATTGCAGGTGCTTTCGATTTTGTTCATTAAACACACAATCTGGAGGCAAAGAAATTATTTTGTTAATCCAAGCAACATTTTGTAACTTCCTTGCTTGTAATCAGAATCAGACTGGCTAAAGTCTGGAATACCTACAGACTCTAACATCAAAACTTTAATGCGTTGTCTGAGCTGAAATGTCACCTTTTCACGCTAAACCTTAAGTCAACTCTGGAATGTGATTTTAATGAATATTTGGAAATTACATATTAATAAATCGAAACCTGTAAAACATTTTGAAAGATGAAAGACGTAACAACAATGTAGGATGATTCAATATGTTGCATCAGTGAATGACATTAAGATATTTTCCTATAAATTCTATGTTTAATGATCCTACTCCACTTGACGCAGAAGCAGCGCTCTGAAAGCTTGTACTTGCAACGAAATCAGTTGGACTATAACATTGTGTCATGTGATTTTTAACTTTGCCCTCTACACTGGGGAGACAAGATTCCAGCTCGCAGAACAGTTCAGGGAACATCTCTGAGACATTTGCACGAAAGAATCCAGCCACCCTGTGGCCGACCACTTCAACACCCCCTCTGCCAACGTCATGCCATTCCTGGACCTCCTGCATCGACAAATCCAAGCCTAAACTGGGACCTTGAATTCATGTCGCATACAAGTGGCCCTACCACACTATATTCTCTCTCATACACACACTCACGAAGCACACATAAACACACTGTCTTACATACATAATCACACACACATACAGACGCTCTTTCCTACCCGCGCTCTCTCTCATGCACAGACACAGTCAGCACAAAGGTCGCACCCATATGCACACCTCCACATAGGCCAGTACTCCATCGTGCACAAAACACACTCTATCAAGCACGCATGCACAATCACAGACACACACACACACACACGTTCTCAATCTCTGTATATGCCTCACATGCATGTTGAATGAAGTGGGCCTCATCTTACACCTTGGTAGCCTACAATCACATGGTGTCAACGTCGAATTTGCTCTCCCCCGACCTCAACCCAGATCCAATCCTACAACTCGGCAGTATCCTCTTGAAATGTCATATCTGTCTATTTTAATAACAACTATCTGCACAAAAATTCCCTCTGACCTATCACCATCTCCCCGCGCTAGCGTACTACTACTGACTTCCCAGCTCCCTTTCCCCAGAACCACACCCAGACTCCCGTCTATCTTTATCTTTCAAGCACAATCATCCCCCCCACCACGCATATTCCTGATGAAGGGATAATATCCGAAATATTGATTCGTCTCGTCCTTGAGTGCTGCCTGACCCGCTGTGCTTTTCTGGCGCCATACTTTTCAAACTCACAGAAACAGCCCAGTTTTCAGAAACAAGGTGAGATAGTTGTTGGGCAACGAGCGCTGAATAGAAGCTAGTATACCGTCCAAATGATTTTCACAATCTGTACATGAATAAGAATTCTAGAGAGTTGTGCAGACCACAACTTCGCGTCAATCTCTATACTCGAACTGGAATTGTTATCGCATTTGAGAATTTGTGCTGATCACTGCAATGCATGGATGTCTAAATCAGCGGTTCTAATATGTCTCCAGCATAGGAAAGGTTGCAGAACACAACAGCTTGTCCAGACAGCTCTCCCGATTCTGTAAGCACCTTCTGTCCCGATACAGATCCCCATCTCTTCAAACCCCATGTACATAATCCTTACCGATATGTGGAAAAATTTTCAGCCATCCCTAACTCTGTAATCTCTGCCAGGTATCTCGAACATTCATGCGCCACTTCAAAACTCCCAGTATCTGAAACCTCCAGCAGCTGTTTCAACCCTCTGTTAGATCCTGCAAGAAAAATCACATCCTTTTCAGCAGAACCTCCTCCTATTAATTTCCTGCAGCACCAATGTAAGCTTTTCTTTCTGTTTTCTGCAAGCCTTCCGTCTCAACATCCTCCACCCAGATGTGCTTTTCTAGCTCTAACCGCTTCCAAAAAAAAACAATCTGCTTGTACACCTGTGAGATTCTCCATCTGGATCAAGGGGTATTTGAAACGGGCGCTCTGCGGGTTTGGAGGATGCTATAAATGCATGATTGTTTGCAGAGATTATAGAATTTACAGAGGTAGGAAGAGTTATCGAACATAAAAACATGTTGTAGAGATTGGCAATCTGAAGGCACAGAGGGAAGAATATGAAATTGACCTTTTCGGCTGTCAGTTTCAAGAAAAATGCGAAAGAGCTGCAAATGCGCAGGCACATTGTTGAGTCTTGAATTTGTCTGTTCTGACTGTGGAACTACGTACTGGAATAGGTACCAGGGGCTGATTCTGCACAGGCTGATGAAAGAGTGTTTAGTCTTCATGATCGAACTTTGGAGCTCAGTTTCAATATAGGTGAGATCAGCCGACCACATTCAGACAAGAGACGGAATTTGGCAACATTCTGATCTCATTGTGAGACACGCTTTCCAGAATGGGTGTGGGTAAGTATAAATACCCTTAAGCGCTGTGGCTTGTTCAGTTCTGAATGTAGTTTCCTATTCTGTAATTAGGTTTCGATGTGATTCTGAACTGAAACAATTACAACAAAAATTACTCGCCACAACAAAATCTCCCAGATGTCATTACTTGACCAACGGTCAACTCAACAGAGCGTCAGATCAGAATAAGTGATCACTTCCTGAGATGTTACAACTGAACATACAAAGAAATAGTCGTATCTACTGCTAAGAATGGAAGGCACAACATTGACCATAATCTGTGTAGATGGATAATTCACTTCCCTTTTCATAGTGTCGGCTAAATTTATCGGCCTCATGTACATGATTGTCATGCCCCTTTCTAGTGGAGACAAGCAAACAGTTAAGTCATGTCATAAATTGTCCAAGTATCATTTTCGTCAGGTTTCATGGAGGATTTCACTCCACAATCCTTGTGTACGCAAAATATTGATCTGGCTGGTCCAGTTCCGCTTTTTACTTCAAACAAAAACTATAACTATCCTTGTATTTATAATCTCTTACAGCCCCTAGAACAATATATGTCCCTGGAATATACCCAGCCTTCACACACCTTCCTATCTGTGTAACGTCTTTTGTGCCCTACAGCCATCCTGGTCTCCAGCTGTCATCCCTGAATTCTTTTTTAACTTTTCAAAAAGGCAAACGAAATGATTACTTTAAATATTACGAAGCAGTTTAGATGTAGCTGTCATTCTGGAGATATCCATGCAGTGTGACCAATACTTCGAACTGGGGATTCAAGAGATTTCACCATTTATACATGAAAGGTAAATAGGCCAACACGCTAAAGTAGCATTGTGTATATAAGTATGGGATAAGTGTTATTGTGTTACGAATAACTTTACACATGGCTCCTTTATTCCCTCTCCCCTCACCCCTGCATATTGATGGCATCAAGTATTGGTAACCTTTGAAAACTTCATAAAATAACACAACGTAAATGAGATCACTGCACTTTGTCTGCATTGGCAAAAAAAGTTACTTTTTTTGCAAAGCCATTGTTCTGATATCCCGGAGACGATAGGACTTCAGGTACAGATCTCAGCACTCTTTTTAAAGACAACATTTTGAGAGTTTCTGCCTCTACTCCACTTCCTGGTGTGACTTCCAAATACCTACCATACCCTGGATGAAATAACATATTTCCTCAAAATCTCTCTCGTATTTCAACCAATTACCTTTAAATATCAACTGCTGGTAACTGCTCTCTACAAAGGACCAAGATGTTCTATGACTCTCTACACAGGTCACTGACAATATGTGTACCTGAATCAAGTCTGCTATCAGCATTCTCCGTTCCAATCTTTCCTCAGAAATGAACTTTCACAGTGTAATGAGTCTCGTCTGCACACTCTGTAGTCCAATTCTATCTTTCCATATGATGGGGTCGACAGAACTCCACACCGTACACAAGTTGTTACTGAACTCATTATTTATCCGTCCCAGCATACGTTCCGGCTCTCCTAAGGTCATTGCGTCATGGAGATGAACCGCATGAAAGGGGACTCTTTAGTCGAACTCCTCCACGCCGACCACATGTCTCAGCCTAATGTCGTCCCGCATGTCAGCATTAGATCAATAACCCTCCAAAACTTTCCTGTTCACATTGCGATCTGGATGTTGAAATTGTGTTATTGTACCAGTCTACACCACTTACCCTGGCATCTTAATCCATACACGCATCACCTCTGTGTGAAAAAAAGATGCCCTTTGTCTCTTTACCCCAGCTATGCCCCTCATGATTTTAAAAACCTCTATAAAGTCACCCCTCAGTCTCCGACGATCCACGGAACACATTCGCAGCCTATTCAACCTTCCTTGAGGCTCGAATACTCCACCTCTCTAAACTATCTTGGATATCTTTTCTGAACCCTTTCAATTTTCACAACATTATTTTGGTAGGAAGCAGACCAGAATCGTACGTTTGGCTGATCGAGGAAATAATACCATTTGCTGCCTTAACGAGATTATTGATGTCTCCAACTACTTTCAGGGATCTGCCGACACTGTACGTACTCTGATTTATTGTAGATTCCTCTTTATTGTTGATGTCGTGAAATTTCTTGTCTTGCACCTCTCTGGGCTGTTGCTCCCTTGACCTGGACCCGATCATTTCTCTTTTTATTCAGGCTGCCATGTGATCTTTTGCCAAATCCAAGTACGACACATCGAGCGACGTGTCTACTGTGAACCGACAGAGTCAGAATAATTACGCACGATCATCCTTGAACAAATCCAGGTCGACTATTCTGGAGTCCCTGGAGCTTCCTCAGTGACAGTTTTTCCTGCGCCTCAGAGTTCCAGCCTCGAACTATTCAGTCAGTCCCATGCTCCACATTAAATAACGTCACGGTGTTAACCATTCCTCAGTCCTCGGGTACCATCCCTGTATCCAGGAAGGATTGGATAATGATAGCCAGTATAAGGCAAAGGAAATTTCTCCGGCATCTTTTAAGAGCCTGGAACATTGTGTTAGCACCTATTAAAGATGTGAATCTCCTTTGTAACTCCCTACTCCATAAGTTTGTAACTCCCAATATTTCACATCTCCCTATGTAGTTACAGACAGACAGATGCCTAAATCATCTTATGATTTGATCAATTCTCATTTTAATCGAGTTTCATGGAGTGTTTCTCTCCACAATTTTAATTGCATTTTGTCATGACACCATCAGCAATCTACCACATTTCCTACCTTCTCTGCCCGCGTGGTCTTCCTCTCATCTGATATGAGCGCAATGATTGTTCTCTTTTTCATGACAATTGTCAGTGCCTGGATCATCGAAAATGACTTGATTTCCCTGTAATAGGTAGCACGGTTAAAACGTCATTGCACTCTTGGATTGTGAATCTGAAATTACCCTGGACATGGCAGAGGGCTTAAAATTGGCGTCCCACTTTGAGGTTCTGGTGGATTGCTTGGTGCAGAAGAGGAGCATTGTCTTCTTCAGGACTGACAGTGAAGGGCATGATATCAAACCCTATCAGTTTTTTTCTGTAATTGAACGCTGGGTCAGTGACGTGCCAGCCTCTTGAGTGAATGCCCAGCAGTGCCGAATGGCAGTCAGTGACCTTCTTCACTCCACCAGGGTAAGTGCAACCATCTGCAATTTGTGACCTCGCCTTCAATCTATCTCCCAAACTGCAACCACCTGCCACCAAGGCTCATGTTCTTCCACTTGTCTCTGAATGAAGCAGCTCTCTCAGTATCCCTCTAACCTCTTCTCTTCCCTCTCCCCAACTCTTACTGTTGTGTGTGCTGCCTATTCCCTCATTTAGGACACCTCGCCACCTTTCCTCCCACTGTACCAGCACTAATAGCTGCATCAACAACTTCCATCTCCCTAATACTCATGGTAATTCTCACATTACAGAAGGAGCCACCCAACATTTACATCCTCACTCCCGAACAGGGGAAGGATCCTTACCCAAACAACTACGAAACGCCGTCTGACTGTTTCCAATCTTCCGGACTGGTATCTATGACTCCCCCTCACTCACTGTGTACCTTGATAGACTGGGGAATGATATCAAGTACCCTGTGTTATTTTCTGTCTGTGCTAAACAACAAGAAAATATGGCAGTAGTGTCCAACTGGTTGGCTGGCTGAGGGTAAACACAGCTAAAAGCAGGATTAAGCAAAACAAGAATTCTGTCAGCATTCAGATCAGCTCAAAGTGAGCATGTGTGAACACACAGGGAGCAGCTAGAGTGCAGTCCACGTGCTGGATGTGTGTCCCACAGCACAGTGTCCTTGCAGCAGCATTGCAGTGAGACTTGTCAGTGCAGCACTGGTGTACAGAAGCATGCTCTCAGTGATTTGGATATGTGCTGCGATGTCATGGTGAGATTATTATTGACATATACTCGCTTTGTTGGGTGTGGAGTGCATGCAGCCTCGGTCTTTGTGGTGTTCCCAGAGACGTTTGTTTCCAACATAGAAGTCTGCAGGAGTGAGCAAGGAGATAGAGTCACCAGTTATCAGCTCTGACTTTCATATCAAATTGTCCACACTGAGTACACCCCACAGTGGGAAGGAGGATACAAAACTACCAAAGGATGAGGAGAGATCTAAAGCAATGTGGTTGTCGATCACTTGTAATCAATTAGTCAGCAATTGGCCTTCATCATGCTGATATCTTGCCTTAAAGAACAGTACAGCGCAGGAACAGGCCCTTCAGCCCAGCAATCTCGCACTGACACATGCTGCCTTTCGAAAGGTATAAAATTTACGATATCATTTTATTCCCTGCCTACTCATATATCTGGAAACATATTGCTGAAACGTTATTTTTGTTTCTTCTTCTATGATCGCATTCCAGGCACTTTCATGTTATGGAACAGAAAAGAAAATCGTGCTTCTCATATTCAATTCAGACTTTCCTCCTTTTACGTAAAACCTATGACACCGAGTTGGAGAAACTCTCCAACTATCCATGCCTTTAATAATTTTCTTTATTCTCTGTCAAATAGCTCATTAGCCACTGATATCCAATTGAAAACAAATCAAATTTGTCCAACTTCTCCTCAGGACTAATATCCAATAAACCAGACAAAATCCTCGTGTAAGTATTACAGACCCGCTCCAACACCTCGACAACGTTTTGCTGATCTGGCAACCAGTACAGAACACAATATTCTAAATGTGCACTAAACAAAGTTCTATCCAGCTGCACCGTGGCATGCTAAACTGTATATTCTAGCTCTCATTGATGTATGCAAGCATGTGATAGGCATTCTTGTCCACACTGTTTATCTGTTGGTATTTTCAGCGAACTGAGGACCTGTATGCTTAGATCCCTTCGGATGTTAAAGCAACGTAGAGTTCCTCCATTTACTGGATACGTCTCTCTGCAGCAGGCCATTTAAATTGCGTCTCCTCGCAATTGCCCAGATTCAATTAAATATACTTTCTCTCCACCAAAGTCTAGAGCCAACTTGTAACCTGCTGCATTCTGTGCCAATCAACCTCACCATCCTCAAATTGCCCAATCTATTCACAGGTTTCCAGTCACAAAAACACCCTTCCACCACTCCTCTTTCTTCTATGACCAACAGTTCTGTATCCATCTTACCGATTGACCGCTGATCCCATTTGACTTCAAGTTCTGAATGACCCTGCTGTAAGGAACCATATCAAAGTTCTGTATGACCACCAAGATTCCCCATGCCATTATCAATCACATCTGCCACTTTTGCAAAATAATCAATCAAGTTTGTGAGACAATATCTTCCCCACACAAAACCGTGTTGCATTTCGTTAACAAGTCCATATTTTTCATTATGTAAGTCATTCCCAACTCTCAAAGTGGCCATTAATTTCCCTACCACTGTCATAAGTATCACCGAGCTGAAATTTCTTGAATTATCCATGTTGCACTTTTCAACATCGGAAATAACCATTAGCTATTCTCCAGTTCTCTGGGAGCTCTCCTGCGACGGAACAACATAAAAAGAATGTGCACAAGTGCACAGCATTTCGCTCCCTCTCTTCACTCAGTAATCTGGGATTGATCCCGACATGTCCTGGGGACTTGCCTATCCAATTGCTTTTCATATCACACTGCAAGTCCACCACTTTTAAACATTGAAATGCTATAGAATATCAATATATCCTACGCTAGACTCACTATCCAGCATATCCATCTCCTTTTTGAATACCGATACCATGTATTCATTAAGGACGTCACCCACTTCCTCCAGCTCCACGCATTAATTCTGTCCTTTGTCCTAGAGTGGACCTACTCTTTATCTAGCTACCCTTTTAAACTTGATAAACCAGTTTGGGATTTTCTTTTCTCCAAAGAAATTTAATGGTGCCTTTTAGCTCTCCTAATTCATTTTTAAATCTTTCTTTACCCCCTGATTTTCATGATTTTCGAGGCCTCCAAATGTCTTGAGTTAAAAACTCTCAGGTGTTCCTCTTTCCTTTTTTGACTGAGTTCGTAATACTTCTTGTCCCCACAGGCTCCCATATGTTGTCGTCCCATCCTGTCCCGGTGACGAGATCCTAAATTCCTAAATGCCATAACATCGAGAAGTGTCTGATGGGCTTCTCTGGCATGTCTGCCAGATTCAACACTATAGCCTACATTGCTGAGATTCCTTTAAGCTTCAATTCAAATTCAGAAACTCTACAAACCTTCTGCATCAAAATATGATTTCCATCGTTTACTTTACGTATTTTGATTTACTGCAATGAAAAGAAACTGCTAAATATCGCTTGATATCTCTGGCCAGTATACTTTCACAAATACTGTTGCCTTCATAATTTATTTTCGGATCTCACCCCTCCTCACACCACTGACAGCCATTAGCGTACATTTTGTGCCTGAATGATTGAAGACTTTGAGGAATGTCTGGATTTTGCAACCTGACACTTTTGCCTTGAAGGAACACGCTTTCTCAGAGCCACATTCATCTCCGATCAGAATACCTGCCACAGCTCTGATTCTGATTTATCTAATTGTTATTGTTTTCTGTTCAGCTGGATGACGTTTGTTCTCAGCTTAATAAAATGAGACTGGTTCATAGTAATACTTCAGCTCTTCGTCTGGCTTTGTCCCTTCAATATTTAGGTGAGAATCAACTGAAATATGATCTTATTTCCCATAATGCTGCGCTTTTCTTTCCAGATGGAAGTGACAATGAATGGCAGATACTGTTGAAAGAGTACCATGATATTCACAGCAGATTCTGAATGTGGATGGTGGACAGAGGGTTTGATTGAGGATTGGAGCCGATCAACTGGGCTGCTAATTCTCAGACTGTGTCAAGTTGTTGGATTATTACTGGAGCTGCCCTCATTCAGGTAAATGGAAAGCCTTCTATCATATTCCTGACTTGAGACTCAGAGATAGTGGACAGGCTTTCCTAAGACAGAAGAAAAGTTACTCACTGCAGGCTTCCTAACTTCCGATCTGATATTCTAACCAGATCAGCTGTGTGATCTTGGATTAACCTGAGAATGTTCATGCTAATCGATTCAGCGAAGTGACTGTGGTTGGATGTCAAATGGTGATGGTGACATTATTTAGAATACTTATTATCTAATATTTGTTTTGCTCAAATGTTACTTCCAATTTGCCACCCCAAGCCTGGCGTTTGGCCAAGTCTTGTTGCACCTGGAGTGATTTCGTAATCTGAGGATATAGGAATAGTTACATCATGAGCCAACTTCATCACATCTGACCCTAAGAAAAGAGGGAGCATGCAGAAGGGTGATTTTCCCTTGGACCTGTGTCTTTGTCCTTGTAGACTGAGGGTTTATATGGTGTTGTCTGATAAGCCGAAGTACAGATCATCTTGAAGTCACTGTCGTATTTGGAGTACTGAGCATCAGTGGTGGAGGGAATGGATGTTTGTGGAAGTGAAAGCAATCGAATGGACAGGTTTTGTCCTGTGCTATTCCTGGGATGTAATCCTCATCGGCTTTGAGGACAGGCTTTCGGGTATCAGCAGGTGAGTTACACATTGCAGAATTCAGAACCTCTGACACGCTCTTGAAAGCAATGTCAGTGATATAACCCAGGATGCTAATAAGCACCAAATTGAATATCAAGGAAGGACAGTTTGATTCGTTATTTATGAATTTGTCTCTCAATTGTATTTTCTGATTACCATTTGTCATCTATGAGATTAAAGCTGGATATTTTCCAGGTCTTGTGACACATGGACAATTTCGGTATCAGTGGAATGGTGTAATCAATGAAAATTCCCACTTCTGACTTTTGGATGGAGAGAGGGTCATTGCAGCAGCTGAAAATGTTTGAGACTTGAACAGCCTGTTTCCTGAGGAATGGCTGCAGAGCTGTCCTGGAGTTTGAATTAGAGACACTGACAACATTTTTTTTTGCTGGTAATAATTCCATACAGGGGAAGACTTCCCCCGTTTCCAACTAAGTGTAATTTTCCTCAGACGTATATTGTCACACACTGGTATATGATGTCACGATGTTACGGGTAGCGTTCACTGCCCCTTTGGAATTTCATCCTTTTGAACTAATATTTAAATAGTGTCAGGGTTTGAGTGAGCCTAATGGAGCACTAACGGAATGCCACTGAACACGTATTTGCTGATTTATCACATTACTTCTGGCACCTTTCTTCACATTTACATTGTAGACCGTACACCCATGGCTCAGTGGCGGGCTGCAATGCAAGTGCTCTGCTTTTTGTTTACAGGACAACTTGGGCCATTTATCACATTGTTTGGAGATGCCCGTTTTCTGCCTGGAATGGAACAGCCTGGTTGAAGATTTGTGAATCTCTGGAGTTAAATCACGGCTTCCAGTGTCTCCAGTCCTTTTTTCTGACATTGTGTGGAGTGAATCTCATTGTCTGAAAATAGGGGTTTCTGCTGCTGTGGTCGACAGGAAGAGGCCGGAATGAATCATCTGCTCAGCCCTTCTGGCTGAAGATTGTTACAAATGGAGCAGTTCTGTTTCTTTTTTTCCCATGATGTGCTGCGCTCTTGCATAACTTGGGATTTCATTGTTGGAGAGGAGCCTCTACCTCCAACATTCTCTTTCATTGTCCACTATCACTTATGTCTACATGCATCAGAACTACAGAGTTCGATCTCAAACATTATTTGAACGCTCACTGAGCCCTGTTCATTACTTATTGCTGATGCTGTTTCGCATGCAATTCGTTTTGTTTTAAAGCTGAAGCCAATAAGAGCTCCTCCCATTTGTCCACTCCCGTCAAGATCTGGATGGTGCGAGTCCCACCATGTACTTCTGCACCCTTCATTGATTCAGGGTGGATCCCTAGCTTGATGGTTACTATGGTGTGGGAGGTTTGCCGGGCCGATAGCTTGTAGACTGTTTGAGTTGTTCTAAGTATGATTCTGCAGCGGTCGATGGCCCTCTGCACCATATGGTCCCCTCTTCGTTAGTTACTCGATCTGCTTACAGTCTGTCCCATTCAGCACACGGGTTTCTACAGAAGATGGTGATGGGTCTTGGACCTTCCTCCCCATAAGGACTATGCAGTGACCACACTTACCAATATATTAAATGAAAAGGTGTAGCTGCAGCTGGCAGATTGCTGACGATGTGGTCAATCATATATTTCCCTTCTATTTATTTCCTGATACCCTGATGCAGAGCTGTCTCGCAGTCACCGGATCCAACATCAATGCTGAGCACTATAGTGACGATGTACTATTTGATAATAGTTGCCTCCCTCTGCTTAGTTTTGCCATGTTTTTGGGACAAAACCTACCAGCATGGATTGCGATGTTGCCAGGACAAGTCCATGTTCTCCGAAGTCTGATTTACAGCCAATGTCTGACTGCTGCTTGATTTGTCTGTGGGAAATATACGGCACGTCACTTTTACATTTTGTACAATGAAGAGTTAATATCACTTTATTTCTTGCATATTTTAAAACAACCCAAAGAGCATTGTTGATCAGTTGAAAACATTTCAAGTGAATAATAATTCAATTACCCAGTGCACAACTAAATCTTGCATAATCCAGTGACTTCAGTAAATAGCTGATTCATGTTCAGACGATCTTGCAGTCAGCAAAGCTGTTGAAAACGATTTTGAGAAAAAAAATTGAGTTCAGACTCAGTGTTACTTGGCCTCATCACTACCTCCAAAATACTGGTCGGCCCCAAAGCCTGTCCACAGACCTTCCAAACGGGAACTGACCAGTTATTCACACAATCCTTCAAAACAGACCAGTTACAGATATACCTGAACAACTGAGAATGTATGGGGCAGACTGGTCAATGCCGAGCACAGAGCTCCGTGTCGATCCAAACGCAGTTCAAAATGTGGCAAAATCACCGGACAACAAGAACGTCATCCAAGTTTCTCTCTTCTGGTGTGTCACCTAAACTTTGTAATTCTGTACCTTGGACCCGATCCCGAATTACGGTGGTTTAAAGGTGATGGACTCCTGCAATACATGGCGCCTTACATCGGAACCCTCATCTCCCATATCCAGTTCATGTCAGCTCCACAACGTCAGTATCAAACAAAATTGTGCAGCTACATTGATTTCCAGCACGATCCCGGCCCAACGTCCTTGTGTGTAAATCCAGCTGGAAATTTCGACCGAAACGTTTTCAGCATTGATCGAGGCAGGAGCAGCAAAATCTCTTTACTGAAGGTCCGACATCCTTTGATAATACCCCCATTTCGATTGTCCAATAAGCATAAAATCCACCCATTTAACAGTTCACATTTACAAAAACAATACGATGAAAGTAGGGCTCAAATCACAGTAAGGAGAATTTAAATGATAAGTCTCCTTACCCCATCCAAGGACAAGTTATTATTAAGTGCAAGGTCTTTGAAAATATACAATTCTTTTTATATGTAGTAATATTATGTGTTAATAATCGACTCTTCTGCTCGTCAGATTCTGCCTGACCGGCTCTGCTTTTTCAGCACCAGCGGTTTTAACTCTGATATCCAGAATTTTGCAACCCTCACTTTCTCTCTGCGAATATTCACACTTAATAATTTTCATGACATCAATATTGCTGTGTGTGTAAGCATGTCGCATTTGGTTATGAATACAATTTCAATTGCTTTTGTCTATCTCCAGCTCAGTAAAGTGGTAATGTGAATGTCAGTGTCGGTGTGATGCTAGGTATGTAGACCGTGACTCTGAAAGACTGTTTCCAACAGTCTATTCCATCAGCTGTTCATAACAAACAAGCTGCGGACTAGACCCAGCCTGCTTGCACTCACAACACCCAAAACTCAGCGTTTTGTATTGGGCATGATCAGATGTTATTTTTCATTCTAAATGATTTACGAATTTGATTGACCCAGTTCATATTCTTTATAACTTATTGCCCTTGAGAATGTTTTGTTGAGCTGCCTTAAGTCCATGTGCTGCAGGTGGACGTAAAATGCCATTAGGGAGGGAACTTGAAAAAGTGTCATTGTGGGAATATCAATATATTTCCAAATCAGGAAGAAAGGTGGCTTGGAACGGAGTGTCAACATGGTGATATTCCCATGTGTTTGTGGCACTTGTTCTTCTTAAAGTCCAAGTTTTAGTAGTCCTTCGTAACGAGCCTTGGTAAATTTGACACAGCTGAGTGTCAGTGGATTTTTTTTTGTTGTATACATGTTCAAAATGCCTCTTATAGATGGTGGACATACATTCAGAATTCATGAGGTTAGTTATTTCTGCAGGATTCCCAGTCCCTGAAATACTTTTGTCTCCAATGAATTTGTATGGGTTGAAAGATGTGGCGTTCAAAAATCACCGCATGTCAGGCAGCCTCCGAGGCACAGGAAAGTCGACGTTTCAGACATCAGCCATTCACAGGAATGGGTAATGAATCTGTAAGGGCAGTCCAGTTCTGTTTGACGGTAATCCCTAGGTTATTGGTAGTTTGTGAGTTGGGTGGTGATCATGGCATTGAATGTTGTAGATATTGGTCCAACTATATATTGTTACAGGTGATCCTTTTCAGGTATTTGCGTCATGAAAGGGTTACCTGTAACTTTGAAGCACACGTATGCATGGTGTGCATATCTCAGTAATCACGAATGGTGTTGAACATTGTCCCATCATTGGCATAGTTCAGCAATTGTGACGTTACGGTGTAGAGATCAGGTATATCTTCAACAAGTGCAGAGGATTCCCTGATTTCCATT
This sequence comes from Chiloscyllium plagiosum, assembly GCF_004010195.1. NCBI lineage: Eukaryota > Metazoa > Chordata > Chondrichthyes > Orectolobiformes > Hemiscylliidae > Chiloscyllium > Chiloscyllium plagiosum. The sequence continues at coordinate 60,719,187 of NC_057717.1, read as the reverse complement.
TGCTCCAGTTTTGCTATTAATCTTTGATACAGTACTTGGTCAAATGCAGTCATGATGATGTTAAGTACAGTCACTCTCGATCACCACTCGAGTTCAGTTGTGTGTTTTATTGTTGTCCATCATTAAACCAAGGTGGCTCTGGCAGAGCCCAAATTGATCTTCACTGAGCAGGTTGGTGCTGAGGAAGTGCTGCTTGATCCCGCTTAGATGTCATTGTTCATAACTTTATTAATGATAGGAATCAGACCAATGTGGCAGCCATTGATTACCTGATGTTTTGTCTGTGTGTGCACAGGACACACCCGGACAATTTCCCACATTGTCAAGTAGATGCTGGTGCTGTAGCCCAGTAGGAACAGCTTGAATGGAATGTTATCAAGGTCCATGCCCTCGCATTCTCCAGCGGCTTTTGGATATCATACAACATGAAGCATAATAGCTGAAGACTGCCATATTGAGGAGACTAAAACAGAACATTGCATTGACACTTCTGTCTGAACATTGCTGTGAATGTTTCAGCCTTATATTTTCCATTGTGTTCCTGGGCTCTTCTACCATTGAGGAATGTGATATGTGAGGTCCATCCTCCTCCAGTGAGTTGTTAGATTAGCTACTACTACTCACGCAGACGTATGTGACAGAATTTCACAAAGTCAGTCGGATTCATTGGTTAGCTGTGTCAATTACTTGCAGCTTATGGTGTTCGGTGAGTAAGTGATCCTGTTTGGTCACTTCACCTCATTTTGAGGTGTACCTGGTTCTGCTCTTAACAGGCCCTCCTGTATTCCACATTGTTTACCCCTGGCTTGATGGTCAGGGGAAGGTGGAGCATAAGGCAGGCAGTGGTAATGACAATACTTTTGGACTACAATTTTGCTGCCGTTGGAAATGCCTGACTCAGCTCTACTGTCCAGTGCTGAGTTACCAGATCTATTCGAATTCTGTCCCATTCAACACAGTGATCGCCTCTCTCTCTCTCACACACACACACACACACACACATATAGAGGGTACTGACAAAGGAAAAGTGGACATTTGTCTCGAAAAATACTGTATGCGTTATTCACTGTTGACAATATAGTCACAGATCAGTGTGTCTGCAGCCGGTAGATGTGTGAAGATGAGATCAGTAATGTTTCTCTTTTAGTAGTTCCCTCCCCACCTGGTGCAGATCCAGTCTCGCAGCTATGTCCTTTTGTACCCGACCATCTCGATTGGCAATGCTGCTGCTAACCCCTTTCTACTGGTCGTTTTGAATTGATGCATCCAATAGATATTCTCCAATTTTGCCTCTCATTACTCCCTCCAATCTTTGTTCAATGCGGAGGGTCAGTGATCTATCAGCTAAGGGAGGGGAGTCAGCAGGAGGGGTCCGTGTCAATATTTCATCTGACATCATGAGGCTGAGTAAGATTAGTTCGCAGGATGTTTCCGTGTCGGTGTTTGATCTGATGCAAAGAGGTTGAGGGAGGGGAGTCTGCACGAGGTTTCTATGTTAGTGATTCATGTGACAACATGAGGAAGAGGGAGGGGAACAGCAGGAGGCTCCCGTAGTGTTTGATCTGACGCCATGGGTCTGAAGGGGTGGAGACATCAAGCGGTTTCTTATTCAGTGTTTCATCTGACACGACGAGGATTCATTGTGTCACATTGTTGCTTGAGTAGGCTGTATAACTGCCAACACTGACCACAGCTCCCAGAAGTTAGGGAGGAGCAGTTTGCAGGACCCACGGAGCTGTTTAAAAAAAATTGTTACTGTCAATCGAAGGGCGTCTGCGGTGCTGTATTACACTGACACTATGGCTCTTGCAATTGAACACTACACAGTGTCACGTTTTCTGTTCCTGCCAATGCAGGACTGCAGAAGAAAATGTCGAAGTCCATATTCCAGAGAAATGGACATTTATTTCTTCACGATGTCACCATACAATTCCGTTTTGAAGCTGTCCACCTGTCCATCTATAACTTTCCATGTCATTATCTCAAGCCGCTATGTCCATCTATATCTAAGTGACGCTCCACATCTCCAAAAACTTCATCAACATACCGACGAATGTAATTTGCTCCAGTATCTACACTCACCTTTCTCTGAAACCTCCTCCAGCTTCTACACTTCTCCCGATCTTTGCAGCCTCCTCCAGCCCCTACACCCTGCTCTATCTCTGTAACATTCTCCAGCCGCTACACTCTCTCCATCTCAAACCTCAGTCAGCTGCTCTACCCCTCGCTGTCTCTGTAACCACCTCCAGCTAAGTCACCCCTTCTTATCTCTGTAGTCTGCTCCAGCTGCGACAATGTTCCCTATCTTTGTATCCTGCACCAGAAACTGCACTTCTCGCTATCTCTGTCGTCTCCTCCATCGACTACACCCCTCCCTATCTCTGTAACCTGCACCAGCTATTACACACAAAACCTATTCTTTTAACCTCCTCCAGCAACAACTCCCATCCCTATCTCTATAATTCCCTCCTCACCCTTTAACGCTACCGACCTCTGTAACCTCTCAAGCTACTACACCCTCCTTATCTCTGCAAACTTCAGAGCGATTCCAGCCTTCGTCTCCGCTGTGAACTTTCCCGAAATTCACTCTCATCCCAGTCTCTGTAATATAGTGCGGAAAATACTTCCTTCCAGATCTGTCTCCGCCTCCATAATCGACACACTTTCATATCTCAGTCGCCACCTCCAGACACTGCCCCCTTCCTCATCTCTGTAATACCCTCCAGCATCTGCAATCTATACTATTCCTGAAACCCGTCCTGCTCCGATAGCCTTCACTAACTTCGTAGCATCCTCCATACAAGGCACACTTCCCTATTTCTGTGACACTCTGAAGCCCTTTCCTACTTCTTAACACTGTCACCTCCATCACCTATTACAGCTCTTCCTTTCACTGTAACCACCAACAGCATATATATCCCACACGCTCGCTGTGACCTTCAGCTCCTACACTACTACCGATCTCCATCACCTCCACGATGCCATACATAACTTCTGATCTCTGTGTTCTACTGCAGCCCCCGGCAAACATTGTCCTCTGTGCAATCTCATCAAGCAGGTACATACCTCTATGTTCATATAAGCTCATGCAGCCTCCACACAAGTCTCAATTTCTACACTTCTTCCTGTTTCTGTAACCTCGTCCAAAACTGGCATCCCTCTCTATCTCTGGAACTTGCTGGTGACTCGAAAACTTTCCTTCTCACTGGAACCTCTACCTGCTATTGTATTCCTCCCTATCGCTAGAACCTCGTGCGGAATGTACCGCTCAATAACTCAATAATCTCCTCCAGCTCCTACGTTCCTCCAGATCTCTGTATGGAGGAATCACCCTCCCATTCTGTGCACACTTCTCTGGAGGTATAATCCTGTCGCTGAAACATCCTCTCGCCCCTTTACTCCTCTTTATCTTTGCAACCCACATCAATAATGAGAGCCGTTCCTAATTAATAACCTGCACCAGCAATTACATAATTCCCTATCTTGCACAACCCACAAGCACCAACTCCCTTCCTTATCTCTTTAACTTCCACCAGCTACTTAGTAGACTCCTCCTTATCACTGTAATCCCCTCTCGCACATACGGCCCTCCTACCTCTGTAGATATCTCCAGCATCTTCACACATGCATTTTGTTTTAGCCTCTGCCAGCACTTTAATTCTCCATATCTCTGTAAGCAGATCTAATACCTATACCCCTCCCTATCGTTATAAACCTCTCAAGCTACTACATCCCTTCTGAACTCGGTAAATATTTTCATTCCTAACTCTGTAATGTCTACCAGCTCTACACCGTCCCATATTTTTGTTCTGCAGTCGCTGCACAACTTCCTATCTATTTATTCTTCTCCAGTTTTGACACTGCTCACTACATCAATCATCGCCTCCAGCGTATTTCCATCCCTATCACAGTTGCCTCCTCCAGCATCTGTATGACTCCTATTCATGTATTCTCCTCCAGCCCCTGCAATATTCGATATCCTTGTATTGTCTACCAGCACCTGCACTCTTCTCTATTGCTGAGACCCCCTCCAGCATGTATATTCCACTACCCCAAAAAATTTACCTGGTGACTCAGCAGACTCTACTTCACCAGCGAGAGTGGGGCAGCGTGATCCGCGGGGCAGCCGCAAGATAAATTAGAATATAATATACTGACCTGGTGAGTCAGCAGGGCGAACGCTGAACAGGAACGGACACAGTCACATGGACTGCTGGAAAAGTTATCTCGTATGTTAGTGAAGATGAAAAATCCAAAACATGACACGTGTAATGTCTCCCAACCATCCTTTTCCTCATCGAACACGAAAAAAGGTGTGGTGGTTCATAAGGTAAGGATTTTCTAAAGTTTCCTTTGGCAATTTAGGGCAGAGCGGATGGAGACTCGGGCAGTTCCATGCTGCTGTTGCAGGATGTGGATAGTAAGGTTCACCACCAGTGTCCCTGTGGACTTCACCTGGGAGAAGTGCACTCAATTCTAGCTGCTCACAGACTGCGTTAGGGAACTGGAGCTGGATGAAGATCACATCATTCGGGAAGCTGAGGGGCTGATAGTCAGTGGCTTTCGCGTGACAATCACTCTTACATAACAGGATAAAGGCAAATGGGTGACGTCATGGGAGGGAAAGGGAAAAGACAGACCGTGCAGGGATCACCCTGGCCGTCCCGTTAATAATAAGTATACTTTCGGCACTGTTCGGCTGGATAAACGACTGGGGAAAGCCACAGTGGCCAGTTCTTTGACAGTGGGCCGAGCTCTGCAGCTCAACAGAGAATGGGTAGAATAGAAGAACGATAGTGGTAGGACTTTCTGTAAGTGGAACAGACAGAAGATTCTGTTGTAACAAGCGAGACACTCGGAGGATTTGTTTCCTCCTGGGTGCCAGGGTCAGGGATGACTCAGATCGAGTCTTCAGGGGAGGATGGGGAGCAGCCAGAGTTCCGAGCACACCTTGGTAATAACATCAGTAATAACATGATTCTCTTCTGCTGGCAGAACATTACACATGCGTAACACCATCTGTGAATAAAGAGGGAATGACTCTCTTGTTCCCTTTTAGTCTGTCCCCTCTGATCTGAAACAGATGCCCTCGAGTCCTCGCTTACCAAACTGTGGGAAAAGGACTGAGTGGTTTCACCCTATTCATGCCTCCCCTGATCTTGTACACTTCTATAAGACTCTCCCCCACCCCCAACCAGTCTCCTAAATTCTAAAGAAACATATGCTCTCGCTTGCCCAACCTCTCCCGATAACTCAGACATTTGAGTGCAGGCAACATTCTTGTAAATTTCTTCTACACTCTTTCCAGTTTAACAACATCGTTCCTAGAGAATGGATGGGAATCAGTTTAGCTCAGTTTGTTGGATCATTGTTTTACAGAATAGTGTGATGCCAATAGTGTGAGTTCTAATTCCAATCATCTGGTTGAGGTTAACATGAAGGACTTTCCGTCTCGTCCTCGCCCCTTGCCTGGCGTCTGGTGGCCCTTAGGTTGAATCGCAAAAAATGTCGCTTCTCTCAAATGAGTGTAACCCCTATGGTCTGGTACGACTACGGCGGTGCTTTCTGTCCATTAGTTCTGCATTCATAACTTTCTTGATTTCGTCGATCATTCCAAACTGTGTCTCAGTCCAAAAGGGAGAGTTTGATGTGCCAGTGAATATGGAGTTATTGCATAAAAGTTGCATAAGACAAAGACAAAGAAGCAAAAATATGCACATCAGCGTACTGAGTCTGCTTTTCCTTTCAATTCAGTTATTTTTTATCTGATAATCTTTCATTCCAATTTCCTGCATTTTCCCCCATTACTCTTGTTTAATAATCTGTCTCGCTCAAAGTCGAAGATATGTAATGATACAGCCGTAACAGCCTTCAGAACTTTCTGCAATGTTTCCCTCCCACTAATGTGAGACTTGGTGGTCTTTAATCCTATGTGGTCTTTTTTGGAACTCTGTGTGAAATGTGAACCTATATTAGATGTTGCCCTGACCTTGCACACCTCTCTGTGGGCAGAGGGAAAACAAAAAGGAAAAAAAAAAATCAGAGTCTGTCATCTCTTCCCTCATCTCCAACATCAGCCTAACATACAGTTCATCCAGATCGTGGCGATTGCCCACTCTTTATCCCATACAAAATCCCAATGCTTCCTCAGCTTCTGTCTCACTATGCTCAAGGTTCACACGGTCACGCTCCCTGAATCCAGTAACTGCTTCTCTAGACTTAAGGCCGATATGAAGTATGTGTTCAACATATTCTCTGGCTCCGTGCACAGGCTGCTTCCTTAGTCTCTCATCCTCCCCATTCTTTCCAAAGTTATCCTCTTGCCCTTAATAAACCGATAGAATATCTTTGGATTCCTGTTATCCATATGTGTTAATGTTTGAACACGCCCCTGTTTGGTCTTCTTCTCACTTTCTTCAGTGTAGCCCCGCAATTTCTACACTCTTCCAGCACCTCCACTGACCTGCTCAATTTATACCTGCAAGCTTCTCTTGCCCCTTTTATTCCGTTATGAATATTTGTAGACATCCAAGTGTCTCTAGACTTGTTTCCGAAATTTCATCTTCGGTGTAACATGTTTGGCCAACAATCTCATCACTTCCATTTTGATCATGTAATAACGCCCCACGCCGTTCTGCTGCAGCTTTACCTAGAAGTAACTGTATTTTGGTCAGATCCAGTCTTAATTTTGATTTTAAAAAAGTCTGTCTCCACAATGCAAAACGTTATAATTTTCAAACTTTTATTTTGGCTGAACAATCTTAGAATGTTTCAGTCAAGATCACTGGTCCTATAATGCTCTCATAACGTGCCTGGAACTCCTGCCTGGCTTCCTTCTCCATAACGAGGCCCCATCATTCCACAGTCCATTGTTCTGTCGTCTACATGTTAATATAAGAAACTCTCTGGTATAAATTTCAGACCCCTCCTCAAAATTCATCACTGTTCCAATAAACGTTGGTAATTGAAATACCTGAATATAGCAATGATATTACTGTTTCTACACACCTCAGTGAATTGTTTATATACGTATTCCTGTATTTTCTTCTATCTGGGCGTTCATAATATGTCACCAGAAGTACGTCTGTCATCGTTTTGATGTTCAACAGAATCACACTGCCTCATTTGAAGATCCTTCCAAGATATCGCCCCACCTTACTGCATTAACTTACTCCATAACTAATAATGCAACACCACCTCCTCTTTTACATCCTCTCCCGCCTTCTATAGCTAACGTACCACAGAATACTGACTTGCCCATCCTGACCTCCCTTACCCACGTCTCTGTGATGGCAAATGTGTCATACCTGCACATGTTACCTCGTTCCCTTATTACCTCTGCCATTATGTTAAGCGCATCCAGCCTGGAATATAACACCTGGAATCATCTGTTCCACGGAGTTCTTCCTTCATTCACTTTTTTTAATCAGGCTGCCAAAACCATGAACCAAAACTTTTACTCTGGGACTGAATATTTTTTTGAATTTCAGTTTCTTTTTTTTTCAAAAATGTACTTATCAAATGCACCTTCCTACAAATGAACAGTCACCGCCTCATGCAATAAGTTTGTGGTGATTATTTCCTCGCTCAGCTTGCAGAGACGACAGCCATCAGGAATGTAAAAAGTGAGAACTGCGGATGCTGCAGAGTCAGAGTCGAACAGTGTGGCGCTGGAAAAGCACAGCAGATCAGACAGCATTCGAAGAGCAGGAGAGTCCATGTTTCAGCCATAAGCTCTTCATCAGGAATACATTGGCGCCTTCCCCATGTTTTCTATTCCATGATGCTGAGGATATTGGGAATTGTACTCGTTTTTGAAGGCCGCACCGTATATAGTTTCGAATTGGAAAGCAGTCAGTCAGTCAGTTGGAAAGGACATTATATTGTGGACAAATTGATTTGAAAAGCACAGACTGTTTCGCTCAGCTTGTGGATTCGCATCAATTGGTGAATGTGTGAGGGAGTAGCGTTTGTGAGTTCAGCCATGGCTTCCAGTTATGGTGCACATTGTAATATTCAGTTGCGTGTCAGTACAATGCGTGTGTGGTGACAAATACCAGGCAATATCCACCAAGTTCAGTTTAAAAGTGATTCTTCGCTTGACATTTGCTGCTGTTTTCTTCAGACTCACTCTGTCGGATGACCCATCTATTAATCTCTGGCCATGAACACAGATGTCACGTTTTATTTTGATACTGGAGAATGCGAAAGTGACATTTATTGGATATGGTTTGAGAGGATTCACTGTGGGACGCAAGATGCTACAGAAGACTGTCAAACTGTTAACGTCTTCATAGAGTTTCTGGTCGAGGCAGCAGATGGATGGAGTCCCTGAGGCAGGCCAGATGTCATTAACACAAGTAACCTGTACAGTGTGATTCCCGCACTCTATTTCCATACATCTGCTCCCTCTGACTGAAGACAGTTTCTGTGCTGTCACTGCTATCTAATTTGGACAGCATTAGCATCTACACTGAAAACAGAAATAGCCTGCTCACTATGTCCATCCACCCCGCCCGGCGAAGGTGGACTCCAAATGAATTCTAGTGAAGGAATGTTTGAGTGCCAGCCCTGATCCAGCTTGGGCACTCTCTGCACAGATTCAAGATCGGGGCAGTTTGTCACTCAATGTCACAAGTAGCTGTGAGGTCCAGTCGAACTGTGCCCGAATTCAGGCCTTTTGGAATGTACTTTCCATGTCCGTCATGATCGCAAAATGATGTATTTACTGGTCAGAACAATAATCTGTTGTTTGCTATGTTTTGTGAAATAGGTCATAATAGGGTATGAGGTGTGATTTTTCAACTGCACAATAATAGCATCATCTTCGAAAACAATTGAGTTGTTTCTACATTTACAGAACTAAAATATAAACACCTACCATCATTTTACGATAAAAAAGCAAAAAATGCACATTTTATTTTATACCGAAAACAGAACGTGTTATCTGTTTAATGCGATGCTCACAATTTCCTATTCAATGTCAGCATTCAAATAAATGAATTGCCGCTAATCATTTGCAAAGTGGTAAGCCTTTAACTGATTACATATTCAGAGTGATCAAGCGATTAAACAAGGAAATACAATTATCCTTCTTATACAGTCAAATATCATTAATCAATTTACTTTCGCACTGAAATGTGCGAGCTTCAACTGTTTGTCAACAATTAAGAAATGGCAATAATTCGACAAGCACTGTGAATATTAATTTTAATAAATGATTTGTGTTATTAAATTGTAGCAATCAATACGTTGAAAACTTGCGACTTTTTCAATGAGTGTTATTTAATGTGAAATGCGGTAAGTGAAAGAAAAGATACACTTTTTTAGTGTGCGTGAAAACACCGTATTTTCAAAGCGTGTTGTGAAAACACTGAAATATTTGCTTTGGTCATTGGGATAAAACTTTTGAAATATTTATGATCTGTGTACAAATTAGACTTCATCATTAACCTGACCTGTAATTCTTGCATTTTACATGGTTTTGCTGCACCAAATATGTTCAGCTGTTTGCTCGCATTTACATTGGGAAATAATTTGATACTGGCTTTTATTAGCATCTGCACAAGATAGCGTCCAGCACTTTAAAGTACAGAAGGAGACTGTTTGGTCACTGTGTCTGAATCAGTTCTAGAAATGTCTCCCTAACTCCTCTCATTTGCCAGCTCTAACTCTGTCCGCTTTTATATTCGTAACTTCCAAATATTTGTCCAGATTGTTTCTCATTTTTCACCCACAACTCTTCCAGGCAGCCCATGACTCGTTTTTTTTTAGAAAAAGGCTTCATTCCTACTGCCAGAAAACCGTGTTAAAGCAACGCAAATGTACTATGAATAATGAAGCCATATGGAAAAATGTGGAACAGTCTATCTGTGCAGCCCCTGCTCCATTTGTGTGTGAGCATCTCTGAGACCTTCCTGCTCGTGTGTTAGTGACTTGACAAGCTGCATTCGTCATCCTGTTTCTTTGTAAGTGATTCCATGTGTGAACTGGTTTATTTCTTAGCCCGTGTAAGTGAAGCGTGGGAGTGAGCAGATTCCGTGCCTCCTTGTGTAATGAGCAGGGGGTCTAAATGGGCGGTCCCCCTCCTTGTCCAACAGTTTTCTTGGGATTAATGAATTGCCAATATTATTGTGAACCCAGATTAAGGTCCTGAATGAGCTTCACAGTTTATGGTGGAAATGTGGTGTCTGGATGAACTGTTACATGAGTATTACTCAAATGTGAACAACATGATAGTGAACGTTGCCGAGGTCTTGTTGCACATGGACACAGACTGCTTCAGGAGCTGAGGGGCGACAAACTGCTCGGAACATTGTAGAAACTTAAATTAGTATACTCACTTCTGCTCAGTGTGGACTCAATGTGCTGAATGGCTTCCTTCCATGCACTGTCCGAATTCTATAATGACCATCGAGAGGTGTCTGGGCTCAGGAAGCAACGCTGAGGATCACCTTCAGAGATGTCCCACGGCAGGTAGATAGGATAGTGAAGAAGGCATTTTGTATGCTTTCTTTTATTGATCAGAGTACTGAGCACAGGTTTTGGGAGGTTATGTTGCGGCTGTGTAGGACATTAATGATGCCACTGTTGGAATATTGCGTGCAATTCTGGATTTTTTCTTCTCGGAACGATGTTGTGAAACTTGAACGGGTTCAGAAAACATTTGCAAGAATGTTGCCAGGTTTGGAGGATTTGAGGTACAGGGAGAGCCTGAATAGGCTGCGGCTGTTTTTCCTGGAGTGTCGGAGGCTGAGGGGTGATCTAATAGAGGATTACAAAATTATGAAGGTCATGGATAGGGCAAATAGGCAAAGACTTTTCCCTGTAGTGGGAAATTCCAGTACTAGAGGGCAAAAGTATAGGATGGGCGAGGAAATATATAAAGGAGACCTAAGGGGCAACATTTTAACACGGAGGGTGTTACGGGTATGGAATGAGCTGCCAGCGGAAGTGGTGGAGGCTGGTACAATTGCGACATTTAAGAGGCATTTGGATGGGGATATGAATAGGACGGGTTTGGAGGGGTATAGGCCGGGTGATGGCAGGTGGGACTAGATTGGGTTGGGATATCTCGTCGGCATGGACGGGTTGAACCGAAGGGTCTGTTTCCATGCTGTCCATCTCGATATGACTTTATGGCTTAGATGATTGTTGTCCACTGAAAATAAACATCTTCCCTTGAGCTGTAAATGACTGCAAACAGTCGAAGGATCACAATCAATTATCCTTCAAAGCAATGTTAATCAGAATTCCTTGATGTCATCCTTAGTCACATTTACTGTCCTGACAATAGGGCCAATGCTTCTGACCTGAAACCCTGTGTTACCTAACTTTTTCAGCTTATGAGGTAATGCTTCAGGAACAGGGAATGCTTTCTTCAAGCAGATGGTAGGGAGCAAGACCAGGGAGCAAGATCACTGAAAGTATTTATAGAGGAGACATACGGATTTTCACCTGAAGCAGAGTTGGCGGCTGTAAAGAGTTGAACATTAAAGATGACTTGAGAACTAGAGAAGATCTGCCATGATCTTATTGAAAGTCAATGCATGCTTGGAGGGTGAACGAAATGTCCAGGTTCTGATGATCTCGCATTCTGTTAATGGAAATGTAGTGGATGCAATTTTCCTGGAAGTTCTGTTATTGATTGTTGCAGTCAGTGAGACAAGAGGACTTTGTGAGCCATCTCTGGAGGATGTATGGGAGCTGTATTCACAGTGAATCTGGATCTACAGCATCAAAACAAATGAACCACATGTTACAAAGAGGAAGACCTATAAAGAGAGATGAGGGGGTTCTGTTAACCATTATATTTTTTAAACTACACAAAGTCTATACGACAGTCTTGAGGGGCTGAATGGGTCTTCTCTTTTTCCAGTCACCAGATTATAGTGGAAAGTGGCCTCCAGCTGTTCCTGATGACGGTAAGATTCTGGGTTCCTGATGTCGAGATTTTGCCCGAAAGGTAGATTTTCCTGCTCCTTGGATGCTGCCTGACCTGCTGTGTTTTTTCCAGAACCACTCTAATCCAGACTCCAGCTGCTACTGTCTAGCAGGTTTGAGGGACTGAATGGAGCCCAGGAACATGGGACTGAGGAACAGGAGTGGGGCATAAGACACTTTGAGCCTTCTCCAGCCGAGGCACTAAGATTGTGGCTGATCTGGTCTTTTTCTTAGCCCCACCCTCCTGTCTGTACCAGATTATCCGTGACTGACGTCTCTGTCAAATGTTTAACTAACTCAGTTTTGAAAAACATGTAAACAGAAAGGCAGTACAAACTTCTAATAAGGTTAATCACTATTCAAAAGACCATTTTAGAATTTTTCCTCATCCCTTTCACAAGTTAAAAGGCACGGAAAGAGACCCTTTAGACCCACTTATCCATGCCGACCAGAAATCCTAATCATTTCCAGTCCCATTTGCAAGTTTCTGGCACACATACCTCACACGCTTCCTATTCATATCCCAATCCAGTTGTCTTTTCAATGGATGTGGGTTTGCTCCCTAAGACAGATGGTTCGTTTTCAGACGTTTTGTCACCATACGAGGTAACAACTTCAGTGAGAATGAGGACTAAGCACTGCTGATGTTTCATGTTTTCTTTTTATATGTTTGGGTTTCTTTGGGTTGGTGATATAATCTCCTGTGGTGATATCATTTCCTATGGTGATGTCATTTTTTTTTCTCAGGGATGGCAAACGGGGTCCAAGTCAATGTGTTTGTTTGTCGATTTCCGGTTGGAATGCCATGCTTCTAGAAATTCTCGTGCATGTCTCTTTTTGGCTTGTCCTAGGATAGATGTATTGACCCAGATGAAGTGGTGTCCTTCCTTATCTGTATGTCAGGATACTAGTGAGAGAGGTCATGTCGTTTTGTGACTAGTCGATGTTCATGCATTCTGGTGGCAAGTTTTCTGCTGAATTGTCTCATGTAGTGTTTGTTTTTCACGGTGTCAATTACGCTATAACCGGCCCTAAAATGGGAAACAAATGCCGTCTGGCAGAGTGCAAACCACGAATAGCTGTTTTTCGTGCATGAATGACTAAAAGAAAACAGTTACCACCGAAATGTCTTAAATACAAACCTCCTCTTAACACCCCGCTAGCCAAAAGAATAGCAGAGCACAATGGCCGCACAATGCTTAGAGAAATTATTAACGATGCCCACAACAGATCTACAAATAAAACCGGAAACTTTGCATCAAAAGTCTTTACTCACTCATGGAACAGACCATGAATGGACAGACACCGTACAACGATCCACAGATATTAGACTGTGACAAACAAAGAAAATGACTAAACTGGACCTGCAGAAAACACTAGACAAACTTATACAAAATAACAACACTGACAATACAGAAGCATGGTTAAAAAAAGTCTTATTTGATCGAACCTTAACTGACACTAAGAAAGTCGTCTTAATAAAAGGATTAAATTGCAACTTCCAGGAAGTGCACAAGAAAGTTTTTTTGCAGCATTAGGAACAGCACTGAAACACAACCAACTAACAGAAGAAACCCACGACACTAGCAGAGATAGTCACACGAACTTTAAGCAGGAGAAAGGAAGGAATCAAACTGAAAACACAAGAAAGGAAAGCAGTAGAAAGACTAAGAAAAGATAAAAACATTTGCATTCTACCAGCAGAGAAATGACGCTTCACAGTCATTTTAAATCAAAGAGACTACTTTGAAAAAGTGAACACACTACTTGCAGATACGGTCACTTACCAACAAGTGGCGGTAGACCCGACCCCACAAATAGAGAACTGAATCAAAGCTCTACACAATAAACTTCAGAAATCTAGAGAAATAAATAAGACCGACTTCAAAAAAGTGTGACCAGACAGATTCAACACACCACGCATCTATGGATTACACAAAAATCACAAACCAGCAGTGCCCCTCAGTCCCATAATCTCGTTACCTGGCACACCTACTTACACATTGGCCAAGGAGCTACACCAAAGACGAAAACGCTTAATAGAAGACTCAATCCATTCCATCCACTGAACATCGTTCCTGACAATGATCAAAGAAATTAAGATCGCGGAGGATGAAATAATGATCTCTTTTGATGTATCAGCCCTGTTCACATCAATCAACATCAACCTGGACAAGGCAACACTGACGACACTATTAGAAATCCCAAAGACACATACACCAGACACCACCAACTTCAACAGGAAAGACAGTATTGTCAAGCTAGTGGACCTATGCCTTACGACCCACTTCACCTTCAGCAACAAAACTCACAGACAAGCTAATGGAACAACCATGCAATCTCCGATATCAGGGTTCTTAGCAGAGATAGTAATACAGAGACTCGAACAAACAGCTCTGCCAATCATCCAACCAAAAGTTTTGGTCTGCTACGTGGATGACACCTTTGTCGTGACTAAACGAAAAAAAGGAGGAAACCTTGAAGACAGTCAAAAATATACTTACTGGCATAAAATTCACCAAAGAAAGCGGAAAACTACAACAAACTACAATTCCTAGATATCACAGTAGAGTGAACAGCCAATTTGGAACTTCAAACCAGCGACTACAGGAAAGCAATACACATGGACCAATTATTGAACTAACGAAGCAATCACCCCAACATCCACAAACGAAGCTGCAGCAGAACATCGTTTCAACGAGCCACCACCCACTCCAGCACAGAGGAGCGATGCAGAGCGGAGGAAAATCATTGATACAGTGTGTTCAAAAAGAATGGTATCCCACTGAAACCAGTTCGCCAATTTCTCAGCAAATAACCTAAACAAGCTGACAAGGCACGTCCAGAAACTCTTGCCTCTCTCCCCTACATCAAAGACATCTCAGAAATGACTGCCAGCCTACTCAGACCACTTGGTATCATGGTAGCGCACAAAGCACCAACACACTAAAACAGCAGCTAACGAACTTGAAAGACTGTATACAGACAACAAGTAAAACTAATGTCATTTAAAAATTTCTGTGCAGGAACTGTAACACACACTACATTGGACAAACAGGGAGAAAACTAGCCAGCAAGATGCGTGAATATCAACTAGCCACAAAACTATAGGACCCTTTCTCACTAGTATCCCCATATACAGAAAAGAAATGGCGCCGATTGGACTGGGACAACACCTCCATCCTCGGACAAGCCAAACAGAGACATGCAGTAAAATTCCTCGAAGCATGACATTCCAACTGGAACTCCATCAACAAACATTGATTAGACCACGTTTACCAACCCTCAGAAAAAGAACAGGAAATGACATCACCATAGGAAATGACATCATTACAGGAAATGTCATCACCAGACCAAAGAAACCCAAACATATAAATACAAAGCAGGGAACATGAGAAGTGATTATTCCGGAGGCTCACTGAAGATGTTACCTAGTATGGTGACGAAACGTCTGAAAATGAACCTTCCACCTCAGCGAGCATACCGATATACCGAAACTCACCCTGAGCTATAAATCTTTGGAAAAAAACGATAATGCCTTTTTAATGCAATTGCATCATCTTCCACTCATTCCTCTGGTTACCAGGTCCAGAAACGAACCACCCCCTGCGTGAACAAGTCGTCTGTAGCTGTAAAATCTTTCACCTCTCACCATAACATATTGGCCATTGTTTGTTGGATCCACTAATCTGAGATATGGACGTTGAATATTAATACTATCCATGCACCTTTTGATTCTTATCAACCTCTATAATGTCATCGCTCAGACTCCGACGGTCCGGGGTAAAAATGCTTCAGTCTGTCCAGCCGCTCCCTTGATTTCAAACCTTCCAGTCCCGGCAACAATCTTGTAAATCTTTTCTGCAGCATCTCACGTTTAACAACATTCTTCATATTGCAGCGTGAACCGAGTTATACAGAGTATTCTAAAGTGGCCTCACCAACCTGTCCATCCGCAACACGACCACCCCCCCAACTTCAATACTCAATGCTCTCACCAAAAAGGCGAGCACAACAAACGCCTTCTTCACCATCCTGTCTACGCGCAATTCTACCTTTAAGGAACGATGACCGGCAGCTTTTTTTCAACAACACTTCCCAGGACTTCACAATTAATTTTATAAGTAATGCCCTGCTTCACCTCACAAAAATGCATAACCTCATGTTTATCTAAATAAAACTTCATCTGCAACTACTTGGCCTTTTGGCTCACTTTATCGATATCCCATTGAACTCTGACATAATAGAACATAGAACAGTACAGCACAATGGAGGTCATTCAGCCCTCCATATCGTGCTAGTCTTTTATCCTAGTCTGAGATCAAATAAACCTATTTCCCCTCCAATTTACTATCATCCATGTGCCTATCCAAGAATCGCTTGTGTCCCTCTCATATTTATGATTCCATGACCACTGCTGGCAGCGGTTTCGACGCACTCACCACTCTCTGAATAAAGAATCTGCCTCTGACATCCCCAGTAAATCTTCCTCCAACTACAGTTCCGCTCTGTGTTTGACATGCCGCCATGGGCAAAAGTCTCTCTCGACACATTCTTTCTATTGTTCCTAACATCTTGTACACCTTTATCAAGTCACATCTCTTTTTTTTTCTCTCCAGTGCGAACAGTCAGAAATCCCTCAAACTTTCTTCATAAGGCGTGTTTTCCAATCCAGACAGCATCCTGGTAAATCTCTTCTTCTCCCTCTTGAAACCTTCCATATCCTTCCTATGATGAGGCAAACAGAATTGAACATAAAATTCCAAATGTGATCTTCTTCACTGTCTACGATATTATTTATTTTGTTGATAAGCAAACATGATAATCATGGAAATATTCACATCCAAATCATTTTCATACATGATGAAAATCAGCGGATTCAAAACTGATAATTGCTGCACACTGCTGGTCACAGGCCTACTGTAAAGAAAAATCCTCGACCCACACACTCTGTCTCCTATCTCCAATCGAATTTTGTGATCAATTCGCGAGCTCATCTCGGATCCATTTATGACCGAACCGTACTAACTTATCTGCCGTCCACAATCTCGTTGAATGCCTTGTTGAAGTCAATATGAATAACATCTACAACACTGACTTGATGAATCTTCTTCATTACCTCTTGAAAAAAACTGAATCAAGCCAGTAAGGCTCGATTTTCCATCAGTAGTACCAGATCTATAATCTGTCATTCCATTTCGAAGTAAATGTACATCCTATCCCTCAGAATCCCCATCAACATCACACCCACTATTGATGTCAGGCTCACCAGTCCATCGTTCCCTGGCTTTCATTCACGATTTCCTTTTCTCGTCCGTCTCCACAAGAGGGCACAGCAAATGTTAAATGTAAGCAAGTTCCTTGTGTGACAAATAATACAGGGCTCACACTGAATCAGCGTCAGTGTTAGGAATAAATCAAGCAGATATTTTAATCTGCTAAAATTAAGCATATGGCCAAAACAGGATTACTCGATCATTGATGGAAAGAGATACTGTAAATATGGGCAGCAATGTTTTCCTTTCTAAAAATACTGACAAACGCACATTTAAGATAATAAACTGAGAAAGAAAATATCTGTGAATCGTTTACTTATAAGAACTTCGGCCGAATATGAGGTGAACTCATGACGAAAGGAAAAATGAGGGATATTCGCTAAATATACTCACCTTATGATGTTATTCTTACTCTTACTAGCAGTAGCAAAGGTATTCCTCCCTGGAACAGATGGATGTGGATGAGTTCCCTTTGCTTCAGGCAACAGGAGATTCCAGTTAGTCCTTAACAGGTTGTAAGGTGGAAAGATGACAGAGGAGTCATCAGCTTGTGCGCATTGCTGTGGAGGAACACGGACAGAGCGAGGGAGCAATAGGTCGTTCCTTCTCGGGAAGTTAGAATTTCCTTCTCCCCGAGTTGAATCACACAATAATATTATCCGACCTCCAACTGGGCCACGAGACTCTCCTTGAACAGTGCCTGAACTGCACCCCATCAAATCCCCTGCTCCATGTAGATGCATCATTGCTCTTGCCAGACACAGAGCCATTTCCTTCGTAACAAGAGACCTCACTTGATTTGAATACACTTTTATATGTTCCAATTAAGTTTAAAAAACGTTTAATATCTTGACTATATGTATATTGAAATGAATGTGTCTTATACTTAATCTACTTCTGCACTTTAAATCTCCCATTCAAGATTAACTACCCATTAGGTATTCATTAGCTATATTCTTCTCAAGATCTTGTATGTCAGTAAGAACATCTCTCGTTCTCAGCGCTAAACTTTTAACTCTACATAACATAAAGCCTTCATTTCAAGAGCGAGCAAAGAGAAACATCGTTTAATTGTTTTGAAAACAATTATCTTTTTCAGTTTAGGGATACATACCTACACAATGCATCGGATGTGATCTCAACAATGTCCAGTTGAAAGACATCCCTGAAATCGTACCCAATGCCCAGAGCAAGAAACAGCAGAATTCATTTTTCCTTCCAAACGACTCGATGCATCTTCAGACCTGCTTCATGTGATTCATATAGCAGGACACATAAATCCCACTGTACCACCATGTTCTGCATTATTTCTTTATTTAAATATTTACAGTTGCTTTATCTTTTTCCCAAAACACAAAGTTCCCATCGCCCACATTGTACTGTTCTTTTCTTGCCGATGGCATTGTTAGTCCCCTCCCCTGTCTGTACCACACTGCAGCTGCTCTGATTCCAATTTAAATCTTATCGAATGGTTTTGCTGGTATATGAGCAAACGGAGCTCCATTCCATTCAACTCCTTCATCCAAACGATTAATCGATATTGTAAATTGCTTCTGACCTCACATTGATCCCTGAGGAATTCCAGTAGGTACAGCTTGCCAACCTGAAAATAAGTAATTATCTATGTTGTTTACTTTCCACTAGCTAAACTGGGGTCTCCTGCTCCTGTGTTGTACTCTTGGACAGGCAGCATTACCTCCTCCTATACTGTGTAGCTGGCCGTCACGATGTTTTTGAGCACAACAATACTCCATTAGGACATTTGTTGTCAGATCACCAGGTAGAAGTCGTAATATCAGTGATACTAATCCCTGATAGTTTAAAAGATAAGCACATTTGATTTGAATGCTGCACTGTCAAAACGCTTTCAGCTGCAGTAATCAATCTCGTTTGCTTTCTCAGTCAGGTGTTCAATTTACTCCGGACATATATTGAGGAGCAGAGGAAATATCACATTAAAGTCAATAGAATAGTGCTGGAAAACGACAGCAGGTCAGGGAGCATCCGAGGAGGAGGAGAATTGAAATTTCTTGCGTACACCGTCCATCAGGAATGACGCTTCCAGTCGGAGGGATGAGATACAAATGGGAGGGGTGTTGGGTCAGGGGAAGGTAATTGGGAATCCAATAGATAGGTGAAGGTGATAGTCGGAGAGGAAGATGGAAAGGATAGACGGGAAAGGTGATGTACAGGTCAAGAAGGCAGTGCCGATTTGGGATATGTCGAGGAGAAGTGCAACAACCAGCCCCACAGTTATGTAGCTGAACACTTCAACTGCCCAAACACTCCACCAACGACATGCATATCCAGGCCTCCTTCTTCGCCAAACCCTTCCAATCCAACGCCTGGAGCAAGAACGCCTCATGTGTACTCCTTCTGAAGAGATTTCCCGCTCGCCTGATTAACATGCGTCCCTTTAACAACGCAACCAATACAGATAATTTTCATCATTAATTCCAGTTTTTGCCGTGTGTTCTGTGTGGAAAGCTTCCCGCGGTCACTGAAAATTAAAATAAAAAATAATGTCAATGTGGGGTTACCTTATACAGGTTTAGAAAATCATGAGGGACATTGGTAGAGTGAACGGGAAGGTCTTTTTTTTTTCCTTGTGGTGAGGTGAACGGGAAGGTCTTTTTTTTTTCCTTGTGGTGAGGTTATGCAGAACTAAAGGGCATATGTTTAGGGTGAGACGGCAAGGATTAAGAAAGTTTCTCAGCGGCTACCTTTTCATCCAGAGCGTGGAGCATGTATGGAGTGAGCTGCCAAGAGGAAATATTACAGGATAGTAAAATTACATGATTTAAAAGGCATTTGAGTGGATATATGAAACGGAAGGGTTTTGGATGGATATGATTCAAATGCTGGCAAGTGGGACGAGATTTGTTTAGGATGTATGCTTGGCATGGCCGAGTTGGACTGAAGGAGCAGCTTTAGTACTGTATAATTCCCTGACACCGTGACAGAATATTTAATTCAATTTCTGTGTAAACCCTTACAGAGGACTAATGGCCTCCACTGTCTCATTGTCACGACCCTGACTGGCTGAATGGGATCCTCATCTCCCTCTGTAATAGCCTCGAGTTGTGCAGTGTTAGAACACCGCATGGAGTAGATACTGCAGTTGCCATTGGGCCCCATGAGAAACTGATCATTTTAGAAAGACCATGGCTGGTCTGTTTGTGAATGAACACCATTTGCTGTTTATACCCAATAAATATTGACTCTTCTGTCCATAAATGGTCAGTCATGGTCAGACCTGAATATCTTCAATGACTCATTGTTCCCTGTGCCCTGGGATGAAAATACCACAGACAACATCACATGAAGGAGACAGACATAACGTTGTCTCAATTGTAAATGGGGACCCTCTTAATTGTAAAGTGTATCAACCTCACAGCAAGTCACCTGCTCTTGTGAGAAATAAGTGTACAACAATTACGAACAGACATCAACCATTTAGTTCCTCAAACCTATCCCACATTTTTATTGATTATTCAGCAAACTATTTGTCAAACTCTATGTTTAGTGCACTCTTGGGTAAACATTTCCATTACCGTAAAACATTCAGCGTACGAAGGTGGTTAGCCATTTGACACATCGAGTCGAATCTAAGAACAAAGAAGAAAGAACAAAGAAAATGTATAGCCCACGAACAGCCCCTTCAACCCTCCAAGCCTGAGCCAATCCAAATCCATTGTCTAAACCAGTCGCCCAATTCCTAACCATCTGTATCCTTCTGCTCCCCATCGACTCATGCGTCTGGCTAGACGCATATTAAATGAATCTATTGTGCCTGCCTCTACTACCTCTGCTGGCGACGCTTTCCAGTCACCTACCAATCTCTGTGTAAAGCACTGACTGCGTGTCTCCCCTTTAAACATTTCACCTCTCACCTGGAATGCGTGACCTCTCGTTATTGAAACCTTCACCATGGGAAAAAGTTTATCTCTATATATCCTTCATGATTTTGTGGACCTCAATCAGGTTCCTCCCTTAATCTCTTATATTCGAATGAAAACAATCCTCACCTACTCAAGGTCTCTTCATTGCTAGCATCTTCCATACCAGGCAACATCCTCGTAAATCTTGTCTGCACCCTTTCCAAAGCATCAACATCTTTTTGGTAATGTGGCGACCACAACACGACACAGTATTCTAAATCCGGCCGAACGAAATCTTGTACAATTTTACCAAGACCTGCTAGCTATTTTACTCAATACCAGGTCAGATGAAGGCAAGCATATCACATGACATCTTGACTATTCTATGCACTGTGCAGCAACCTTCAGTGCACGAGCACCCGAGCTACAAATCGTCTCCCAAACTTTCAACACCTTTATAGGCTTAATCCTTTAAAATCCAGACAGGTCCAGAAATAAGTGGAGTCCATGATTGAGCCAGAGCGAGTGGAGTTCACTGATCTTCTTAATTCCCAAACTGGGTGGTACTCAACGATTTTGCGTGGACTATTGAAAGGTCAACGCCATTATAAAATCGGACTCATATCCAATTCCGAGGACTGTATCAATACATTTCGCAAACCAGTTACATCACCAAGGTTGAATTACTGTGTGGTTAAAGGCAGGTATCCTTTGTGGAGATGGCGAAATGAAAATCCGTGTTTGTCACCTCAAATGGGCTATGTCACTTTAAAGTATTGCCCTTTGGAATGAAGGACGCACCCGCCATATTTCAAAATTACAGGAACACAGGTGTGGCGGGTTTAATCGACTGTACACTCCGTTTGGACAATGTAATGATCATTATTAAGTCCTGAAAACATCACATGGTATGACAGGCAGAGCTGTGTGAACTACTGTGTAGAGGAAAACACGTAATAAACTTAAACAAAACTGCAATCACAAAAAGAGAGGTGTCTTTCATCGGCTAAAGGATCGGTCTTGGAATGTTGATCCAATGGAAAGCCATGGCAATAACCGTCGAAGAATTGCACGACTAAACTCGATTGACGAGGAGCTTCGATTCTTAGGACTAAAAGGATTCTATTGGAAGATTTTCTTCCCAAAACTCATCAGTGAAGTGGAATGTTTAATAGATTTTCTGAAGAAGAACACAATGCTTGGGAGGACAGAACAATGTCAGAAGGCATTCGAACATTTGAAATCAACATGAACAAATGGACCAGTTTGAGCGACATCAAACGTTTCAAAACATAATCAAGTTGCCATCGATGTTCGTGACAAAGGAGTTGGAGCTGTACTTCCACAGGAAGACGATGATGTGTTTGTACTTGCAGTTGGTTTATGTTCGAAAAAACTTAACATCCACGAAATACTCCACGATCGAAAACGAAATATTGAGTGATGGTACTTGCCTGACGACATTTTAATGTGTATCTTACGAACAACTTATCAGAGTCGGTTTTTTACACGGAGTACACTGCTCTTACGTTCTGGGAACTTTATAAACACAAAAATATGTGACCATATTCTATAATCTCAAGTTACAGACGGTTAATTTACATATCGTTTATATTGGGTTCTTATGAATGTAATTGCAGATGTGTTATCCCGGATTTAACTGATTAACCATAGATAATATTGATATCTATCCATTGTTGTACTTAAGTACGAAGACGATGATATGACGTTAAATGTCATGATATTGTGTTTAAGGAATAGAGAAATAAAGAAGCCATATTTTCATTATGATGGTTTACTTCCCCTTAAAGTGGGAGGTGTTACAAAGGTGTAGAAATACTACGCTATTAAGAGGGTTGAAAAGCTAGCAGAACTGACAGCACACGATGTGTTAGAAGAAGGTAACAATGAAAGTTTGGTAGAAAATGTAGCAGTAGCTGGGTTGCTCTGAGACAAAGCTGAGAATGTGTTGCTGGAAAAGCGCAGCAGATCAGGCAGCATCCAAGGAGCAGGAGAATCGACGTTTCGGGCATGAGCCCTTCTTCAGTAATGAGGAAAGTGTGTCCAGCAGGCTAAGATAAAAGGTAGGGAGGAGGGACTTGGGGGAGAGGCGATGGAAATGCGATAGGTGGAAGGAGGTCAAGGTGAGGGTGATAGGCCGGAGTGGGGGTGGGGGCGGAGAGGTCAGGAAGAAGATTGCAGGTTAGGAAGGCGGTGCTGAGTTCGAGGAATTTGACTGAGACAAGGTGTGGGAGGGGAAATGAGGAATCTGGAGAAATCTAAGTTCATCCCTTGTGGTTGGAGGGTTCCGAGGCGGAAGATGAGGTGTTCTTCCTCCAACCGTCGTGTTGCTATGGTCTGGCGATGGAGGAGTCCAAGGACCTGCATGTCCTTGGTGGAGTGGGAGGGGGAGTTGAAGTGTTGAGCCACGGGGTGGTTGGGTTGGTTGGTCTGGCTGTCCCAGAGGTGTTCTCTGAAACGTTCAGCAAGTAGGCGGCCTCTCTCTCCAATATAGAGGAGGCCACATCGGGTGCAGTGGATGCAGTAAATGATGTGTGTGGAGGTGCAGGTGAATTTGTGGCGGATATGGAAGGATCCCTTGCGGCCTTGGAGGGAAGTAAGGGGGGAGGTGTGGGTGCAAGTTTTGCATTTCTTGCGGTTTCAACCAGTTTCCTCCATTCCCCTCCCCCCACCTTGTCTCAGTCCCAACCCTCGAACTCAGCACCACCTTCCCAATCTGCAATCTTCTTCCTGACCTCTCCGCCCCCACCCCCACTCCGGCCTATCATCCTCACCTTGACTTCCTTCCAACCTATCGCATTTCCAACGCCCCTCCCCCAAGTCTCTCCTCCCTACCTTTTATCTTAGCTTGCTGGACACACTTTTCTCATTCATGAAGAAGGGCTCATGTCCGAAACGTCGATTCTCCTGCTCCTTGGATGCTGCTCGACCTGCTGCGCTTTTCCAGCAACACATTTTCAGCTCTGATCTCCAGCATCTGCAGTCCTCACTTTCTCCTGCTATGAGACAAAATCAAAATCAAATTTGGCCAATCAGTTTAAATTGTGCCCAAGGTACCAAAGTACAATCAATTGAATTTAATATTTTGATAATTTTAAACCAATGAAATGATTCGACGTTCTGGGGTATAAAACGAGACAATTTTGAACAGTTGAGAAAGAACTGCGGAACCACCAACAAGTACATGCTCACTGCAGAACAGGTCTCTGCACGGTACCTGTTAATATTTTTGTGCAGCAGAATATTAAGCCCAACCTGGAGAGAAGATCTATAGAGGAAATTTAGCAAACTTGACTGGTTTCCAAACGTGATAGTTTTTCTGTGAATCGGTAATCGAGATATTTTTTATTGTACTAGTATTGTCGAGTGCGACGTAGAAGATAGTTCTAAGAGAAAGAAATTGCAAATTGTCAATGTTTAATATTCTCTGATAGACTTAAAGAATAAAGTTGTTAATTTTACTTCAAATAGTGACTTTTGGGATAGTTCTTTGTCTGTCGAATTTTAACACATTAAAGCTTATGGTGAATCATCTTTATGATGTTTGTTGAATTAGCAGAGGAATTATATATCACAATACAACAAAGAATTCCACAGATTCACCACCCTCTGGCAGAAGAAATTCATCTTCATCTTAGTTCACAATCATTATCCCTTTACTCTGAGGTTGTGCCAAAAATTTTTAAGTACCTCATACCAGTTGAAACATTTTCTTCAAATGAACTATATCCAAGCTTACCAGTATTCTGTAAATTTCAATCACACCGAGTCATCGAGTCAGACATGGAAGTCGGAAAAAAAGGTGGATTTTAACTCTCTGATTCTTATTCTCATTCAGAGAAATTACCCATCGAGGTCCTGCCATACAATACCACCTCAATGATAGTAGGCGTTGTTGCCTTCAATTAAAAAGAAATGTCATAGCCATTCTCATATTCCAGATACTGAAAGGGTACGCTGAATAGAGTCACGATGATATCACACAGTGACTTTTAAAAACAGCGAAGACAAGAAATTGTTCTTTTGTCGGACAGAACTGGAATATTGCTGAAAAAAACTTCCCAGTTCCAATTAATTGGCCAGGCAAACGAATTGTCTCGTAATGCACTAAAATACTTACAACTTATGTTATTATTTCTTGCTAATTGCCCTGATAATGAAAATTCAAAGCAAACGACTTTGGTGATCTCTGTCCTTATCAGATAAAAAAAAAGATAAAGAATAAAGGGAGAGTGCAGAACATTTTCGGAGAGCAGAAGGAGGAAGAATAAAATTGCACAGCAAACTGCAGGTGAACCTCAGTCAAGTGTCGTGGAGGAAGGGTACAGAGGAGACCAAACCAATTGAAAGCAAAAACGTTGCACACTCCCATTCTGGGGGAAACAGAAAGTATTCAAGAACAGATTTGATTATTGTCCTTATTATTTGACTCACGTTCAACTCTTTGAATAGTTTTCGTTTTAATAATGATAGAGTTATAATAATTGGAGAGTATTCAGCTTTTTCGTTTTAACCAGTTATTCGTTGATCAGGTATTATAC
>NC_057717.1:60682643-60690650 GCF_004010195.1 Chiloscyllium plagiosum | reverse complement strand
GTCTAGTTTGCACTCCTCCAAGTAAGTACTTTCCCATACTCCCTGCTCTTATCCCCCTCCATGTTTTATGGTAAATGTGAGGCTGTTGTTACTGTCACTGAAATATTCTTCCATCGAGATGTCTGACACCTAGCCTAACGCGTTGCCTAGCAGCAAGTCTAATATGCACCCACACCCCCCTACCCCAAGTCGGCCGATTTACATACTGAGTCAGCAATCCTTCCGGGACACATGTCACACAAACGGCTCCATCCAGACAATTTGCACCAAGGAGTTTCTAATCAATATTGGGGAATTGGACTCAACCAAAACAATAACTCTGTTACAGATGCACCTTTGCAAGATCTACTGCTCAATCTATACTTTCATGTTTCTGCTGCAGTGTGGGGCGGTGGGGGAGTGGGGGGTTGGGGGGCGTTTATAGAAAACGTTCAATAAATTGACTGCTACTTTCCTGTTACTGAGTTCTAACCTTATTGGCTCAGTAGACAAACCTTCCCTTACAAACTCATTTTCTGCGTTTGTGATGCACTCTCCAATTTGCAATGTATTCCCCTATTCCTTTACAACCCTACACTTCTTCGACCTAAACCCTGTAAACCTCAGCAACCATTGCTGCCCCCGTGAAATCCATAACTCCGTTACCGACCCAGCATCGGAACGTCTGTTGGGTGAAAGCAAAGTTAATGCTTTGTGTCCGGTGACCATTCTTCAGAATGAAAAGAATGTTAATGGCATGAAAAAGTTCGTTAACTGTGCAGAAGTACATAATTCGGACAGAGTGAAGAATCAAAGATGTTGTAACGTAGTAATGGAACTTTTAATAGATTGAATCTGTGTCAAATTTTGTTTGTGGAAGTGAGAACAAAAATTCTTGAATTCGAAAATAAATGCTGTTCAACGCGAATAAGATTCGTCTTTCCAGCAAGACGTTCTGAAAATGGAGACAAGAAATAATTCACTGCAGTGAACCACAAGATTAAATGCCGTTTACTTAAAATCCCTACGGTAACTTTTAACACTGATATATATCGCAATTATTCCCTTCAGCAAAACTGAATGCTACACCTGGATTCCAGATCACCGCAATGACAGGGTCGTAAATGGCAAACAGCAACAGTGACTTGCTCATTTTTCTTGAGGAACTCTTTTTCCATTCTGATACGTAAACGTATGAGTCATAATTATGTCTAATGGAAGTGTCCCGGAGATAATTAGGTCATTTTTTTTAAAATTCCAAAAATAAAATGCAGGCCTTGATGCAAACGGGATAACTGTAGCAAAATGTTGCTTTTCTTTTCAATGAATATTTTTCACGGGACCAAATTCATATCTGAATTGAAATTCGAGAAATGAGATCTACTTCTGTAATGCAAAGGAATATAAGATCAACAGTTTCAATACTGAAAGTGGCCACTGTACGAGAATTATTGTCGGGGATAACAGTGATTTTGGCACATCATATTACTGACGAGATATGAACAGTCCGGGCAGCAAGTACATTGATGACTTGTAAAGTTAACAACATCACTCATCTTCAATCATGTGATCACAGCTCACGAGGAAGTTGGTTCCACATTGCAGTGAAAGTGTGCATTAACTTTTGTACGATTATTTGTATTTAGTGTGGCAATTCCAGCTGAACCCAAATGCTTTCTTTATCATTGAAACAACTTTACTTCTTTCTCATTGAATTCCAGCACTGATTGAAAGAGGTCATTGAAATCTATATATGTATGAAGATTTATTTAATATTGTCACTTTCACGTTGGTATACTGAAAGCTGCAAAATGTCGCCATGCTGTGGCGCTCTTTTGGATTATAGAAACAAATACAAGTTTCAATTGCATAAATTGAAACATTTGGAATTAATTGATAAAAAATATTATTTTACTGGAAGAGTAATACAATGTTTATTTCAGCACTACAGTAATTTTGTGTTGGTTTTGAGGAAGTACAGTTGTCGCCTGATTTATTCGTCGTGAGCAGGCTGTGTACCTTCTGTTTGGATTACTATGATCATGTCACATCATCATCATTACCTTCCAATGTCCTGTTTCAAATCCATACTTGCATAAGCTCTTATAAGTTTGCACTTTTATCATTTCTGTTGATCTTTTCTCGCTTAACAGAGTGTAAATTAGTCACAGTCCTAAGATAAGTGCAGAAGATGTTGTGAAACTTCAGAGAAGATTTTCAAGCGTTTTTCCTGTGTCCGAGGATTTGAGATACTGGAAGAGGTTGAATAAGCTGGAACTGTTTTCGGAGGCTGAGGGCTGACCTTATAGTACTTCATAAAATCATGGGCGACATGGGTAGGATAAGTTGACAAACTCTCTTCTTTGGGGTGGGCGAGTACAAAACTAGAGGGCATAGGTTTAGATTCAGACTGGAAAGATTTAAAAGAGACATAATGGGCAAGATGTTTATACAGGCGGTGGTGCGTGTATGGAATGAGCTGCCAGAGAAAGTGGTAGAGGCTAGTACAATTGTAAAATTTAAAGGGAATCTGGATGGGTATATGAATAGGAAGGGTTTGGAGAGATATGGGCCAGTGCTGGCAATGGGATTGCATTGGGTTGGGATATCTGTTCAGCATGGACAAGTTGGACGAAACGGCCTATTTCCGTGCTGTACATCTCTATGATTCTACAACGCTATGGCCAGGCAATTTCCTTATGAATATGGAATATGGGTTGCTGAACGTGTCTATAGTCCTCATGATTCGTTGTCTCATAATAATTTCATTTCCCAATAACCTCCGCTGTAAGGAGAGAAATACTGATCTATTCAGTCCCTTTTCATAAATGAAATTCTGCATTTCATTCAACGATACACTTTAACTTTCCAGACAAATCTCCTCTGTACACCCTTCAGTAAAATCTAAACCCTCCTATTATGTGGATTCCAGAACGGCATACAATAGTTGATTTGTGAATTGAAAAACAGTCACTCAACAAAATCAAAGGGGAAGTCTTCTTAATGGTGGCCTTAAGGTGGCTTGTTCTAGGAGCAGTGAGAAAGTAACATTGAATTTATTGAGGGCGATATTTGCGACTGACAAATGTTTGAAAAGACGTTTATCAGACATCTCATGATTTTATCCAAGTCGGGAGCAGGATCAAGACACCAATCGATCTATCCCGACTTCCAATTCCATCTCTCCGTTAGCCTGCAATATTTCCAATTCTGAAAGCAAGTTTGCCTTCTGGTAGACTGCATGTGTTTTTGAAAACGGATGCTACTTTATGTCCTCGGTGTTCCAATATTCTACATTATAATTTCTAATCGGATGTTTATCATTGACCAGTGGGAATTCTCAATAACCGAAACAGGACAGGAAATAGGGTGGATGACTGGAAAAGACCATACAAGGAAATCTGCCTCCAGGAGCCTGCTCTGTCATTAAATATAATCATGATCAAACCGACATTCACCGTGTCTGCTTTCTTAGCTTTCCTGGAACCCATGATTCCCCGACTGATCAAAACATTTTCTCTCTTAGTCTTAAATATTCCCAAGTAATCTGTCCCCCCAGCTCTCAGTGCCCAGTAGTTGACGACTCTCTGAGAGAAAAAAAATCCTCTTGTTCCATAGTCTGGAATTGGTGCCCTGTCAATCTGAGACTAACTTTTCTGATCTTAGATTCTGTACTGATGGGAGATATCTTCATAGTGTTTACCCGAATGCTTCTTCAGAATTGCATCGATTCAAATGAAATTATGTGTTATTCGTTGAAACTCGACTGACTACTCTCCCAATCTGTTTAACTTTTTACAATTAGATAAGTCGTCTGCAGCTTGGATCATCCTGGTAAACCTTCTCTGAACTAGAATGAACGGATACATCTCTTTATTCCAAGGTTAACAGACGTTGTCACGTTCTGCATGTGATTAGATTAAGCTTTAGGCTCAACACACTTGTGTCTAACATAGTAGTTGTGATACAAAACAAGGAAATCGGCATAATTGGAAACCTATCTCGAATTTATAGAGAATAATTCATATTTGATTTACTACTCCAATACAGCAGCAGGTACCTACGCAAAGCCAAATTCAGAATAACTGAATTGTTTGAAAGGAATAGCCCGAAGAACGAATTTTTCAGTGGAAAAAGGCTTCGAGGTTGTTATATCTGCTGAGAGTGAGAGCGGGAGAGATAAAGATGTATGCACAACGCTAACTTTAATAATCGAACGACGGAAAGAAAAATTCAAAACTATGTATCTACGTTAGCCTGAACCTAGTCACTCATGCTTCACTCAAGATCTTCAACCTCAACGTCAAATAACCAAAGAAAATCCATAAACCTATTTTGAACACACCGCTACCATGTTCTAATCTACACCTACATGGATCCTTAATGCATCCAAACAATTTTAGGCCCCATCCCCTGCTTCATACAGCGAAGCCAATTCGAGATTAACATTCCAATTTACTCTCGATGCTGGACGCTTTCATTTGAGCCAACTTGATCAGTGTCCTAATAGAGACAACAGTTTGGTAAAACTTTCATTTCACTTATGGAAAATTCTAACCGTAAATTGGAGTGTAAAGTTCTTTGTTCAAACTGAGGTAATGACATTATACACGTCAGAAATGTAATAACTGTTCGGAGACTGATTCAACACAAGATGAACATTGACACACAGTGATAAATCTGTCTGGAATAAAATGTTAAGAAACAAAGGCAAGTTGTTACCTAACGACTCAAGCAGGTACCCATGCGTTGTTGAAATTATATGAACAAACCTGCTCTGACTCTTGCTTGATAAACTGGATGTCTTAACGCCACAGGACAATTGATTTCACTGCAGAATATTTTACGGAATTAACAACAGGTAATCTATGTCTTTCGACTCTATTGTAAACACGAAATCTTAACAAGATGGAGAACGTTTGATCGGAAGATAAACTGCAGACTTGCAATAATTTGGCTGAAAGGACCTTAAACAATAATCATCAACCTTGAATACCTTGGAAAATAATGACAAGTTTGGCAATCATCAACGTATCCCTTCAGAGGCTGAAGGACAAAATAGTTATAATAACGGAAAAGTGAGCAGTAAACTTTCGAAGAATAATCCTGAAGAATGACCGAACACTGGAACTATCCGAAACAACACCACTGTAGGTTGAAGTCCTGGTCAGATTATGTCCATTAATATGGTGAAAGCTAAATTGTTTCCCTAAATTTATAAATGCTTACCCGAGAGACTTAACATTTCGTTCCTTACTTGGTCATACCCTCTACATCCATCTTACCTTAAGAAAGTACTCTGATCTATTATGTTTCAATTCAAACTTCATAAACTCTCACTTGCTTTCATTAATTGCTATATCAAATATCTAGATCAGTTGTGCCCATTCACTATGTTTACTCCTGTGTTAAGTGTATCAATTCTTTTAAACTGCCCATGGGGTTGTGTAACTTTCTGTCATCGGTAAATTTAGATATGAACCTGTCTACTTCATTGTACATGCCGCTATTAACCGATTGGCGCAAATGAGCCCAGGTTGCAGATCTGTGCCAGACATTATTGGTCACCGCCTGCTAACTTGAGGCCTGCTCATGAGCCTGAAACAATCTTTTATCGATGTCTATTGGAAATTTATCTTGACTTCTGTGAGTTTCTACCTTAGTTAAAAATCTCTGGATATTAATTTATTGAATCTGTACTGAAAGTGCTTATAAGCAACATCCATAAACATTCCACACCTCAATTTTCCACCTGGTTCCAAGGACTCTTCCCGCAAGAAATCGATGAAATTCAGCGCTTCCGCTATCTCCGTCCCTGATCTATCACGTGCAACGAGTGGGAATGTTTACGAGGATTCTTGCAAAATGGTGGATGGCCAACTGGTTTGGAGGTATGAGCTGTGATTAGATCAGTGTTTCAACTCCTGTCATTATCTTCTTTACCTCCCTGTGAAAGGGCAGATGCCAAGGTGTACATTCGGATATAAAATTGGAGATGCATTAAAACAATCAGTTCGAGTTTTGGTAACTTTCTGCAGTGTTGATTTATGAAGGCTATTTCTCTGAAATGTTTGGTATAATTTTAGTCAGAAATGGACAACTCATTACAATTCATTTTAAAAATAGTAGATTTCATTTGCATAATGAGCAAGCCTTATCGTTGTTTTCGTCGTGTTCTCCAATATATCATCAAAGTAGCAGAGACTGAAGTCGTTATCTGCTTTGTCTAATGGTCGAGACTGCCTTTGCAGTTGAAACAAGTGGCATGATTCTCTTCACACTTGGACACGGTTGGATGATAATCTGAAATACCGAATTGTTGAATTGGATAATGCGCTTGGATAACATTTCATGTTGAAAGACTGGACGTACTATATAACTATGTTGTTGTAGTGGAGTGGATAAGCTCAGAGACATCAGTTTCGGATATTTTCGATCCAAACGTGCTGAGAGAAAAACGTCGAAGTAACTAATCACAGTTGTTAATTGCCTCGCCTGGCTAAAAGGAACACATACTGGGATCCATTTGATTTTCACAGTAAACATTTATTGCATGTTATTTCCTCCCTTGGCACGTCCCTTTTATTTCTGTCTCTGTTGTACGTTTGAACACGGACTCGCATTTCACGTAGCAAACACCATCGAGTCAGTTATCATGGATACTGGGCGTAGCATTCAATATTTGTCTTCAGCTCCAGCTACTTAATCTCTCCGCAAAGTCAACGTCAGAATTATTTTCTCCTCATGTTTAAATCCAGCTTCCCTAATTTTCTAAAATGTCCTGGTCCTGGACCAGCATTATGAATTTCGACGAAATGCACATTTAACAAGTGAGAACAGCTGTTAGCCGTGTAGGCCGTTGTGCCTGCTCTCCCAGTCCCTACGATTTAGGCCAAAATAGCATACCTCTGATTCACGTCCTTGCCTTTCTCCATGATCGAACAATCCCCTCCTGATTAACAATTTACAAAGCAGTCTCCAATATATGAAATGGGACAGACCCCACAGCTGTCTATCGCAAGATTTTGCAAAGAGGCACAACACGCAATAACTCTGTTTTCTTGCCCTGATTCCCAAAGTTGTAACTTTGAATATTCGTACGTTTTCTGCGATAAAACAGTGTCACGTTTTCTTAGCAAAGAGGCTTCTTCAAATCTACAGATTGCATTCGATCGTGGTCGTTTTATGATGGCTATTTATCGGATGTATGGAATATTCAATCATAAAGTCAAAGTATAATATAATCCTGAGGAGGCTTTTCAGCTATTGAGTCTGTACTGCGAACAATGCGATAAGGCATAACCTAATCCACATATACGCATATGTTATATATATGTATATAGACACACAAACATATACTCAGTTCTTCCAATCCAATCGAATGCATTTTAAAATTAGATATATACATATATAATTTGATTATTCGACTAAATGCGGGAGGATTGTCAATTGCTTTCTATAAATTTTGCACACTCCTGTCAAGATCGAATGCAACCGAATAAGATATTCCCTCAACATTCTCTGCTCCAAATAAATAGCCAAACTTCTTTTCAGTGCTGAACATGCTCTAACTTCGGCAACGTCATGGTGAGTGTCTTTGGCAACCCATGAAGTGCAATCACATCTGTCCCGAAGGCCTTAAGATATAGGGACAGGAACTATATTGTTTGGTCCATCGAGTGTTCTCCACCACTAAATCCACGCTGAAAGATATTTCAAACTCATTTTCTGGCTACTCCCTAGAACCGTTGATCCATTTGGCAATCAGGAAATCTGTTTTTGCTTTAATTTTTCTTAATGACCTGGACTCCACAGACTTCTCTGGCTTTGAACTCGATTGATTCACCAGTTTATGGCGACAGATGTTTCTTCTTATCACTGCTCAAAAGGGTATTCCTTTACTGTTAGCCTGTGCTCACGTGTCCTTATTTCTGTGTCAATGGGAACATCTTCCCAATGTCAACTCTGACCACATCGTTCAGTATTCTGTAAGTTTCAATCAGATTCCCCCTCATCCTTCTAAGACCA
>NC_057717.1:60654179-60682290 GCF_004010195.1 Chiloscyllium plagiosum | reverse complement strand
CTCCTAACTATCGACTCCAACTTCCAGTTCAATTTAAGAGCAACCTGGACAAGGTTCCAATCCCATTTGCACGCCAGATTTCTGAATTCTTTTCCCCATTTAGAAAATAGTATATGTCTCTATTCTTCCTACCAAAGTGCATAACATCACATTTCGAAACATTGCATTTCATCTGTGAATGACTTGCATACTCTCCTAACCTATCTATATCTTTCTGCAGTCTTTCTGCAAATCAACACAATGTTTCCCTCCACCTCCCTTTGCTTCAGCTGCGAACATGGCGAGAATACTCTCACTTTCTTCATCTAGATCATGAATGGATGAAGCGAAAAGTTTTGGATCCAAAACTGTTTCTTCTTTAACACCACTAATCACCACTTCCATCCTGAGAAGGACACTTTTTAATCCCCCTTCTGCGTTCTGCAGAAAGCCAATCTTCTATCCATACCAGTACGTTGTTCCTTTCACCATGGGCCTTGATCCAGCTCCGCAGCCTCTTGCACCACCCCTTATCAAAGGCCTACTGGAAGTCGAGACTGATAGGTCAGGATAATCGACATGTAAATTTCCATTCCCCACCCCCCTTGTTTTCTACTTAAACCGAGGGATACTTTAGCGATTCTACAGTCTTCTGCGACGCTGCCTCACTCTAGTGATACCTGAAAAATCAGGATGAAAACATTCTTTTTCACGTCATATACTGCTTCAGAGCTCGAACCTATAGCAGATTGGGTTGATGTGAATTGTTCAATAGTGCGGTGATCAGAACTGCACACTTCTCTGACGAATAAAGTAGTCTTCAAAGATATCAACCCTCCTGTTGTAATCTATTTCTCGACTGTTCAAGGCAAGCACGCTATTTCGTGTAGATGGACACTTTATAGCCGCATCATTACTAGAATGGCAAACACAAATTGGCTCTACAATACTTTCTATGTTGAGGATAATTCCTATGCGTGCAATGTGTTCAAATCAGCCAGACGATGGGAAACCAATGTCATATGACTGAGTTCTACCCGCTAAAACATTACTTCCCACACGAATGCCTCAGGAAAAAGGAACAACCACGATGTGTCAAAAACACACCAGCTGTCAACACCCAACCAGCCAGAAACACAGAATTGCCGCAGGATGCTCGGAGAAATAATGAATAATGCCAACAACCCACTCTAAAACGATGAAGAAGAACGGTCTGGGCAAGAAAATGTTCGTGACAGAACACCAGCGTTTCATCACAGGCTAACTGGTGATTTAACTTAGCATGGTGCAGGTCAGCCAACAAAATAACAGCCGGACTCTACATATACCCCTGGTAAAAACAATGACTGCAGATGCTGGAAACCACATTCTGGATTAATGGTGCTGGAAAAGCACAGCAGTTCAGGCAGCATTCGAGGAGCAGGAAAATCGACGTTTCGGGCAAAAGCCCTTCATCAGGAATGCAGGCAGAGTGTCTGAAGCCTGGAGAGATAAGTGAGAGGAGCGTGGGGGTGGGGAGAAAGTAGCATAGAGTACCAAGGGTGAGTGGGGAGGGGAAGAAGGCGATAGGTCGGGGTGGTGGGTGGAGTGGATAGGTGGAAAAGAAGATAGCCAGGTAGGGCAAGTCAGGACAAGTCATGGGGACAGTGCTGAGCTGGACGTTTGGAACAAGGGTGAGGTGGGGGAAGTGGAAATGAGGAAACTGTTGAAGTCCAAATTCATGTCCTGGGGTTCGAGTTTGTTTCAGGACCTGATTGAAGAGCTTCAGGGAGAGGAAATGACCTGGCAGTTGCAGTGGGAGAGGAACTCCCTGAGGTTCTAGTAGAGAGAGGAGGAAAACTTCTTCACGGCAGGCATCCTTGCAAGAGTATTCGCAGTAGGGTTAAAATCAACTCGGTAAAAACAATGACTGCAGATGCTGGAAACCAGATTCTGGAGTAGAGGTGCTGGAAAAGCACAGCAGTTCAGGCAGCATCCGAGGAGCAGGAAAATCGACGTTTCGGACAAAAGCCCTTCATCAGGAATACAGGCAGAGAGCCTGAAGGTGGAGAGATACGTGAGAGGAGGGTGGGGGTGGGGTGACAGTGAAAAGATTGAAACGGAACCAGCAGACAATGCTGGGATCCCCTGTGTCCGTTTCCTCATTAACAAACATATGATCTTGGTCAGTGTTGAGGGTTTCGACCGAGGGAGGCAAGTTAGAGTGGTGTGTTCACTGGCACTGAGCATTACTGTGCGTTTCAGGAGGAAGGGATGAAGTAGGGTAGGACAGCGATTGTGACTGGAAATTCTGTGGTCCTGAAGGAAACTCCCAATGGTATGTTGCCTCCTCCGTTTTCAGGTCAGGAATGTCTCAGATCAAGTCTACAGGAAACGTAAAGGGTAGGGTGAGCACGCAGAAGTCGTGGTACAATGATGTCGGGAGAAAAAAAGCCTGAGGATCTGAAGTGAAAATTGTGGCAGTCATGTTGTAAGGTAGGAGTTAGAACGAGCAGAGAAGCGATCCCAGGATTGCTACCGGTGCCAAGAGCTAGTGACACAAGAAACAGAGAGTGTGTGCAGCTGAACACGTGGCTACAGAGATGGTGTAGGAGGGACAACTTTTGATATGTTTCGATATCATTGGGATATATAGGGGGAAGGTGGGATCTGTAAAAGGAAGACACCTTTCAACTCAACTGGAACGGTAAAAATATCCTTGGTAGGGGATTTGCCAGAGGCCTTGGCAAGGGGTCAAATACTTTGGAATGGGCATGGGAGATGGAGCAATCACGCAGATGATGAGTTAGCTGGTGAACAGGGAGATACAGAGTGCAGAGAGTCCGACAGAAAAGACAGATAGTTGAGACATTAAAGTTGCAGTCAGTGTGATACGTTAAATTGTGCACATTTTGACGCAAAAAAACTTGCCAGAAATAAGGGTGAAGAACCTCGAGTACGGATCAGTAGTGAGAACTGCAACGTTGTGGTCATTCCAGAGATTTGGATATCACAAGGGCAGGATGGTTGTTGGATGTGCCGGGGGTTAGCTATTTCAAAAGGAATAGAGAGAAAGATGAAAGAGGTGAGAGAGTGGCTTTGCTAAATAAGTATAACATCACAGCTACATAAAGGGAGTTCATCGAGGGGGGTTTGTCGACTCAGTCTGTTTGGAAGGCAGACACGGGAAAGGAGCAGTCATGATGATTCGGGGTTTTCTATAGAACAGTACGCCCACCCCCGCCCGCTTTCAATAACAACAGAGAGTCGGAGGAGCAGATTGGGAGGCAGAGCTTGAAAAGGTGCTGAAATATAAAGATTGTTGTCGTGGGTGACGTCAACTTCGCTCATAATCATTACAACCTCCTTCGTGCAACTATTTTGAATGTAAATGACTTTGTTCAGTGCATCAGGAAAGATACTTGACTCCTAACGTACTTATGCCATCGGGAGGGATGTCTTATTTGAATTGGTGCTTGGAAACGAGCAGGTCAGGGGTTAGATCTCTGATTGAGTCGTATTTCAGCGATAATGAACAAACTCTCTGATCTTTACTATAGTCATGGAGACTGATTGGTGCACACGACGAGAGACTTACTTTTAATTTGGGGAGGGGGATTATAATGCTATGAGATAGGAACTGTCGAGCACAAAATGAGAACAGGCATTTTAAAAGAAAGGCACGACCGAAATGTAGAGGTTGTTTATGGACTGCTGGCTACGGGTGTTGGATAGGTTTGTCAAGTGAGTTAAGGAAGAAATGGTAGGGTTAAGGAACCATGAATGACAAGAGATCTGTAACATGCAGTCAAGAGGAAAAAGGAAGTTTACTTAAGATTTTGGAAGCAACGACCAGGGCGGTCTCGAGAGGGTTACAAGATATCCAGGAAGGAACTGAAGAATGGACTGAGGAAAGCAAGATGGAGACATGAAAAATAAACCTTGGATGGTAAGATTAAGGAAAACTGCAAGGAGTTCCAGATTTGTCAGAAAAAGAGAAGTATGTTCTGAGTGAGAATCATGTCTATCAGTGACAGTGCACAACAAAGATTAACGAAAAATGAACAAAGAAAATTGCAGCACAGTAACAAGTCATTTGGCCCTCCATGCTTGTGGCGATCCAAATTATTGATAAATTATTACTTTTCTAAGTATGTTGCCTATTCTGCAAGACGATGTGTCCCTTCGCGCCCTGCCCATTCATATATCTGTCTTGTTACGTCTTAAATGACGATATCTTGGCCGCCTCTACCATCTCTGCTGCTAAAACATTCCAGACACCTACCGTTCTCTGCTTAAAAAAAACTTTCCCGGCATATTTCCCTCAAATATGTTCCCCTCGCCTTGAACTCTTGACGTATAGTAATTGATTCCCCAAGTCTTGGAAAGAAAGCTTCTTACTTTCCATCCTGTCTATACCACTCATGTTTATGGCAACTCAAACCAATTCTCCTCCACCTCCGCCTTCCTAATGAAAACAATTCTAATCTACTCAATCTCTTTCATGGATAGCGCCCTCCATATCAGGCAACATCCTGGTGAACCTCCTCTGCACCCTTGCCAAAGCATTGTCATCCTTACTGTAACGTCGTGTCCAGAACTGTGAACTGTATTCTAAGTTTGGCCAATTTGGAATATGCAGTATTTCAAAGTCCTCGAGAACTGCAGCATGACCAGTCATATCGTGTATGCAATAGCCCGTCTGATGAAGGAAAGCTCGCTGTCTGCCTCCTTGAATACTCTTAAACCTGCGTAGCCACCTTTAGGGTAGTATGCACCTAAACAACCAAATCTCTATGTGTTCATTAATTTTATCCAGGATTTTCCCATTTACTCTATTGTTAGCGCTAAAATTTGGTCTTCTAAAATGCATCACCTCCTATTTGGTCGGATTGAACTCCATCTGCCTGTTCTCTGCCCAACTGTCCAATATATCTATGATCTGCTGCATTCTCTGGCTGTCCAATTCACGATCTGCTCATCTACCAATCATACTGTCATCCAAACACTTGCTAATCAGACCACTTGCACCTTCCTCTAGATAATCTATGCATATCACAAACAACAGTGGTCCCAGAATTGATCCCTGTCGAATACCACTGGTCACCATCCTCCATTTTGACAAACTCCGTTCCACAACTACTCTCTGTTTATTGTTGCCTAGCCAGTTCTCTATTCCTCAAGCTCGTACACACTGAACCGACGCAAGGTGACTTTCTCCACGAGCCTACCATGGGAAACATTTTCAAACACCTTCCTAATATCCATGTATATGACAACTACAGCACGGCCCTCGCCAATCAACCTTTTCACTTCCTCAAAGAATCCAATAAAGTTATTAAGAAGTAACCTTCCCAGCACAAAAACATGCTGCTTAACACTGATAAGCCTACTTTCTTGGCAAACGCACAGAGATCCTACCCCGAGTTCCTTCTTCACTAGCTTCGCTTTCATTCACATTAGATTCTCGTCTTTAGAATTAACTGAATCAATTACTATTCATTTTACAATTATTGAAGAAGGATGCAACATTAACAAAACTTCTGACCGCCGGAAACTCACCCATCTTCAAGGATTCTGCAAAGGCATTAGTTGAAGGCCAAAGTATTTCCTCTCTGGTTTCCCTCGGCATCCCATGCTGACTTGAGACTTTTTAAAATAGGCAACACTTCCTCCCTACTTATATCATCTTGAATATGAGTAATCAACAATCAATTCCGAACTCAACAGCTGTCATGTCCCTCTCGTTTGTGAAGAGCGACGCAAAGTATTTATTAAGTGTCGCACCTTTTTCTCTCACTCCACACTTATCTTCCCTCCTTTGTCGTTGAAAGGTCAACCCCTTTCTCTATTACTTTCCATGACTCTCTATTACTCTCTTCGTTCCCATATACGAATAAAAAACTTCATGATTTCCCTTAATTCTGATTACTAAAAAGATTTCATAACTCATTACTGATCCTTCAACTCTTTTCTGATTGGTCCTATTTTCCCAATATTCTTCCAAATCTGCATGTGTCGCCAAACCATATGAATGCTTCGTTTTTCCTGTTAGATGGTCTCACAATTTCATCTGTTATTCATCGTTCGCTAATGTCGCCTTTTGTATCCCTAATTTTCGCTGGGGCATGTCTGTCCCGCGCTCAAATCAACATCTCTTTAAAAGCCACCCACATATGAAATGCGGATTTAACTTCAAAGAGCTGCTTCAAATCCAAATGCTCAAGCTCCTGCTGAATCATTTGGATATTTGGCCTTCCCCAAATTTAGCATTCTTCATTTTGGACCATTGCTGTCTGTTTCGATGAGAATTTTGAGACTTAGGGAATTGTGATTACTATTGCCAAAGTATTCAGCGACTGAATCTTTAACGGCCTGCAGG
Source organism: Chiloscyllium plagiosum (assembly GCF_004010195.1). NCBI lineage: Eukaryota > Metazoa > Chordata > Chondrichthyes > Orectolobiformes > Hemiscylliidae > Chiloscyllium > Chiloscyllium plagiosum. The sequence goes on along the minus strand of NC_057717.1, from coordinate 60,675,950 downwards.
GTTCATTGCACAAAATCTGGTGCATAATTCCCCTTCACGAGTATGACGTGGTATACACGGCTCTATCAAACCCTCCTGGATGCTCCTTACAAATTCTGCTTCGTTGAGATCTCGACCACTATATGAATCCCAGTAAATGTTGGGAAAAGTATGAAAGTCCCATACCATCACTCTATTGCCCCAACATCTTTTCATTATCTGTCAACATTTGCGTTCCCACATCTCATGATCGCTGTTACGAGGCCTGTGCAACCCTAACATTCTGTCCTCACCATTCCTATTTCGGGGCTCTATCCATATTCCCTCACTGCTCTAGTCATCCACAATGCTGTCCGTCAGCACAGCTGTGATATCCTCTCGAACCAGTAATGCAACTCGCCAAATCCTTTTTCCCACCTCTGTCTCTCCCGGGATGGAAATCTGTGCCTTTAGTCACAGGAGATAGGCGAAGATCTCAATCCATACTTTCCTTCTGTATTCACTAGTGAGGTGCTCTTGTCGTTTGTGAGGATAGTGGGAAATAGACCGATAAGCTACAACAGGTTCAGACCGACGAGAATCGAGAGTGCAGTGCTGGAAAAGCAGAGCAGGTCAGTCAGTATCAGAGGAGCAGGAGAATCGGCACTTAGGGTATGATCCCTTCATCATGAATGATGTTTGTGCATGAGGGGAGCTGCGAGATAAATGGATGGGGTAGCACTGGAAGGATGGTAGCTCAGAATTCAATAGCTGAGTGAAGGTGGGGGAGAATGTGATGGATAGGCGAGGATCGTGCAGTGGATAGTTGGGAAGGACAAGGACAGGCCGCGTGGGTGTGACCCAGCTGTAGGCTTGAGACTGGGATAAGTTGGGGGAGGGAAAATGAGTAAAATGGTGAGATCCATTAATTTCGCTGGGTTGCAGAGTCCCAAGGTTGAAGATGATGTGTTCTCCTCCTGGCGCTGAGAGTGAAGGGTTAGGCGACGGAGGTGCTCCCAGGCCTGCATGTCCTGGGTCGAGTGGGAGGGAGAGTTGAAGTGTTCACCCTGGAGGTCAGGGGGCAAACGTGGCACGTGCCACTGTGGCTGACCGCTCTGTCGTGCTGTGTTTAAATTCTATGCTTTTTGAGAAGTGGTTTTGAGTCCAAACTCTGCAACACTCGTAGATGTAATGTGTTACTTCACTTTCTTGAGTCTAATCTCCAGCATTTACAGTCCTCATTTTCGCTACACTGATGTCCAACATCGGCAGTCTCACTTTCTAGACTCTGATCTCCACCAATTTGCAATCACGACTTTCTCCTACACAATTCTTTTACGTTTACTTTAGTACCGGAAAGGGGTTAGTAGATACCGCAGGACAAGAGTTACAGCGAGAGGAAAGGTAATTATGGGTGTGACTTAGGATGCACAGACTGGATAAGGCAACTTCTAGGGATGGGCATAATTAAAATGTGTGGGTTGTTCCTGGAACATCTTCTGCGTGCCCTTGATAATTATGTACATGTTAGGCAGGGAGGAGGTGATCGACTGATGGAGACGTGTTTTATGAAATAAGTTGAATCTCTTGTCAAAAGGATGAATGGAGCTTACGTAAAGAGGAGATGTGAAGGCTCACTGAGTGCAGTTGAGAATTACATGTTCGCCAACAAAGACGTAAAGAGAGAGCTAGGAAGGGCCATAAGGGTCCATGGAAAGTCTTTGACAAGTAGGAGCAAAGAAAAAACCTAAAGTATGTCAGAACTAAGAGAATGACAAGAGAAAATTTAGGGTTAGTAGTGGGACAGTAGTGGGAAGTTGTGCGTGGAGTCTGCGGAAGTAGAAAAGACACTGACTGAATGTGCATCGTCAGTTTTGCCACTGGAAAAAATCTTATGTTGTGGAGGAGAATATTGAGATTTAGGCTATTATACAAGACGGGATTGAGCTTGTTAAGGAGGTGATGTCAGCAATTGTGGAACGTGTAAGGATAGATAAATCCGCTGAGCTGGATGGGATTTAACCTGCTACTCTATGGGCAGCGAGGGTGGAGATTACGGAAAGTTTGGTGTTGCTTTTTATTCCGTCATTGTCCAGAGGAGTAATACCAGAAGACTGGAGAGAGGAAATGCTGTCACCTTGTTCAATAAGGTGAAATGAGACAACCCAGTTAACTATTGACCAGCGACCCTTACTTCAGTTGTGGCTGAAATGTTGAAAAGGATCGTAAGAAACAAGACTTTGATGGGAAATGTTCATCGTGGAGATCAGTTACTGGTGGCGTACCACAAGGCTCTGTTTTGCGGCCACTGACGTTTGTCATTCTTATAAAAGATCTGGATGAGGGCATGAAAGGATGGACGAGTAAATTTGCGGATGACATTAAGGTCCGTTGAGTTGTGGATCGTGCTGAAGGATATAATATAGTTACAGAGACACATCGATAAAATGCAGATGCAGTTTAATGCGGAAAATTGCGAGGTGATTCACTTCCGAAGGAGTTACAGGAATACAGGGACCTCTGCTTATAGTAAGTTTCAGGGTAGTGTGGTTGAGCAGAGAGGTTTAGGTGTCCATGTACGTAGATAACTGAAATTTGCCACGCAGTGTGATAGGTTTATTACGGAGGCATAAGATTTGTAACTTTAATTGGTCGATAGATTGAGTTTTGAACCATAAGATCATGTTTCAGCTATACAAAGCTCTGATGCTGTCGCACGTAAATCTTGCGACCAGTTCTTTTTCACTGCATTATAGGATGCACGTGGAAACATTGAAAAGTGTGCCAGGAGATTTACCAGTTAAAGTCTTATGAGCAAAGTCTAACGGTTTAGAGGCTGTTGTCATTACAGAGAAGAAGTTTAAAGGTGACTTAATAGAGACATACCAGATGATCAGAAAATTAGATAGGTAAACAGTAGACAGCTTTTTTTTTTCCTCGGTGGGTGATATCTAGCACGAAGGGACAAAGCTTAAAAATGAGAGGGACAGAGGCATGACAGATGTCAGAAGTATTTTCTTTATGCAGAGATTTAACTGCATGCAACACTCTGCCTGTAACAGCAAGAGAATCATTAAATTTATGAGCATTTAAATGATGATTGGATATACACAGGATGACAAGAAAATAGTGTCGGTTCGATGAGCTTCGCATTTGTATCTCAGGTCGGCGGAACATCGAGTGCCGAAGGGCGTTATGACGTTCTATGTTTTGTCTTCTATGATTCATTTGTTCACGACCACTTTTGTTCCCAAAGCCACAGCAGTTTTACTTCACTGAGTTTGATGCGAATTCCTCTGAAAATTTTCCTTTCCTTTAGTTATCCAATGTGAGTAAACGTTATAAATGTACCTGGACTCACTCCTTCCTCGAGTAGGTCAGTGCACGTCCATGTGTTTGTGAAATAAAATTGCCTCTGTTTTTCATTAAAAATCTTCCTCGTCTGACCTTAAAATTATTCCTTGGACTTTTTAGGTCGTCCACACGTAGGAAAATGTTCTTGTTATTCATCTGGTCTTTGCCAAGAATCCTATCACAATTCTGCACGGGTGGTCTCACTCGCACTTTGCATTCTAATTATACAACCAGTTTCGTATAAGAATCAATATTCGTTTCGCCTTACTGATTGCTTGCTTCACACACGTGTTAGTTTTCATTGTTTCATGCGCGAGTGACCCGATGTCCAGATGTGTTGCAAATTCCTGCAGTATTTCCACAATTAAATCATCATGATTTTGCTCCTTTTATTTTTCCACCATGGACAACATTTTTTCAAAGTATAGTCCCTTTTTTCAACTTTATGCAATTTACATAACCAATCGAAAACACTGTGCAAACTTTATTACCTTGCAACTTAATTTTACAACTAATTTTTACAGTCTGAAAATTTGACTATGGTGCATTTACTTAATTCTTCCAATTGATTAATACATATTGCGAATAGTTTAGATCACGGAACCGTGTGGAATTCCACTGACTAAACGTTGACAATCCGAAAAAGAATACCTCTTGTTCAGTTCCGGTTTCCCGCATGTCAATGAGTTGTCCAACGAGACTGAGATACTTCCTTCAACATTTCCAGACCTGATCTTAAGACTTCACCATGTAGGAACATGCTTTTAACCTGCACCCGTAATACTGCACGTCATTGCTTTCAAAGATTTGTTCAATTGCTTCTTCAGAGTTTCTGTTGACCCACTCTCATACATTATTTCAGGTCCAAGATTTCCCTGTGCAAAACACTTACAACGTGAAATTCCGCCTGATTCAAATGTCATCTCGTATCAATATTTATTTACGTCTTTGCCCCATGAATTTTCTTCCTAAATCTGTCACAAGATGCGTTGTGTGGAGCGTAGGAACTTGACAGGTGGCGTTATTAAGGCTTATAAAATAATGATATGCATAGATAATGTGATTATCAACAGTTTTTATATTCCCTCAGGCGGGGCAATTCGAAAGTATTCCGATTTTTTTAATGGAGAGGAGAAAGAATTAAAATGGAAACAAAGCCTGTTTTGCAGCGAGTAGTTCGTATGTGGATTGAACTTTCAGATGAAGTGATGGATGTGGTAGAGTTACAATGTTTAAAGTATTTTAGATAAGGAGACCAATAAGAAACGTGTGGAGGTGTGAGGGCCAACCACAGTCAGTGGCATCTAACTGAGATTGGAATTATGGTTGGGCATGGAAGGGCTGGATCAAACGCTCTGTATCTGTACTGTATGACTCGATGATTCGATAATCATTTCAGGTTTCGAAACAATCTCTACTTTTTTTTGCACTCCTCTCACAGTTCTGAATATTTCAGTTCGATCTCTCCTGTGGCCCTTCTATTTTTGAAGGAGACTACTTGAGATTTCCCCATCTATTGCAAAAGTTCGAATTGTATAAACCTTGCTTCATTTTCTGAAAACGCTTCTTAATCATGTTCAATACTTACTAATAGTTATTTCTGGATACCAGAAAGTGATACTGTAATGATGTATTGAGGAAATTTTGATGTAGGCACAGAATGACATGGATTACATGGACACGTGTGATTCTGTTCAAATAACTGGGGAAAGTAGGAAGTAATGTTTGTCTTCAATGCTCATGTCCTGAAATTCCTGCCTAGTTGATTTGATAATCAAGATAATCTGGCCATGGAGTGCTCAGTTATATTTCTTTCTTCAAATGCAAAGCAATCTATGGAAGACAATCTCATCTGCATCACTTGTTGAAGGTGATCCTGGTTATTTCGCTTTAATGAGCAACTGCATGAGAGAAACTGAGTTGCAGGTGATTGAATTCAAGTTACTTCATTTGATTGATCCAAGATTTCACATTCTTGAATTGGAATTTCATGATCCTCCTGTAGAACTGTCTATTCTTCAAAGTCACGAGCTGTTTATGCAATTTTAGAGATGCTTGTGTGGGACTGGATTGTACAAAGTTAAAGATCACATGACATCAGGTTTTTTGTTCAACGTGTCTTTTTGGAAGTACAAAGGAAGCGCTGCTCCCTCGGCATGTAGCTATTGCAGTCGGATTCTCGGACACAGAATGTTTAGCAAAATATCAATAGTATCATCCACTGATGCAATATATTGAACTAACCTGGATTGCTCTTCAGTCTTTCATATTTTCGAATGGACAGCAGGTTTCAATTAATCCATATATGAATCCCAGAACCTCTTTCGAGCCATATGCCTGACATTACTTAAAGTTTCATAAAAGGATGACCACACCTTAGTTCAGAAAATATATTAAAGGTGTGTGGTCAGAGTGTGCATATATTACAATCCTGACACTGACTAGTTCTATTTCTAACGTAGGATTTTATAAAATGTCTCATGGCTTATAAATAATGAACCTGACTGCATGTGGATTTTATGCATTTTCAACAAAGTTGAATGGTTTCTGCAAATGCAATTCATCCCATCGACTTACATGTGTGTGTCTGTCGGTGTGTGTGTGTGTGTGTCTGTCTGTGTGTGGGTGTGTGTGTGTATGTGTCTAAGAGAGAACGTGCATATGAGAGAGGGTCTGCGTGAGTGTGTGACTATGTACCAGTTTGTGGGTGAGTCTGTTTTTATTTGTGTGTAGATGTTCCTCTGTATGAAGCCTAATTAACTTGGCAAAATAATCTAGGTTTCTTTTCTTCAGAGATAGAAATTTGAATGAGGGTCCTAATCCATTTATGGATCTAGAAAGGCCATGAATCAGATAACTTAAATAAACGCTGGTTCCCTTAGCTGAAGGATGAAGGCAAGGTGTAGCATTGGAAATGGGCCTTTCAGTCAAACAAATGCATCCACCAACACATCCCGCTGTCTATACCTGTAACCCTGCATTTTGCATGGCTAAGTCATCCAATTTACACATCCCTGAAACCATGGGTAGTTCAGCATGGCCATTCCAGCTAAATTCAGGAAGATTAAACTAATGCAACAGGGAGATGGACACTTCAATTGTAGTTCCATTTTACAGGAGGTTCAGTGTAGTGAGGTCAAAGACAGGTTTGCAGGATGTTGTGTAAATGTGTTGCAGGATGTTGTGTTAATTCCAGCAGCATCCAGAATAGGGTGCATGAACATGGGTTGGGACCTGGCATTTCGAATTTGTGACCAATTCATAGACATGGCTCGAGGAGGGACAGGATTCGCTGTTGCAGAATCCAGGAATTAAATGTTACCACAATAACAGAGACGATGATAAACGATAAATTTTGCCATGTTAATCAAGTGTAGTATTATAGCAACTGAGAAAACGGTTGAAGACTCGCCCACTGAGGTAGAGTGGGCTCAGTTTAGAATCAGGAAAGATCAGGTCACCTGTTGTGAGGTTTCCATTGACCTTTGAATTGTTCCAGGGATGTAGACGAGAGGATAGCAAAGATGATTTTCAAAGGAATGCTCATAACAGAGTAGTTGTTGTGGGCTCTTTACCTTTTCCAATACTGAGTGGGAATAATATAGTTCAAGTTTTTTAACATGGGTCAGTTTTTGTTGAATGTGTGCTGGAGAGTTCTCTGACACAGCATGAGTTTTAGGCATCTAAGAAGGAAATCAGTTAAATGGAATTTGAAAGAAGCAAACAACGCAATGCCTTCATAAAGGCATTGAAAATCGACCAAGCATTTGACGCTTTTAGGCACTTATTTTGAAGCAGTTAAAAAAAAGCAGTTTTTGAAGCAATTAAAACTCTTGTGAAGAGCAGACAATTAAGGCTATAAGATTTGCAGTTGAACTGGAATATGATAAGGAGCTGTATCATAAATAAATTTGGTGTTCCAGCACCAATTTTGGAGAATATAAATTGGTGAAAAGAGAAATCCTCAGGTCTTAAAGGAAAAGCCGATCTCATTGAAGACAAGCTGAAAATTGGGTAAAAGAAAACTATGAGGCCCAATGGGTGGTAAGATATCTCGAGTATTTTCACTGTAATAACGTAGTCACATGAAATTGAAGCACTGATTGTTTCGAAGAAAACCAAGTGAGAGTCCGACAATTTTATGCGAAAACATTACCTTTCTGTGTTGTGTGGTTTCTAACTTTGTCCGACACAGCCCAACACCGGTTCTTCCACATCATAGTAAAATACACTGGGAAGACAAATGCTGGAAAACAGGATTAATTGCAGAGTTTTATTGAATTCGCAAAGAACAGTACATTGAAAGTTAAAAAGTTGCTAGATAATATGCGAACTTATCAGGAAACTGGTGAGAAAAAAGTGACAGATCTCTTTCACGATTTCACTTCGGTAAGCAATGCTTACTCAAGGGCATCAAATAAATAAGCATTTTTATTAAAAAGTGCTATTACAATCAATCTTTGAAAGTGTGAGATAAGGAGACATGCAATTCGGAGGATATTTTGTTAAAATAATGTTGAACTTTATGGAATTCATGGCGAGAAGAGCAGTATTCATGACATGGAATGGAGTTCAAAGATATGCGTTTTAAAGTAAAAATGCGTCAGCTACATTTCAAACATGACCAATATTGTCATTTCAGGATTACGCAGTTGTGTGGTGTGGTGTGCATTAACGATCTGGCAATTTTCAGTCACACGTGTAATAACTAACTGGACCATCAATCAGGATTGGTACATTGATTTTGGGAGGTGTGTCTGGTTAAAAAGATGCTGAGGAATGAGTCAGAACAAGTCCAGGTTACCTCCCTGGACGATATAGTTGGACATGGATATATGACACCACGGGATGTGAGAAGAAACATAGCTGGAGAGTTTCCAGGATCATTGATGAAGCAGAAAACACCACGATTTCTGGGAACGACTAATTTAATATCCGAAGTTTGGACTGAAGATTAGATGTCTGGTTGTTCTACTGACCGACGGTTTGAAGAAGTGAGGAATGTGATAATGCATTCAAAGCTGTGAAAGCTACAGTTAACATTAACCCAATGTTAGCCACACTTTATTGAGCAAAGCCATTCAAATTTGCTATTCACATGTGTGATATTGGTGTCATGGCGATACCTCGAATGAGGATGATGAGAAGCTAGACCTACTGGATATTTTTTGAGGAAAAATAAATCATCATTAAGAGAAATATTCTACAATTCAGAGGGACACCTTGAATTTTGTGTAGATGTTTCAACATTTCAAAATTTACTTCGCCAGTATTGTGTGGGAGACAATTACTGATTATTGACTGATTCTATCCCTTAACGTTTTGGTGAAAGAAAAGGTAAACATACAAGGATATAAACTTGCAGCTTAAAATTGTAAACATACAATTTGAAAATTACACAATCGGCAGGTTGAGAGAACAAAATTGCCAACGCGTTGTCGTAATGTTGAAGAACATAAACGATGATATTCAGGGGTGTTAAATACAATGGGGAGAAAGTGAGGTCTGCAGATGCTGGAGATCAGAGCTGAAAATGTGTTGCTGGTGAAGCACAGCAGGGCAAGGTGGGGGGAGGGGAAATGAGGAAACTGGTGAAACCCGAGTTCATCCCTTGTGATTGGAGGGTTCCCAGGCGCAAGATGAGGCGCTCTTCCTCCAACTGTCGTGTTGTTGTGGTCTGGCGGTGGAGGAGTCCAAAGACCTGCATATCCTTGGTGGAGTGGGAGGGGGAGTTGAAGTGTTGGGCCACAGGGTGGTTGGGTTGGTTGGTCCGGGTGTCCCAGAGGTGTTCTCTGGAGCGCTCTGCAAGTAGGCGGTCTGTCTCCCCAATATAGAGGAGGTCACATCGGATGCAGCGGAACAATGGATAATGTGTGTGGAGGTGCAGGTGAATTTCTGGCGGATATGGAAGTTTCCTTTGGGGCCTTGGAGGGAAGTGAAGGGGGAGGTGTGGGCGCAAGTCTTACACCTCCTGCCGTGCTAGATACAATGGATTGACATGGACTGTAGTAGGTAAAACTCGCATGCCTACCATCAATATAATGTGCATGTATTGTCAGGTTCTAAAAATGGCAGACCGATTTTGCTTAGAAAGTGAAGCAATCTTTGTTTTCAACGAAGGAAGCATGGATGTAATATGGCTTTAAGCGCTGTATGTTTCTTAATAAAGCGTAGTTGAAAACATCGAGCACTCTACTTCAAGTCAATTAATTCAGCAACTTGTGAGTGTTTGGTTCTTTATCCTTTTCAAAACTGGAACTACTAAAGTAAGCTGAATGCATTAGACCATGCTTCTCCATCTTCAGGGGTTTTAGTTAGCTTCCAGTCGCGGCACTGGGCACTTGACGCTGGAAGTGAAAGCTCTGTTTCGACCAGCTAAAAGCTGGGGTTCTCATAATGTTGCTAGAGATATATTTGATGCGATTTGTTTTACTGACTGTGCCATTGCAGAGGAATATTGCTATACTGGAGCAGAAATTTAACAGCTGTTTAGTATTTTGTAAAATATTTCAGGAGATAATCCAATCCTTTTTGTTTCCTCTGGTTTTGTCTTTGCGTTAAAGGTCGGACATCAATAGCGCGTATTTTCCTTCACGCTTGATTGTTTTGCACAATCAAATTTCATGTCAAGGCAACGCCTGGTACTTGACTTCAAGATTAGAAAACTAATTGTCTAAGGTGTTCATTTGACATATTTTGAGTGGGGCTGTTCTCGTCTATTACATTGTAATTACATTGTTGATTCCAGTTCCTCCTGTAAGGTGTGCAAAGATATCAATGTCATTTTAGGTTTAATGTCATTTACAGTTTTTATTATTTAGTTTGGTAATGTGCACTGATCCTCTGAAACGAGATTCAGGTGACATCTCTTGTAGTGTCAGTTAAATTCCATCAAATCGAAATACCTTCATCCATAAAGGTCCGTCTTCCCTCAGCATCACTGATCAGTCAGCACGAATAATCTCTTTCAATGTTGGATGGTGTGCTTGGGCAGGACAAAATGACCAGGGAATGAATCATGACGGGTCGGACCCTGGCTCGCACGAAAGTGCCGACAGACTCTGATATGCATGCATATACTTTTCTTAATGTATCAGGCAAGAAGACATATGGAGGTCTATCCTTTAATAGAGAGTTTAAGAGCCGAGGGGCAATTCCGCGAATGTAGAAAATGTTAGTTAGGCCATAATTAGAATATTATGTGCAGTCCCAGAATCTATGTTGCATGATGTATGTGAGTGCACTGGAGACGACGTAGAGGATATTTTGAAAAATTATAGCCAGGATGGATAGTTCCAGTTGTTAAGTTAAAATGGAAACACTGTTTTTGGTTCGCATCAGAACAGGCAACAATGAAAAGGGGCACTATTGTGGTGAAGAAAATTTTGAGATGTAAAGATAGCGTGGAGATGACGAAATATGTCCGCCAGAGGATTAGTGACAGAGGTGCATAAATTTAACGAAAGCTGCTGCAAGTTTATAGAAGATTTGAGGAAATACAATTTCATTTGAAGGGTGGTGGGCAACTAATTTAATGCTTGTATGGCTGCTGGGGGTAGAAAACCTCGCAACATTGAAGAAGTATTTAGAGCGTTATTTGCAGTGCCAAGGGGCTGAGAATTGCATTCGAGTCGTGTCGTAATTGCATTCCATCAGTGCAGCACTAATTGTCCATTTGTTTTACAGTGTTGAAGGCCTTTGGCCTCTACATCCAGATAAAGAAAGATACTGGTTCACGATGCGATACTTGCTGCAGATTCTTAAGAAGTTGACAGCTCTATGTGATTTGAAGGTTATTCCCTGCTTCATATTTCTCAATCTCCCCCACCCTGTGGTCTGGATGAGAAGCATTCAAAGTGCTGTTTATTGTTGTATATGGATGCTTCACTGCAATCTTGAGCTTAGTTCCCTGAACTTAGCCTGGGTCACTCCATAAATTACTGTATTTGTGCAGCAACTTAAATTTCTCAGCATCAATCCAATTTCTCCAAAGACATACGATGAACTGTTGTAATTCAAGGGATCAGTTCCTGTAATTCTGTAGCATATGAAGGGATAAGCTTAGCTGTGCAGAAATCTAAACGGACGAACAGAGTATAGACCATTCTGCAAAATGATCCACCATTCATAACATGGAACAGAATTTCCCAATTGGTGAGATTATAAATACCCAAAATCGGAAAGTGTAGACATTTTTTACGAATTACTCGACGGCCTGATCTGCAAATACATGTCTAACCATTGATCACCCAATGAAATGAATACTCAGAAGCCAATCAAGTCTTCTGAATTACAGAAATTACCATTTGAACTTAAAATTTTAAATAATAATTCATAACCGGAGAAACATGTCTAATACTGTGGTGAAAGCGTGAAATCTGCATGCCGATCCCTCACACATAAGTAATGAACATCACCAAAATCTCAAAAGACCTTACACCATTGCATTCAAAGATCACAAGTGGCTGCTTAAGCCTAATAATACCAAACTTCAGTCAAGGGGAAAACTTGAGAATAAGGACCAACATGGCAAGTTTCATGGAACTGAACATTCGCTGTTGGCATGAATGTGTACTGTAAACCAATTGTACAACTAACTGGGAGAAAAGAACCCTCAGATCTATAACATTGGAAAAGTTTACAATCACTTACTTGGAACACCAATGATAGCCAATATGGTGTAGTATATTTTTCTTATGTTGTCCATTGATTGATGCTCTTTCTGAGTGAAGTCGCCTGCAGCCTCATGACAATCTCTCTGTATTGAACTGACGGAAAAATATGCTGGAGTCCGCAAATCATTATTATCAAGTTTCGGAAGAGGAAGCATATCCAAAGCAAAACAGTAATTCCCTTTCCACCCTAATGCAATTTCAGAACTGCTCGGTATTTCCAATGGTTTCTGGTTTGAATTGCATCCTCCAACACACTGAAGAATGACAGTCACGAGCATTTAATTAGCAGACAAGCATGACCGCTGGGACACTTGGTGTCTCAAAAGGTTCTAAATGCTATTTTTATAACTATAATTGTTATACTGAATAATGTAAGCAAACATATGACGAAAGTACAGTGAAATCCCTTTTTGTATAACGTTTGCAAAATTTGAGAAATTCAATTGAGAAACATATATTTCGATGGACACTTGGAATGCAAAGATGTGCAAGGCTGCAGAGTTGGTTTGGTGTATGTTTTTCCCATCCTGACATTGTGGATCATGAGGCCTTTTTGGCTGTGGTATGATTTGTTTCGATTTTTTAATCTATATGTTTCCCATCCACTGCAGTTTAGCTCTCTGGTGTTGAAGGCAAGCAATCTTATTTAAAAAGGACACACCCTACTTCATGGTGCACATTTCTGCACCCCCACGCAATGCCTATTTTCTACAGGGTAATTTCTGAGATAGGCACTTTACTTCTAATTCTTCATTTATTGCATATATATATTCACGTCCCTGGATTGTTTGATTTGTTATTATAAACAAAATGTTAACTCGTTAAACCTTCAACCTTCACATGGAAATATATAAAGCACTGAGCATTGGCGAATAAAAGTTCTGATTGCTTCGTTTTAATAATGCATTTTCTAAGATGTCTCCTCTCAACTGTAATGATTCACTGAACATGTCATCAAGTCAATCTCTAGATGGCACACAGAGTCGCTAATGTCTGTTGTCGAACTTAAAATGGTAGACAATAGTAATGGTCTTTAGCCCCACAATGTTGTGGCGAGCTTTAATCCTCGTCAGAGTTTAGACTAAATCAGTATGTTTCATTGTACTATCTTCTATGTACCTATCCAAGAGTTGCTTAAATGCCCTAAATGTATCTAATCCTACTAAAACGGTAGACAATAGTAATGGTCTTTAGCCCCACAATGTTGTGGCGAGCTTTAATCCTTGTCTGAGTTTAGACTAAATCAGTATGTTTCATTGTACTATCTTCTATGTACCTATCCAAGAGTTTCTTAAATGCCCTAAATGTATCTAATCCTACTACCACTGCTGACAGTGCATTCCACGCAGCCACCACTCTCTGTGAAACAAAAAGTTGACTTCCGACATCTCCCATAAGTCATCCTCCAATCACCTTAAATTTATATCCCGTTTCAGTAGATGTTTCCACCATAGTCAGGTCTCTGTCTATCGCCTCTGTCAATGTGCCTCATCATCTTGTATACCTCTATGAAGACACTACATATCCTTCTTCACTCTAATGAAAACAGACCTAGATCCTTTAACTTTCTCCATAAGACCTGCCCTCCAGTCCCAGAACAAACTCGTAAACCTTCTCTGCACTTTCTTACTCACGTTTCCACATTTTCCCTGTATTAAGACGGACAGAATTGAAAACAATAGACCAAGCATAGTCTCACCGGTGCTCCATAAGCTGCAGCATAAACTCGCAGCTCTTCAACACAAGCCCACCGCTCATAAAAGCCAAAACATCATATGCCTTCTCAACAATAATGTTGACTTGAGTGGTAATTTAAGGCATCTGTGGGCTCAGGCCCTAAGATCCCTCTGCCCCTCCTCACCGCAAGCATTCTGTCTTTAATCCTGTCTTTGCATTCAAATTAGAACATCCAAAGTGAAACACTTCGCAATTTTTCAGGTTGAAAATCTTCTGCCTGTTATCAGCATTCAGCTAATGACCCGCTGCAACCGAGAGTAAAACTTCACACTGTACACAACTCCACAAAACTTCGTGTCAACAGGAAATTTACTAACCACCCTTCCACTTCCTTATGCAAATGTTTCCTAAAAATCACAAAGAGCAGACGTTCCAGAATTTCTCCCTGCGGAACACCGCTGGTCACCGAGTCTTAGTCTGAACGTATTCCATCCACACCAACCTCTGCCGTCTTTGGGCGAGGCAATCTGTATCCATGCTGCCTGACTTCACTGAAACTCATACCTCATTACTGTCTAAATAAGCATACCATGTGGAAACTTCGTAAATGACTTGCTAAAATTCATGTTCGCCACATCCACAGTTCCACCATAATCAATTTTTTTTTTTACATTATCAAAGTATTCAGTCAGGCTTTTGAGGCATGACGTGCACCTCCCAAATTCAAACTGGCGATCTCGAACCAAATATGGTTTTCCAAGTAATCATAAATCCTCTCAAAATCGTCTCCAATACTTTGCCGAGCAGAGAGGTTATTAACCATAATGAATTATTTACCTTCATACACCCAACTCGTGTGTTCCTCCATTTGTTTGCTTTGTCTTACCTCCAAATTGCTTTGCAAATCGCTAAAAAGAAGTATGATAATGATTCTTAAAAGTTGCAGCTGTGAAAGTAATGCAGACACAGAATAGAATACTAACTCATCCCATGGCAGGTGCTGGAATTTTATAGTCTGTGAAAACTATTGCGAGTCTTTTAAAACTAATACGTGTTCAGAAAGTAGTAGAGACGCAGAAAATGATTAAACCCATGAACTTAAGACAGATCCAGAACAAATATATGCCAAAATCCAATGCAAAATCATGAACCTAACACAGACCCTGTAACTCGCACAGGTCTGGGACAAATGAAAGCCATGAAACGAATAATGAACGTTAAAGTAATGCTTACATTGATTCTGATAAAGGCCCTGATTCTAACAGAATATTGAAGACCAACAGGCCCAACTGGCCTGTGTCAACCATGCTGCCATTGTAATAAAATCTAGTCTTGAATCATATGATCAACATTCCCCTATTTCCTGCCTCTTCAGGTTTGTATCCAGTTCTCACTTAACTGTTGTTACCTCATTTGCTTCTCTTAAGCACTCTGGTCGTGCATTTGAGGCAGCTAACATCTGCGTGAAAAATACACAACCTCACACATCTCCTTTAGCATCTTCACCCCGGGCCTTTACCTCAAATCGATGACCCTTACCGTTTGATACTTCCATCCTGGGGAACGGTTTTGACTACCCATCGATCAATGTCTTGCATAATATTACGTAGTTCTCTCAGATTGGGCCTCAACTTCCAATGCTCTAGCGAAAACAATCTCGGATTGTCCCAAATCTCCTGAAATGTGATAGAGTTCAATCCAATAGAATCCCTGAAACCTCCTTAGTTGTTTTAATCATACAAACGTTCCATGGATCCCGTATGACTTAACATTCTAGACCGCCCACTCATGACAAACAGCGTCACAATTTTTAGGAAAATTTATGTGGTTAACATCTGTAGCTGTACACTTACCAAACACGTGTGTCTCTTCCGCATAAGCTGAACCAAATGTTGAAGACACCAGATTCCCTGCACAAAGCCATACTGACATAAGTTCCTTCTTTTCGAAGTGTAATTAAATGCAATCACTGAATCTAATTCAGAATGTAATTCTCATACGGACCGTGAAACGAATAGAGCCCGGGAAAATCTGATGCAGAGTCCAAAAATAATTGAAATCAATAAAACACTGACGCTAAGACAGACCCTGAAACTGATCCAAATTTTGTAACTTGCATAAACCTTTACAGTGTTCCAGATTCTGAAACCAGGCCCAACACTAATTTAATAGAAACACTGAAAATGATACAGATCCTAACAAAAATACTGAACCTTGAAATGACACAGAATTCACACACACCCTGAAGCAAATTCAGATTTTGACTGTTATAAGCATCATGATTTCAATCTCGATTCTGAATTTCTGAGAAATGACAGTCAATTTTTGGAAAATCTGGACACGAAATTCTGATTCAAATGTTAAAACGTGTGTAACTGGAGTTAGAGGTGAAAAATATACATTTTGTAGCAAAGTAGAATCACATTTGGGCTCATTGCTATGTCACAAATCACATCTATGACCATGTTTTCGCTCGCCCTGGAAGTAATTCCACACAAAGAAACGATCATACTCTTAATTCATGGACACTGACTTCGGACACTTCGGACATCAACACCAAAATTTATCAAAAAAGATATGGTCTCACATGTTTGTTAAAATGGCAGTACCGAGGCCATCATGCGGAAGTCCAAACACTCCAGCTCGCCTCATGGCTAAAATTTTATTTCTAATAGCATACCTGTGGAAGATATTAAATGGAGCTTTTCCTCCAATTGGAAGTCGTTTCATGCCTGCTGTTCTGCTAACACTTTCAATGATATCAACAAATACAGAACAGAGGGATCTCTGAGGTTGGCAGGACAAATCAACAAGTTATTTTATAAGGTAACCAGGATGCGGGCCTTCATCACTTGTGAAATAGGTTGGCAGAACATGACAGAGCTTCATAGAACAAGACTTGGTTGTACTAAAAAGGTGTAATGCAGATTCAACAGGCTGTTACCGGGATGGGATTCTTTAGCCATGAAGAGAGGCTGCGTAATCGTAAGTTGTTCTCTTTAATTCTGAACATTTGAGGGGCTTAGTTACGGAAGTCCAAACGATTCCGAGGGAGATAGTCTTGATGGATAGAAAGTAAATGTTGCCGTTTGTTGAAGGATCAAGTCAGGTTTAATAACCCAGGAGATTGTCGGAAGATTTGAAAAAAAACGGTCCTACCACCCGAGTGCTGGACATCTGGGATGCACTGTCTGGAAGGACAGCTATGGAGTTATTGAATCGCAGAGTCATACAGCTTGGAAACAGACAGTTTTGTGCAACTCGTGCTTGCCGAAAATAATTGTAAACTAAACTCGTCCGACTTGCCTGTCCCAAACCAGATTCCTACAAAACATTCCTATTCATGTACATATCTAAGTGTTTTTGTAAACGTAATGTCGTAGAGAATTGTTGAGAACTACCAGGGGCCGAACAGGGTTCTTCAAGAAGATAATATTTTATTTGCAAACAAAAGCTGTGACAACCAACAAGCGAACGCTTGATTAACCACGAACCTCGGGGTCTGTTGATCTTTATACATTTTTGTTATCATGTTTCCTTCCAGCTTATCAGCGTGTCCAATGGTGTTAGTTAGGGTTATCTCAGTAGACATATACAGGCTTAGTTCCTGTCATTTCTTTTTAGATTACAGAATTAGATTAGATTATTTACAGTGTGGAAACAGGCCCTTCAGCCCAACAAGTCCACACCGACCTGCAACACATCCAGACCCATTCCCCTAACCCGTCACGCAACACTACGGACAATTTAGCATGGCCAATTCACCTCACCCACATATTTTTGAACTGTGAGAGGAAACAGGAGCACCCGGAAGAAAACCAAGCAGACACGGGGAGAATATGCAAACCCCACTCAGTCGCTTGTGGTGAGAATTGAACCCGGGTTTCTAGCACTATGAGGCAGCAGTGCTAACCACTGTGCCACCATGCCGCCCACCCCTCTACGTCTGCCACTATAACCTTTACTACATTAAACTTAATCTTATTCTAATCTGTCATGATAGATATTTGCTCTCACATTTACCAAAATGGCCTTTAATCTCAGGCTAAGCCTGCTAGCTACGAATTCAGTAACTGCTGTCACATTTTGCCATAATGGTCTCCAGCAACCTGACATGCTGACCCTGCTAACTGCTGATTAAATATTTGCAATTACGTCCGTCCTACGTTAATCTTCAGCAGGCGAGTTTACCTTCACTGATTGTTGCTATCTTATCCTGTCTTAATGATCTTTTAGATTCAGCCTGACTCCGCAAATTGGTGTCATTCCACAGTCCCTTTGATACATCATCTTGATTAGTGCAACATTTCACCGACCCCTTGCAATAGTTCACTAATGGTTTTTATGGTTTAGCCCTTCCCATGCTTTTATACTCGTTATTTCCCATAGGAACTGGTATAGCCGCAAATATCTCATCTCTCAGATGTTCCTTTAACATTGAAACCACCCTCTGTTGAAACTATTGCCTCACATTTTCTTATATCATCAGCCTTTCACGACAAAACGTGTCCTGAGTCTTGAAAGTCAATGCAAACAACACAACATTAATTCTATCCACACATCTCTTGATTTTATAAGTCTATATACGCTCATATGTCCAGTTCTTATATTTCAGTGAGAAATATCCCATTCTATCCAGCTTTTCAATGTAACTCAAACCTTCCACAGAGCAGCATCTTTGTCAATCTCATCTGAACTTTCTCGAGTTCAATAACAGGGCGAGCAGAACTGAACACAGTATTGCAGAAGATGTCTCAGCGATGCTCTGTTCAATAGTAACGTGACATCCTAACTCCTACTCTCAAAGCATTGTGAGGTGGGAAACCTCAGAGAATTTCTAGAGTACTACATTTGCTATGTTGTATCATTCTGAGCTGCAGCGCTCCTACAGAAGAGGTGGGCTTCCTTTTGGTTGCCTTATATATGCGGCAGAGAAGATAAAAATAGACTTCTTAGGCTGGAATCAAAAACAGACAATCAGCCATGCAGCATCACGATGTGGAGAAGTCGATTTTCCAGGTCTAACGCATCTTCAGGACGACGAATAGGTACAGGGGAGCCGCAGACAATGGGGCTTGCAGGGATAAGGTGGTGAAGTGGGGATAGGTAAAGTCATGTGGAGGGTACGAACTGTTTTGTCAAGGGGAGGAATGAATCTGGTTGGTGGCAGGGAGGAGTGGATGGGAGGCGGCGCTGGGAAGGGAGTCCACATATGGGAAAGGTGGTTATTTGAGATTGGATAATTCGATGTTGTTTGCTTCGAGAAGTTGGCTGCCCAATCGGAAGATGAGGATTCGTTCCTTCAATTTGCGGTGTGGTTCGTTGGGAGGCCAAGAATGGTCATGTCAGAATTCTACGAATTCCTGCACCTCCACTGCATTTGCTTGGACGAGGAGGCATTACATTCGCGAGCATCCCAGATGTCCACCTACTTCGACCTGTAATGGAAAATTAACAAAATTAACATTTACTCTGATATCCAGTTACTCTAACATTTGAAAAACAATGCTTTACTAAATTTAAAACATTCTGACACTTCGCTGAAGTCTGCAGTCGAGGGATACCTTGTCTCTGCGGAACTTTGTAAACATTCAACAAGAAAAAAATATAAGAACAGTATGTCCACATCAAGGGAATGAAAAGAATAACAACTAAAATCTTCTCAGTCTTTGTCTTTGAGAGTGTGATAAGAAACAGTGTAAGACGAGTATATGAATTATGCTCAGGACTCTTTAACAAGGCATTTTTGTCAAGTGCATGTGGTCACTCTGCAATGCAGACGTTAAAATTATTAAAGCTCATTTTGGTTGCTCTTGTGAATAGTTGAGTCGAGTCAATTTAATTTCAACAACAGTAAACTTGTGGTTCGCCCAGCGACCCATCACGGGTTAAGATTCTGAAGATTCCCAGGATGTCAGGCGGCAGCGCCTTGAAGGTCTTTTACTTCATCTCGAACGCTAAATTTGCCCCACTGCGTGAGAGGTCTGGGAATCTGTGGATCGCCCCGGCGCCGGGGTCTGGACTGAATGGGTTCGGGGTAAGAGTCGTAGCTTAAGTAATCCTATATAGAGACACATTCTAAGCGAATAAATGAATCAGGAAAACGGTTCAGTAAACTCTCACGCAGTATTCGAGCAAAACTAAAGAGAAAGGATTGCCGTCTCTAGAGTGTTTGAGAGACAGCAAATTTAAGGGTGGTTTTCGAACTGGAACTAACACTGACTGAGTTGGAGTCTCCCAAAACGTACCAGGTACGTGGTTTCGTTGTTTATGAAAACCAAGGAGTTGAGGCGGACCCGCCCAATGCGAGAGGAGACCATCGGAGGTAAAAAGCAAGTCAAAGGGAAAAAGATAACGGTACCGTAAGTGAAAAAGAGAGAGCTGAACGCTTTTTCAGTAACACTAAAAATGGGCTCCGGCAAGAGCAAACAAAAAGAGGGTACACAGAGGAATTAGATTGGCCAACCAAACGTTCATTACGTGATAAATATTTATGGCCCAGAGTCTCTAAAGCAGTTTGAATTAAGGATCAAGGAATGTGGTTTTCCGGAGGGAGGATATTTTAGTAAAAGGAAGTTGGAAATTGAGTTCGAGGTTGGAGGAGAGAGAGAAGGAGAAATGGAAGGGAAAAATAGCATCTGTGCTTTTGAGTGCTTATAACATGTAGAAGGCTAATATCAGGGAAAGGCAGCCTCAAGTAAAAGATAGATCAAATACGTGTACAGACACTCCTGCACACGCAGATATGCCCAGGAAATAACCTAAGGATGCTGTACAGTCTCTTAAGTTTGTTCAAGATCCTGACCTTGATGACTGACCTCCAAGACCTGCAGCCCACCTACGAGAACCACCTGGCGAAGGTTCCAGCCAGCAGACACCACCTCAGGGTCTGCTAAACCATCGATAGCAAATCGTACCTGCAACCAACTGAAGCAAGAAGCCCCAAATGACAACGGCCACTCCAAGAGAGAAAGTCATTCAGGGCCTGCTCACAATATCCCCAGGATAGATGATGAGTCAGACGATGAGCGGATTCGCGTACGATCATCTTACCAGGTCGTTCTGCAAGCCCAAACCATTGAAGTTGCAGCCCAGAAGGGTGCGCAGTTCTTTTCCACTGACCATGGACCATGAAGGATTTGGAAAGTGCCAATAGGCAGTTGCCTGACCCACGCGAGGTTGGAGGTAATAAGTTCGCTAAAGAAGTGACAAAGGTCTGGACCGAGTTCTGTCTCACGTCACGTGAGACGAGACGACTCCTGGGACGAAAACTGGGCGTTGATGTCACCAAAATCAAGGATACATGGCCAGCCGTAAACGTCCATACCAGATCAACGGACCCACAAGCGGGAGAGAATGGACACTTTAATGCTTTTGTTGCAGCGCTGGCAACCGCCTGTAGGGAGGCATTCCCAGTACAAATGGAAATGACCAAAATAAAAATGTGTGAACAACGAGAAGGTGAGACAGTGTCTCAGTAACTTATTGGCCTCACTGAAGTCCATAACGCCATCGTGGACTGAGACCACCTGAAGACATAACGGCTGCAGAAGTCACGCTGTATGAAGCACACCTGCGGAACAGCTTCATCAAAGGAATGAAGGGCGAAAGAGCGAAAAAGGATTAAGACACATGTACTACCTGGGAAACGGGAAAGCTGAATTTCATAGAACAACATGTGTTACATGCTGAACAATTGCTTTTCCAAGAGAAGAATAAGTGGAAACTAAAGATTGAGCAGCAAACACATAAAGCACAGCTTATTATGATGCCGATGGTCGCCCAGCCGTTGGAGGGAGGTGCTGCAGAAAAAGAGTGCAGAAGAGGCGCTGGCAGAGGTAGATCTGACGGCTGCTTTGTTTTTGGAGCAATGGCCACTGGGCGTGACAGTGCCCACGCAGACAGCCTCAATTGGCCCTGGAGGCTGGATAGCAGGGTGTCTGACGGGGAAGGCTGATGTGGAGGTGGGCAGTCCACAAGATAAAGGTAAGCCTCTTTCGCTTATGCTTGGAAATGAAGACTCGCTAATGTTAATCTCTTCTACTAACCTTACCGGCACTGAAACATACCCCAGCCCCATATTGAGCGGTGAGATTTGAGAGCGTGG
>NC_057717.1:60638191-60653679 GCF_004010195.1 Chiloscyllium plagiosum | reverse complement strand
TTACAAAGTGGTTAGCCTCTGACTGATTACATATTCAGAGTGATCAAACGATTAAACAAGGAAATACAATTATCCTTCTTATACAGTCAAATATAATTAATCAATTTACTTTCGCACTGAAATGTGCGAGCTTCAACTGATTGTCAACAATTAAGAAATGGCAATAATTCGACAAGCACTGTGAATATTAATTTTAATAAGTGATTTGTGTTATTAAATTGTAGCAATCAAAACGTTGAAAACTTGCGACTTTTTCAATGAGTGTTATTTAATGTGAATTGCCGTAAGTGAAAGAAAAGATACACTTTTTTAGTGTGCGTGGAAACTCCGTATTTTCAAAGCGTGTTGTGAAAACACTGAAATATTTGCTTTGGTCATTGGGGTAAAACTTTTGAAATATTTATGATCTGTGTACAAAGTAGACTTCATCATTAACCTGAACTGTAATTCTTGCATTTTACATGGTTCTGCAGCACCAAGTATGTTCAGCTGTTTGCTTGCATTTACATTGGGAAATAATTGGATACTGGCTTTTATTAGCATCTGCACAAGATAGCGTCCAGCATTTTAAAGTACAGAAGGAAACTGTTTGGTCACTGTATCTGAATCAGTTCTAGAAATGTCTCCCTAACTCCTCTCATTTGCCAGCACTAACTCTGTCCGCCTTTATATTCGTAACTTCCAAATATTTGTCCAGATTGTTTCTCATTTTTCATCCACAACTCTTCCAGGCAGCCCATGACTCGTTTTTTTTTAAAAAAAGGCTTCATTCCTACTGCCAGAAAATCGTGTTAAAGTAACGCAAATGTACTAAGAATAATGAAGCCATATGGAACAATGTGGATCAGTCTCCCTGTGCAGCCTCTGCTCCATTTGTGTGTGAGCATCTCTGAGACCTTCCTGCTCGTGTATTAGTGACTTGACAAGCTGCATTCGTCATCCTGTTTCTTTGTAAGTGATTTCAGGTGTGAACTGGTTTCTTTCTTAGCCCGTGTAAGTGAAGCGTGGGAGTGAGCAGATTCCGTGCCTCCTTGTGTAATTAGCAGGGGGTCTAAATGGGCGGTCCCTCTCCTTGTCCAACAGTTTTGTTGGGATTAATGAATTGCCAATATTATTGTGAACCCAGATTAAGGTCCTGAATGAGCTTCACAGTTTCTGGTGGAAATGTGGTGTCTGGATGAGCTGTTACGTGAGTATTACTCAAATGTGAACAACATGATAGTGAATGTTGGCCAGGTCTTGTTGCACATGGACACAGACTGCTTCAGGAGCTGAGAGGCGACAAATTGCTCGGAACATTGTAGAAACTTAAATTAGTGTACGCACTTCTGCTCAGTGTGGACTCAATGTGCTGAATGGCCTCCTTCCATGCACTGTCAGAATTCTATAATGACCATCGAGAGGTGTCTGGGCTCAGGACGCAACGCTGAGGATCTCCTTCAAAGATGTCCCACGGCAGGTAGAAAGGATAGTGAAGAAGGCATTTCGTATGTTTTCTTTTATTGATCAGAGTATTGCGTACAGATTTTAGGAAGTTCTGTTGCGGTTGTGTAGGACATTGATGAGGCCACTGTTGGAGTATTGCGTGCAATTCTGGATTTTTTCCTATCGGAACGATGTTGTGAAATTTGAAAGAGTTCAGAAAACATTTGCAAGAATGTTGCCAGGTTTGGAGGATTTGAGGTACAGGGAGAGGCTG
Source organism: Chiloscyllium plagiosum (assembly GCF_004010195.1). Classification (NCBI taxonomy): domain Eukaryota; kingdom Metazoa; phylum Chordata; class Chondrichthyes; order Orectolobiformes; family Hemiscylliidae; genus Chiloscyllium; species Chiloscyllium plagiosum. The sequence goes on along the minus strand of NC_057717.1, from coordinate 60,651,980 downwards.
AATAGGCTGCGGCTGTTTTCCCTGGAGTGTCGGAGGCTGAGGGGTGATCTTATAGAGGATTACAAAATTATGAAGGGCATGGATAGGGCAAATAGGCAAAGTCTTTCCCCTGTATTGGGGAATTCCAGTACTAGAGGGCAAAAGTGTAGGGTGGGTGGGGAAATATATAAAGGAGACCTAAGAGGCAACATTTTAACACAGTGTGTTACGGGTATGGAATGAGATGCCAGCGGAAGTGGTGGAGGCTGGTACAATTGCAACATTTAAGAGGCATTTGGTTGGGTATATGAATAGGAAGGGTTTGGAGGGATATGGGCCGGGTGCTGGCAGGTTGGACTAGATCGGGTTGGGATATCTCGTCGGCATGGACGGGTTGAACCGAAGGGTCTGTTTCCATGCTGTCCATCTCTATATGACTCCATGGCTTAGATGATTGTTATCCACTGATAATAAACATCTTCCCTTGAGCTGTAAATGACTGCAAACAGTCGAGGGATCACAATCGATTATCCTTCAAAGCAATGTTTATCAGAATTCCTTGATGTCATCCTCAGTCACATTTACTGTCCTGACAATAGGGCCAATCCTTCTGACTTGAAACCCTGTGTTACCTAACTTTTTCAGGTTATGAGGTAATGTTTTAGGAACAGGGAATGCTTTCTTCAAGCAGATGGTAGGGAATGACAGCAATTCTGTTTTCCAGAGAACCAGGGAGCAAGATCACTGAAAGTATTTATAGAGAAGACATATGGATTTTCACCTGAAGCAGAGTTGGCAGCTGTGAAGAGTTTAACATTAAAGATGATTTGAGAAATACAGAAGATGTGCCTTGATCTTACTGAAAGTCAATGCATGCTTGGAGGGTGAACGAAATGTCCAGGTTCAGATGATCTCGCATTCTGTTCATGGAAATGTAGTGGATGCAATTTTCCTGAAGTTTTGTCATTGATTGTTGCAGTCAGTGAGACAAGAGAACTTTGTGAGCCATCTCTGGGGGATGTATGGGAGCTGTATTCACAGTGAATCTCGATCTACAGCATCAAAACAAATGAAGCACATGTTACAAAGAGGAAGACCTATAAAGAGAGATGAGGGGGTTCTTTTAACAATCATATTTTTCAAACTACACAAAGTCTATACGACAGTGTTGAGGGGCTGAATGGGTCTTCTTTTTGTCCAGTCACCAGATTATAGCGGAAAGTGGCCTCCAGCCGTTCCTGATGACGGTAGGATTCTGGATTCCTGATGTAGGGTTTTTGCCCGAAACGTCGATTTTCCTGCTCCTTGGATGCTGCCTGACTGGCTGTGTTTTTCCAGAACCACTCTAATCCAGACTCCAGCTGCTACTGTCTAGCAGGTTTGAGGGACTGAATGGAGCCCAGGAACATGGGACTGAGGAACAGGAGTGGGGCATAAGACACTTTGAGCCTTCTCCACGAAGATTGTGGCTGATCTGGTCTTTTTCTCAACCCCACCCTCCTGACTGAATCAGATTATCCGTGACTGACGTCTCTGTCAAATGTTTAACTAACTCAGTTTTGAAAAACATGTAAACAGAAAGGCAGCACAAACGGACTGAGGAACAGGAGTGGGGCATAAGACACTTTGAGCCTTATCCACTAAGATTGTGGCTGATCTGGTCTTTTTCTCAACCCCACCCTCCTGTCTGAATCAGATTATCCGTGACTGACGTCTCTGTCAAATGTTTAACTAACTCAGTTTTGAAAAACATGTCAACAGAAAGGCAGCACAAACTTCCAATGAGGATAATCACTATTCAAAAGACCATTTTAGCATTTTTCCTCATCCCTTTCACAACTTAAAACGGCATGGAAAGAGACCCTTTAGTCCCACTTATTAACGCCGACCAGAAATCCTAATCATTTCCAGTCCCATTTGCAAGTTTCTGGCACATATACCTCACACCCTTCATATTCATATCCCAATCCAGATGTCTTTTCAATGGATGTAGGTTTGCTCGCTAAGACGGATGGTTTATTTTCAGACGTTTTGTCACCGTACGAGGTAACAACTTCAGTGAGAGTGAGGACTAAGAACTGCTGATGTTTCATGTTTTCTTTTTATATGTTTGGGTTTCTTTGGGTTGGTGATATAATTTCCTGTGGTGATATTATTTCTTTTTTTTTTCTCAGGGGTGTCAAACGGGGTCCAAGTCAATGTGTTTGTTTGTAGGTTTCCGGTTGGAATGCCATGCTTCTAGAAATTATCGTGCGTGTCTCTTTTTGGCTTGTCCTAGGATAGATGTATTGTCCCAGATGAAGTGGTGTCCTTCCTTATCTGTATGTCAGGATACTAGTGAGAGTGGTCATGTCGTTTTGTGACTAGTCGATGTTCATGCATTCTGGTGGCAAGTTTTCTGCCGAGTTGTCTCATGTAGTGTTTGTCTTTCACGGTATCAAATACGCTAAAACCGGCCCTAAAATGGGAAACAAATGCCGTCTGGCAGAGTTCAAACCACGAACAGCTGTTCGTCGTGCATGAATGACTAAAAGAAAACAGGTACCACCGAAATGTCTGAAATACAAACCAGCTCTTAACACCCTGCTAGCCAAAAGAATAGCAGAGCACAATGGCCGCAGAATGCTTAGAGAAATGATTAACGGTGCCTACAACAGACTACAAATAAAACCGGAAACTTTGCATCAAAAATCTTTACTCACTCATGGAACAGACCATGAATGCACAGACACAGTACAACAATCCACAGATATTAGACTGCGACAAACACAGAAAATGAGTAAACTGGACCTGCAGAAAACACTAGACAAACTAATACAAAATAACAACACTGACAATCCAGAAGCATGGTTCAAAAAAATCTTATTTGATCGAACCTTAACTGACACTAAGAAAGCCGTCTTAGTAAAAGGATTAAATTGCAACTTCCAGGAAGTGTACAAGAAAGTTTTTTTTCGCAGCATTCAGAACAGCGCTGAAACACAATCAAATAACGGAAGAAACCCACCACACTAGCAGACAGGTAGTCACACCAACATTACGCAGGAGAAAGGAAGGAATCACACTGAATACACAAGAAAGGAAAGCACGAGAAAGACTAAGAAAACACAAGAAAGGAAAGCACGAGAAAGACTAAGAAAAGATAAAAACATTTGCATTCTACCAGCAGACAAATGACGCTTCACAGTCATTTTAAATCAAAGAGACTACTTTGAAAAAGTGAACAACAAGTGGCGGTAGACCAGACCCCACAAATAGAGAACCGAATCACAGTTCCACACAATAAACTTCAGAAATCTGGAGAAATAAATAAGGCCGACTTCAAAAAAGTGAGACCAGACAGATTCAACACTCCACGCATCTATGGATTACACAACAATCACAAACCAGCAGCGACCCTCAGTCCCATAGTCTCGTTACTTGGCACACCTACTTACACCTTGGCCAAGGAGCAACACCAAAGACGAAAACGCTTAATAGAAAACTCAATCCCGTCCATCCACTGAACATCGTTCCTGACCATGATCAAAGAAGTAAAGATAGAAGAGGATGAAATAATGATCTCTTTTGATGTATCAGCCCTGTTCACATCAATCAACATCAACATGAACAAGGCAACACTGACGACACTATTAGTAATCCCAAAGACACATACACCAGACACCACCAACTTCAACAGGAAAGACAGTATCGTCAAGCTAGTGGACCTATGCCTTACGACCCACTTCAGATTCAGCAACAAAACTCACAGACAAGCTAATGGAACAACCATGCAATCTCCGATATCAGGGCTCTTAGCAGAGATAGTAATACAGAGACTCGAACAAACAGCTCTGCCAATCATCCAACCAAAGCTTTTGGTCTGCTACGTGGATGACACCTTTGTCGTGACTAAACAAAAAAGAGGAGGAAACCTTGAAGACAATCGAAAATATACTTACTGGCATAAAATTCACCAAAGAAAGAGGAAAACTACAACAAACTACCATTTGTCGATATCACAGGAGAGTGAACAACCAATTTGGAACTTCAAACCCGCGTCTACAGGAAAACAATACACATGGACCAAATTTTGAACTACAGAAGCAATCGCCCCAACATCCACAAACGAAGCTGCATCAGAACATCGTTTCAACGAGCCACCACCCACTGCAGCACAGAGGAACTATGCAGAGCGGAGGAAAATCATTGATACAGTGTGTTCAAGAAGAACGGTATCCCAATGAAACCACTTCCCCAATTCCTCAGCAGAAAACCTAAACAAGCTGACAAGGTACGTCCAGAAACTCTTGCCTCTCTCCCCTACATCATAGACATCTCAGAAATGACTGCCAGACTACTCAGACCACTTGGAATCACGGTAGCCCACAAAGCACCAACACACTAAAACAGCAGCAAACGAACTTGAAAGACCGTATACAGACAACAAGTAAAACTAATGTAATTTAAAAATTACTGTGCACACACTACATTGGATAAACAGGGAGAAAACTAGCCAGCAAGATACATGAACATCAACTAGCCACAAAACTATAGGACCCTTTCTCACTAGTATCCCCATATACAGAAAAGAAATGGTGCCGATTGGACTGGGACAACACGTCCATCCTCGGACAAGCCAGAGACATGCAGTAAAAGTCCTCGAAGCATGACATTCCAAATGGAACTCTATCAACAAACATTGATTAGACCACGTTTACCAACCCTGGGAAAAAGAACAGGAAATGACATCACCATAGGAAATGACATCATTACAGGAAATGTCATCACCAGCCCAAAGAAACCCAAACATATAAATACAAAGCAGGGAACATTAGAAGTGATTATTCCGGACGCTCACTGAAGATGTTACCTAGTATGGTGACGAAACGTCTGAAAATGAACCTTCCACCTCAGCGAGCATACCTACATACCGAAACTCATCCTGATCTACAAATCGTTGGAAAAAAAAACGATAATGCCTTTTAATGCAATTGTATCATCCTCCACTAATTCCTCTGGTCGCCAGCTCCAGAAACGAACCACCCCCTGCGTGAACAAGTCGTCTGTAGCTGTAAAATCTTTCACCTCTCACCATAACATATTGCCCACTATTTGTTGACTCCACTAATCTGAGATAAGGACGTTGAATATTAATACTATCCATGCACTTTTTGATTATTATCAACCTCTATAATGTCATCGCTCAGACTCCGACGGTCCAAGGTAAAAATGACCCAGTCTGTCCAGCCTCTCCCTTTATTTCAAACCTTCCAGTCCCGGCAACAATCTTGTAAATCTTTTCTGCAGCATCTCACGTTTAACAGCATTCTTCCTATTGCAGCGGGGGGTGAACCGAGTTAAACACAGTATTCTAAATGTGGCCTCACTAACCTGTCCAACCGCAACACGACCCCCCAACTTCAATACTCAATGCTCTCACCAATAAAGGCGAGCACAACAAACGCCTTCTTCACCATCCTGTCTACGTGCAATTCTACCTTTAAGGAACGATGAGCCGGCAGCTTTTTTTAACAACACTTTTCAGGGCTTCACCATTAATTTTATAAGTCATGCCCTGCTTCACCTCACAAAAAATGCATAAGCTCATGTTTATCTAAATCATACTTCACCAGCAACTACTTGGCCTTTTGGCTCACTTTATCGATGTCCCATTGAACTCTGACATAATAGAACATAGAACAGTACAGCACAATGGAGGCCATTCAGCCCTCCATATCGTGCTAGTCCTTTATCCTACTCTGAGCTCAAATTAACCTATTTCCTCACCAATTTACTATCATCCATGTGTCTATCCAAGAATCCCTTGTGTCCCTCATTTTTATGATTCCACGACCACTGCTGGCAGCGGTTTCGACGCACTCACCACTCTCTGAGTAAAGAATCTGCCTCTGACATCCCCAGTAAATCTTCCTCCAATTACAGTTCCGCTCTGTGTTTGACATGCCGCCATGGGTAAAAGTCTCTCTCTCGACACATTCTATCTATTCTTCCTAACATCTTGTACACCTTTATCAAGTCACATCTCATTTCTTTTCTCTCCAGTGCGAACAGTCAGAAATCCCTCAAACTTTCTTCATAAGGCGTGATTTCCAATCCAGACAGCATCCTGGTAAATCTCCTCTTCTCCCTCTTGAAACCTTCCATATCCTTCCTATGATGAGGCAAATAGAATTGAACATAAAATTCCAAATGTGATCTTCTTCACCGTCTACGATATTATTTATTTTGTTGATAAGCAAACATGATAATCATGGAAATATTCACATCCAAATCATTTTCAAACATGATGAAAATCAGCAGATTCAACACTGATAATTGCTGCACACTGCTGGTCACAGGCCTCCTGTAAAAAAACATCCTCGACCCACACACTCTGTCTCCTATCTACAATCCAATTTTGTGATCAATTCGCGAGCTCATCTCGGATCCATTTATGACCTAACCGTACTAACTTATCTGCCGCCCACAATCTCGTTGAATGCCTTGTTGAAGTCAATATGAATAACATCTACCACACTGACTTGATAAATCTTCTTCATTTCCTCTTGAAAAAAACTGAATCAAGCCAGTAAGGCTCGATTTTCCATGTGTAATACCAGATCTATAATCAGTCATTCCATTTCGAAGTAAATGTACATCCTATCCCTCAGAATCCCGATCAACATCACACCCACCATTGATGTCAGGCTCACCGATCCATCATTACCTGGCTTTCAGTCACGATTTCCTTTTCTCGTCCGTCTCCACAAGGGGGCACAGCAAATGCTAAATGTAAGCAAGTTCGTTGTGTGATAAATAATACAGGGCTCACACTGAATCAGCGTCAGTGTTAGGAATAAATCAAGCAGATATTTTAATCTGCTAAAATTAAGCATATGACCAAAACAGGATTACTCGATCATTGATGGAAAGAGGAATGACAAACAGTTTAGATACTGCAAATATGGGTAGCAATGTTTCCCTTTCTAAAAATACTGACAAACGCACATTTAAGATAATAAACTGAGAAAGAAAATATCTGTGAATCGTTTACTTATAAGAACTTTGGTCGAATATGAGGTGGACTCATGACGAAAGGAAAAATTAGGGATATTCGCTAAATATATTCACCTAATGAAGTTATTCTTACTCTTACCAGCAGTAGCAACGGTATTCCTCCCCGGAACAGATGGAATTGGATGAGTTCCCTTTGCTTCAGGCAATGGGAGATTCCAATTAGTCCTCAACAGGTTGTAAGATGGAAAGATGACAGAGGAGTCTTCAGCTTGTACACATTGCTGTGGAGGAACACGGAGAGAGCGAGGGAGCAACTTCCCTTCTCGGGAAGTTAGAATTTCCTCCTCTCCGAGTTCAATCACACAATGATGTTATCCGACCTCCAACTGGGCCACGAGACTCTCCTTGAACAGTGCCTGAACTTCACCCCATCATATCCCCTGCTCCATGTAGATGCATCATTGCTCTTGCCATACACAGAGCCATTTCCTTTGTAACAAGAGACCTCACTTGATTTGAATACACGTTTATATGTTCCAATTAAGTTTTAAAAAAACGTTTAATATCTTACAATACGTATATTGAAATGAATGTGTCTTATACTTAAACTACTTCTGAACTTTAAATCTGCCATTCAAGATTAACTACCCACTAGGTATTCACTAGCTATATTCTTCTCAAGATCTTGTATGTCAATAAGAACATCTCTCGTTCTCAGTGCTAAACTTTTAACTATTCATAACATAATGCCTTCATTTCAAGAGCGAGAAAAGAGAAACATCGTTTAATTGTTTTGAAAACAATTATCTTTTTCAGTTTAGGGACACATACCTACACACTGCATCGGATGTGATCTCAACAATGTCCAGTTGAAAGACATCCCTGAAATCAGACCCAATGCCCAGAGCAAGAAACAGTAGAATTGCTTTTTCCTTCCAAATGACTTGATGCATCTTCAGACCTGCTTCATGTGATTCATATAGCAGGACACATAAATCCCACTGTACCACCATGTTCTGCATTATTTCTTTATTTAAATAATTTGCAGTTGCTTTATCTTTTCCCCAAAACACAAAGTTCCCATCGCCCACATTGTGCTGTTCTTTTCTTGCCGATGGCATTGTTAGTCCCCTCCCCTCTCTGTACCTCACTGCAGCTGCTCTGATTCCAATTTAAATCTTATCGAATGGTTATGCTGGTGTATGAGCAAACGGAGCTCCATTCCATTCAATTCCTTCATCCAAACGATTAATCGATATTGTAAATTGCTTCTGACCTCACATTGATCCCTGAGGAATTCCAGTAGGTACAGCTTGCCAACCTGAAAATAAGTAATTATCTCTGTTGTTTACTTTCCACTAGCTAAACTGGGGTCCCCTGCTCCTGTGTTGTACTCTTGGACAGGCGGCATGACCTCCTCCTTTGCTGTGTAGCTGGCTGTCACGATGTTTTTGAGCACAACAATACTCCATTAGGACATTTGTTGTCAGATCACCAGGTAGAAGTCGTAATATCAGTGTTACTAATCCCTGATAGTTTAAAAGATAAGCACACAATGTAGAATAACATTTGATTTGAATGCTGCACGGTCAAAACGCTGTCTTTCAGCTGCAGCAATCAATCTCGTTTGCTTTCTCAGTCAGGTGTTCAATTTACCCCGGACATATATTGAGGAGCAGAGGAAATATCACATTAAAGCAAATAGAGTGGTGCTGGAAAACGACAGCAGGTCAGGGAGCATCCGAGGAGCAGGAGAATTGAAATTTCTTGCGTAAACCGTCCATCAGGAATGACGCTTCCAGTCCGGAGGGATGAGATAAAAATGGGAGGGGTGTTGGGTCAGGGGAAGGTAATTGGGAATCCGATAGATACGTGAAGGTGGGGCCGAAGGTGATAGTCGGAGAGGAAGATGGAAAGGATAGACGGGAAAGGTGATGTACAGGTCATGAAGGCAGTGCCAATTTGGGATATGTCTAGGAGACCTGCACCAACCAGCCCCACAGTTATGCAGCTGAACACTTCAACTGCCCGCACACTCCACCAACGACATGCATATCCTAGGCCTCCTTCTTCGCCAAACCCTTCCAATCCAACGCCTGGTGCAAGAACGCCTCATGTGCACTCCTTCTGAAGAGATTTCCCGCTCGCCTGATTAATTTGCATCCCTTTAACAACGCAACCAATACAGATAATTTTCATCATTAATTCCAATTTTGGCCGTGTATACTGTGTGGAAAGCTTCCCGCGGTCACTGAACATTAAATTTTTTTTTAAAAAATGTCACTGTGGGGTTACCTTATACAGGTTCAGAAAATCATGAGGGACATTGGTGGAGTGAACGAGCAAGGTCTTTTTTTTTCCTTGTGGTGAGGTTGTGTAGAACGAAAGGGCATATGTTTAGGGTGAGACGGCGATGATTAAGAAAGTTTCTCAGCGGCTACTTTTTCATCCAGAGCGTGGAGCATGTATGGAGTGAGCTGCCAAGAGGAAATATTACAGACTAGTAAAATTACATGATTTAAATGGCATTTGAGTGGAGGTATGAAACGGAAGGGTTTTGGATGGATATGAATCAAATGCTCGCAAGTGGGACGAGATTTGTTTAGGATGTCTGCTTGGCGTGGCCGAGTTGGACTGAAGGAGCAGTTTTAGTACTGTATAATTCCCTGACAGTAACAGAATATTTAATTCCATTTCTGTGTAAACTCTTACAGAGGACTAATGGTCTCCACCATCTCATTGTCACGACCCTGACTGGCTGAATGGGATTCTCATCTCCCTCTGTAATAGTCTCGAGTTGTGAAGTGATAGAACACCGCATGGAGTAGATACTGCAGTTGCCATTCGGCCCCATGAGAAACAGATCATTTTAGAAAGACCATGGCTGGTCTGTTTGTGAATGAACACCATTTGCTGTTTATACCCAGTAAATATTGACTCTCCTGTCCATAAATGGTCAGTCATGGTCAGACTTGAATATCTTCAATGACCCATTGTTCCTTGTGCCCTGGGATGAAAACACCACAGACAACATCTCATGAAGGAGACGGACACAACGTTTTCTCAATCGTAAATGGGGACCCTCTTAATTTTAAAGTGTATCAACCTCACAGCAAGTCACCTCCTCTTGTGAGAAATAAGTACACAACAATTATGAATAGACATCAACCATTTAGGTCCTCAAACCTATCCCACATTTTTATTGATTGTTCAGCAAACTATTTGTCAAACTCTATGTTCAGTGCACTCTTGGGTAAACATTTCCATTACCGTAAAACATACAGCGTACGAAAGTGGAGCAGAACTTAGCCATTTGGCACATTGAGTCGAATCTAAGAACAAAGAAGAAAGAACAAAAAAAAATCTATAGCCCACGAACAGCCCCTTGACCCTCCAAGCCTGAGCCAATCCAAATCCATTGTCTAAACCAGTCGCCCAATTCCTAACCATCTATATCCTTCTGCTCCCCATCGACTCATGCGTCTGGCTAAACGCATATTAAATGAATCTACTGTGCCTGCCTCTACTACCTCTGCTGGCGACGCTTTCCAGTCACCGACCAACCACTGTGTAAAGCACCGACTGCGTGTATCCACTTTAAACATTTCACCTCTCACCTGGAATGCGTGATCTCTCGGTATTGAAACGTTCACCATGGGAAAAAGTTTATCTCTATGTACCCTTCATGATTTTGTGGACCTCAATCAGGTTCCTCCATTAATCTCATATAATCGAATGAAAACAATCCTCACCTACTCAAGGTCTCTTCATTTCTAGCATCTTCCATACCAGGCAACATCCTCGTAAATCTTGTCTTCACCCTCTCCAAAGCAGCAACATCTTTTTGGTAATGTGGCGACCACAACACGACACAGTATTCTAAATCCGGCCGAACGAAATCTTGTACAATTTTACCAAGACCTGCTAGCTATTTTACTCAATACCCCGTCCGATGAAGGCAAGCATACCACATGACTTCTTGACAATTCTGTCCACCTGTGCAGCAACCTTCAGTGCACGAGCACCAGAGCTACAAATCTTCTCCCAAACTTTGAACACCTTTATAGGCTTAATCCTTTAAAATCCAGACAGGTCCAGAAATAAGTAGAGTCCATGATTGAGCCAGAGCGAGTGGAGTTCACTGATCATCTTCATTCCCAAACTGGGCGGTGCTCAACGATTTTGCGTGGACTATTGGAAGGTCAACGCCTTTATAAAATCGGACTCATATCCAATTCCGAGGACTGTATCAATACATTTCGAAATCAGTTAAATCACCAAGGTTGAATCACTGTGTGGTTAAAGGCAGGTATCCTTTGTGGAGATGGCGAAATGAAAATCCGTGTTTGTCACCCCAAATGGGCGATGTCACTTTAAAGTATTGCCTCTGGAATGAAGGACGCACCCGCCATATTTCAAAATCACAGGAACACGGGTGTGGCGGGAATAATCGACTGTACACTCTGTTTGGACGATGTAGTGATCATTATTAAGTCCTGGAAACGTCACATGGTATTACAGGCAGAGCTGTGTGAACTACTATGTAGAGGAAAACACATAATAAACTTCAACAAAACTGCAATCACAAAAAGAGAGCTGTCTTTCATCAGCCAAAGGGTCGGTCTTGGAATGTTGATCCAATGGAAAGCAATGACAAAAGCCGTCGAAGAATTTGCACGACTAAACTCGATTGACGAGGAGCTTCGATGCTTAGGACTAAACGGATTCTATTGGAAGATTTTCTTCCCAAAACCCATCAGTGAAGTGGAATGGTTAATCGATTTTCTGAAGAAGAACACAATGCTTGGGAGGACAGAACAATGTCAGAAGGCATTCGAACATTTGAAATCAATATGAACAAATGGACCAGTTTGAGCGATATCAAACGTTTCAAAACGTTATCAAGTTGCCATCGATGTTCGTGACAAAGAAGTTGTAACTGTACTTCCACAGGAAGACGATGATGTGTTTGTACTGGCAGTTGGTTTATTTTCGAAAAAACTTAACATCCACGAAATACTGCACGATCGAAAACGAAATATTGAGTGATGGTACTGGCCTGACGACATTTTAATGTGTATCTTACGAACAACTTATCAGAGTCGGTTTTCTACACGGAGTACACTGCTCTGACGTTCTGGGAACTCTATAAACACAAAAATATGTGACCATATTCTAGAATCTCAAGTTACAGACGGTTAATTTACATATTGTTTATATTGGGGTCTTATGAATGTAATTGCAGATGTGTTATCCCGGATTTAACTGATAAACCACAGATAATATTGATATCTATCCATTGTTGTACTTCAGTACGAAGACGATGATATGACGTTAAATTGTGTTTAAGGAATAGAGAAACAAAGAAGCCATATTTTCATTATGATGGTTTACTTTCCCTTAAAGTGGGAGGTGTTACAAAGGTGTAGAAATACTACGCTCTTAAGAGGGTTGAAAAGCTAGCAGAACTGACACTACACGATGTGTTAGAAGAATGTAACAATGAAAGTTTGGTCGAAAATGTAGCAGTAGCTAGGTTGCTCTGTGACAAAGCTGCGAATGTGTTGGCTGGAAAAGCGCAGCAGGTCAGGCAGCATTCAAGGAGCAGGAGAATCGACTTTTCGGGCATGAGCACTTCTTGAGGAATGAGGAAAGTGTGTCCAGCAGGCGAAGATAAAAGGTAGGGAGGAGGGACTTGGGGGAGGGGCGTTGGAAATGCGATAGGTGCAAGGAGGTCAAGGTGAGGGTGATAGGCCGGAGTGGGGTGGGAGCAGAGAGGTCAGGAAGAAGATTGCAGGTTAGGAAGGCGGTGCTGAGTTCGAGGGATTTGACTGAGACAAACTTAATTGAACTTGCCAGCTTCTGTTCTCCTTCTCCAGAACAGACACATCCTTCCTGTGTGGTGACCAGACGTACAAGCAATATTTCAGCTGTGCCCAAACTAAAGTTCTGTGCAGGTCCAACATATTCTTCTGCTTTTAAAGTCTATGCCCCGAATGATAATGGAAACGGTCGTTCTTAATTATACCCTAAACATATGGACAAGGACGCGAAGATACCTCTATTCCTTTGAGCCTCGTCATGACCCAGCAGTCACGACTACACTCCTGTCATGATTCTTCTTCCAAAGTGCGTTTCCTAAACTTATTTAGGTTCAACGCAATTCTCAACTCATTTGAAGACCTGGATTATTGAGGTATTTTTCTGTCGGGCTATCTTTCTGCCGTCCACAAAATTTTAAAATGTACCACACATCTCTGTGTCTGAACGATTTACAAATACAGTAAACATTTCAGGTTCCAGCCTGTAACCTTCTGTCTCACGAATTGCAAAGCTGAACCAGTCCCAAGTTAGCTCCTGTCTACTTCCTACCAAACACGTCATTCTTCTCTCCATGCCGCCCTTGCACATGTACATTCTATGTACGCGGTGGAACACCTTGTATAAAGCCTTCTTGATATTTAATTAAACCACGTCCAAGGGGTGCCCTTTGTCGACAACTCATGTTGTCAATTAACTCAAACAGCTTCCTTAAAACATGATGCTTCAACAAACCATATTTTTCTTTTCCCCAATTGCGTTGAAATCATCGAAATACCTTTTTACAACTTTTCACCTTCATTATTCCTAAGCCAATGTTTTAACCAGCTGCAATTGGTGGAAAACAGAGGCACTGGACTTTTGGAAGTCTGGTAGTGCTGAAAGGGAGGGGGATGGTAGGCTTCCATCAAATAACTCAAAAACAAATGCTTTTAAAATTCGGACAATGCTCGAATATACACACAGAAAAACATGATCAAATCTGTGAGTA
>NC_057717.1:60618886-60637968 GCF_004010195.1 Chiloscyllium plagiosum | reverse complement strand
TCCAAGGCCCCAAGGGATCCTTCCATATCCGCCACAAATTCACCTGCACCTCCACATACATTATTTAATGCATCCGCTGCACCCGATGTGGCCTCCTCTATATTGTGGAGACAGGCCACCTACTTGCTGAACGTTTCAGAGAACACCTCTGGGACACCCGGACCAACCAACTCAACCACCCTGCAGCTCAACACTTCAACTCTCCCTCCCACTCCACCAAGGACATGCAGGTCCTTGGAGTCCTCTCTCGCCTTATCATAGCAACACGATGGTTGGAGGAAGAACGCCTCATCTTCCGCCTCGGAACCCTCCAACCACAAAGGGATGAACTGAATTTCTCCAGTTTCCTCATTCCCTCTCCCCCCACCTTGTCTCAATCAAATTCCTCGAACTCAGCACCGCCTTCCTAACCAGCAATCTTCTTCCTGACCTCTCCGCCCCCACCCCCACTCCGGCCCATCATCCTCACCTTGACCTCCTTCCACCTATCGCATTTCCAACGCCCCTCCCCCATGTCTCTCCTCCCTACCTTTTATCTTAGCCTGCTGGACACACTTTCCTCATTCCTGAAGAAGGGCTCATGCCCAAAAAGTCGATTGTCCTGCTCCTTTGATGCTGCCTGACCTGCTGCGCTTTTCCAGCAAGACATTTTCAGCTCTGATCTTCAGCATCTGCAGTCCTCACTTTCTCCTGCTATGAGACAAAATCAAATTCAAATTTGGCCAATCAGTTTAAATTGTGCTCAATGTACCAAACTACAATCAATTGAATTTAATATTTTGATAATATTAAACCAATGAAATGATCCGACGTTCTGGGGTATATAACGAGACAATTCTGAACTGTTGAGAAAGAACTGCGAAACTAACAACAAGTACATGCTGCCTGCAGAACAGGTCTCTGCACGGTACCTGTTAATAGTCTTGTGCAGCAGAATATTAAGCCCAACCTGGAGAGAAGATCTACAGAGGAAATTTGGCAAATTTGACTGGTTTCCAAACGTGATTGTTTTTCTGTGAATCGGTAATCGAGATATTTTTTATTTACTAGTATTGTCGAGTGCGACGTAGAAGATAGTTCTAAGAGAAAGGAATTGCAAATTGACATTGTTGGATATTCTCTGTTAGACATAAAGAATAAAGTTGTTAATTTTACTTGAAATAGTGACTTTTGGGATAGTTCTTTGCCTTTCAATCTACAGAGGAAATTTGGCAAATTTGACTGGTTTCCAAACGTGATTGTTTTTCTGTGAATCGGTAATCGAGATATTTTTTATTTACTAGTATTGTCGAGTGCGACGTAGAAGATAGTTCTAAGAGAAAGGAATTGCAAATTGACATTGTTGGATATTCTCTGTTAGACATAAAGAATAAAGTTGTTAATTTTACTTGAAATAGTGACTTTTGGGATAGTTCTTTGCCTTTCAAATTTTAACACATTAAACCTTGAGGTGAATCGTCTTTATGATGTTTGTTGAATTAGCAGAGGAATTATATAACACAATATAACAATGAGTTCGACATAAGCACCACCCTCTGACTGAAGAAATTCATCTTCAACTTAGTTCACAATCATTATCCCTTTACTCTGAGGTTGTGCCAATGTGTTCAAGAACCTCATACCAGTTGAAACATTTTCTTCAAATGAACTGTATCAAGCTTATCAGTATTCTGTAAATTTCAAACACACCTAGTCATCGAGTCAGACAACAATGAAACAGATTGTTTTTTCACAACAAGTCCGTGCTGAGCAAGTTGAAAACCTAATATAGTTCCGCCTCCATGAACTTGGCCCATTTCCCTCTAAACATTTCATATTAATGCAATTATCCTGCTCCTTGGATAATGTCTTATAAATATTGCAACTGTATCGTCATTCATTACTTCCTGTGTAAACTCTGTAAAAAAATCGTCATCTCTTTTTTTTAAATCTTCCTCCTCTCACCTTAAGAATAGGCCCACTGGTTTTAAAATTCCCCAAACGAGGGAAAGGACAGATGTAGTTAACTATATCTGTACCCCAGCGGGTTTTGAGAAGATTTGTAGGTCAGGTTGAGTTTCAGCATGCAGGTTTGTTCACTGAGCTGGAAGGTTCATTTTCAGATGATTCGTCATCATACTGTGCAACATCTTCAGCTAGTTGATGTTCATATATCGTCACAAAACAACATAAACCTCTCTCACTAATATCCTGACATACTAATGAGGAAAGAAACCACTTTGAATGTGACAACTGATCCATCCGAGGACAATCAGAGACATGCACCAGAATTCCTAGAAGAATGACATTCCAGCCGGCACTCTGTCAACAAGTACATTGACTTGGACCCGATTTACCACCCTCTGAGAAAAGTAACAGGAAATGACGTCACCGCAGGAAATTATATCGCCACAGCAAATGACATCACCAACCCAAAGAAACCCAAACATATAAAGAGAAAGCAAGAATCGTCCGCAATTCTTCGTCCAATGGTCACTGAAGATGTTACCTAGTATGGTGACGAAACGTCTGAAAACCTATATCCAGATATCTCTACCACTCAGGATTATATAGACATCTTTTGGGTAAACCTCAACCTTCATCATTCCTGTGAAACAGACCGCAGCCTATCTAGCATTATTTCTGACTGACTCCATCCATTCCTTGCACCACCCTGGTATATCTCTTCTGAATTCTCTCCAGCTGAATAATAGTTTTGCCATAACAGTGCAACCAGAACTGGACAGAGTACATGAGAAGATGCCTCACGAATAACATGTACGATCTCACCATGACGTTCCAACTCCTATACACAACGGTTTGAGCAATGAAGATAAGCACACTAACAGCATCTTTAACCACCCTATCTACATGAAACACAATTTCAAATAACTAAGTCACAGAACCTTTAATCAATCTATTTTGCAGCACTCTTCAAGGCAGTAATTTTAATTGTACAAGTCCGGCATCTCTTGTTTTTTTCCCAAAGTAAAATACCTTACATTTATCCAACATTATCTGCAACTCCTCAGCCCATAGACCCAAGTGACTAATGTATCATTTGAACTTAGGTAACCTTCTTCCCTGTCTGCGATGCCACCATGGAGAGTCATATACGTTTACAGCACAGACAGAGGCCCTTTTATCGAAATTGGTTAATTTCGATCAAAATACTTGTCCACACTAATCCGATTTCCCAGCTACTGCCCTATAACGTTCTCATCATTTTCTACCCATCCATTTGCCCAAATGCCTTTTTAATGTTGTTTATGTACAAACATCAACACTTCCAGTGGCGTCTCATTCCATATACATGCTGCCAGTGTTGGTGCTGTCTGCTAAATTATTGTTCCTACCTTCGCTATTCTTTTACAAATCACTTACAGCATATAAATGACAAACAAAAGAGCCAGCACTGATCATTTTGGAGCACCGCTCGTCACAGGCTTCCAGACCATAAATAAACCCATCAGCACTATACCCTTTCTCTTGTTATTAAGTGAATTTTGTTTCCAGTTAGAAGATCTCATTCTGAACACCATGGGATTTAAGTTTACAGATTTGTCTACCATTCAGAAAGTTTTCAAAGGCTTTACTTAAGACAAGGTAAGCAATGCCTATTCTTCTGGCCTCATCAATGTTCTTGATTACTTGATCAAACACTCGAACAAATTTGCAGGACGCAGATGCCATATCACAAAGCCATGCTGATGATCCCTAATCGCTCCTTGCCTCTGTAAATTGTATCTTTCAGAATCACTTGCAACAACATTACCATCACGGAAGTCACACTCACAGCTCCATAGTTGCCAGTCTTCTCTCTGCATTCTTTTCTTCACCAAAGATATAATATAGGCACTGTCTGTCTTCGGAACCTCACACATATTTATAGATTACGCAATTATTTCAGCATGGATCCTTACAAGTTCCTCCCTGACTTCCCAACATATTTAGGATACACTCGGTCAGGGTCTGGAGATTTATCCACCATTTCTATTTTCTCTGACCGAGAGCACGTCGTCTCTTGAAATTGGAACGATTTTCAAAACAATTAATATTCATTTCCCTGAGTTCTGACGCCTCCTTCAGTCCAACTAATCTATGCGAACCGGATTTTCGAAACTGAACTATTCCACCCTGCATGCACCTTGTATCTCTCTAAACCCTTCATACACCTGTCCAAATGTCTGACAAATCTTATAACAGTACCTGTATGTACCACGTGCTCTGGCAGTGTATTTATTATGCAATCCATCCTCTGTGAAAAAAGTTGACCTTTGTTTCCCGTTACTTCTTACCAGTTTTGGACACTCCTATCCAAGTTAAAATATCTTTGTTGTTCACTTTATCTATAACTTTTATGATTTTATAAACCTCTGTGAAGTCATCCCTAGACCTTCTATGCTGCAGTCAGAGAGGTCTCAGCCTATGCACTCTCTCCTCCTAACTTAAAATCATCCACTACTGAGAACATGTACACACTTTGTTGCATGAAGCGACATAGAGTAGAAAGCAGATTCTGGATCAGTGGTGCTGGAGGAGCACAGCAATTCAGGCAGCATCCGAAAAGCTTATAGAAAGCAATCCAGCTGCGAGAAACTTGACCTACACTCCATTTTTTAAATCTTTGACCAAATAGCTTAGCAACAGGAACAGCCCAGCTTCATATATGGAATGTGAATATTTGGGCTTTTTTTATGTTCAGTAATTTGAAAATTCAACAATTTTTCGCACATGTCCTCAAATTCTCGCACACTGATGACCTGTCCAGAAAGTAAAAGATTCATTTCAATTTTCCATAGTTAACTTTCTGCACAAGACAGTCTTAATATTGACGATGAAATAATACCTCCAAAACCAGTGGTCAACGAGTGCTTAATTATTAATTTTGAAATTATTCGGTAAATTGTGCAAAAAGCAGCCCCGAGCCTATCTGCGCATTGCCTTTCTGAGGGCAAATGAAAAAAACTTGAAAAGTATTGTTCTTTGTTCTCGGAATGCTTGTGATGATAGATCTCTCGCGACATACCTGGAGAATCACAAGTTTGGACATCATTCAATAGATAATTGAACGGAATATTGAACGGAAGAGAAAGAACACATTTTGCTGTTAAACTCTACTCTCTCACTGCACTGGGAGGTGATGATGTCCAGGTAATGTCACAGCGCAAATCTTACCGAACCGTTTTAGAACAAGCAGAACCGTATTCAATGACCGTAATAGAACTAATGTATATTCAGGCCAGACAAATAGCCCGCCAACTTCTTGATGTACCGTGGTAGGCGAGTCGGCCATCCTTACCTTCCCTTATGTATCATGCATTTGATATAGGACGCACGCTAATGTGTTTGGCCCTGAACAAACCTGTGGACAATTCCGGATTGCTTGTGAATTTGGGCTACGTTCTCGTGCAATAATCGTTTGTCTTTTCTAAAAAGAGCATTCGAAGCCTCTTGTCAAAGACGATTCACCTTATAGCCAAAATACAAGCACAAAGGCTCTGGTTCATCAAGCCAGGTATCATTCCAGAGTAGGATTTATTCTGCGTTCATCAGAGTTCGAAAGAGAATATCAGTGAGGGCCGACACCTGTACGCAAGGGCACGAACAGAGAGAGACATCATATAATACCATTTCTTTGTCGTCGAACTGTACTTCGGAAATATCACATCAATGGAGGACATATCTGAACTGGCCATTGTAAAGGTGATGAATATCGTGACTACTCCTCGGAATATTCACGTCGTAGATCTTCAGCATGCATGGTTATGAAAAGGGAATATGTGACACTAACAAACATGTCTCCTCGTATACATGCATAGTTAGAGCCGCACACACAGGCAGCCGAATAATAATTTATAATTTACCATTGTCAGAGGCATTCAAACCTAAAAAGATAGCGCCGAGTCAATATGTTTTATGAAAGGTGGAATCGATTAAATCTTTTAGGATTTAGTTTATTCCATCGTCTACATTAAAGTGACAAATTCATTCAAGATGTACGATTTCCACCTACGAGCCAGAGCCTCATCATGTACGTTTAAAGGTAGGCGGTTGAGCATATTGTTTTCCAGTGAAACCAGCAAAGATCATCAGATAATATTTTGAGTATACTCACCAAAACTGCCCAAAATATGTCCACGGTTTCGACACATGTAAAACTGCAACTTGCCACTTGGTCAGCCATGAGGATAAACTAGTTCAGAACAAGGGAGTGCTTGAATTCCTTTTGCAAAGAATCTGTAGGAAATATCCAATTGTCTTGGGGGACTGTTTCTTTGTGGATGATGATCATGGTAGCAATAGGAGTAATGGATTTAACGTCGAAGACAACATGCTTCATCCAGAGACGCACTTTAAAGTTCGGCCTTGGTTATTCTGGGAAATACATCACGGCTTCAATATGGAAATCAGGGGATAAATTGGAATTAAATAGTCGTTGGCGATTAGCTTATGTCACCTCGCCACATCTGAATGGTTGGCTAGCCAAAAGCATTTGTAACGGTATTCTCAGCATCAATATTAATGCCAAGTGTCGAAGTGATATTTTGTTGTTTGTGTGTAGGAGGGGGTGCAAGCATGCATACTGTCAGCGAAAATGTTGAAAGTAACGCAATGAGAAATTGTTGATGACAGAGATAAAGGTAATATAATGGGCCAAATAAACAACTGATTATCATAAGGCATTCAAACGTCAATGTTTCAAACGATGTTCAAGATCCAAATAGCGAAATCAAAACGAGTTTGGAATATATAATTAAATAAATGTGCTCTGTTAGAAATTCGCTGTTGTCTTTCGACACTCTTGTGTATTCTGGAATGTGTTGACTCCAATAATATTAGACAAATGGAATAACCAGGAACAATAATTGCAAATGATCTTCATGACTATCAAGTACAGATATGTTTGCATGGTTATTGAGAAAACCTAAAGAGTGCTTTATGTTGTTTAGAGATTTCGCTATTCAACTCGAGTTAAAAAAGCTGCTGTTTTCAATAAATACCCGTGTGCTGTCTGGTCATTTATGAGAACCCATGGTGTTGGATGATAGAACGTTTATCAGGCACCATACACGAAAAAAAAATCACTCTACATTTACTTCATCAGTTCCATTTAATATGTAATGTACCTCAAGTAGACTTTCACTCATTGTCCAGAACTCTCAAAACTATTGATCCAAACTGCTCAAGGTCTCCTCATAAGACAATCATTGCCTTGGTAACCAATAAAGTGATCATATTTTGAATTGTTTCCAGTGGAGCTGCATTATAACATTCCTCAAGAAAGGGGAAGTGAAATTCTACACATTAATCCTGACATGGTCTCACCAATGACTTAAAGAATTGCAACAACTCTCCATGGTCTGGATTCCGTTCCGTAATTTGGCTGAATGTCTAATTTACAATGCAGAGAGATGCACATGGCATAGTTTCAATTCCTGCATCGGCTGAGGTTACTCTGACGCGCTATTCTTTTCAGGGTGTTTCGTCGCCTGAGGCGTGGTGACCCTCAGGTTAAACCACCAACACTATTTTCTCTATCATGAGAGGGAAGCTTGTGAACTGAAAGGACACTGTCAACTTTGCGTTTAGTCTTTACTTCAGCAAAAAAATCTCCTCCTTATTTCCATATCTTTACACAAAAGATGTTTGTGCTGCAAACTCTCTAAGAAATTTGCTTTTGTGCCCTGCAATGACTGAACAATGTCCCAAAGTGCGTTTCTGCTTTCCAATGGAAATGCCAGTGTGATCTACATTGGATTGCATAAGTTGGAAAATGCAGTCAATGAAGGAGGAGAGAGTGAGATTGATCCCTGTGTATGCGAACGTGAACTTTTTCAAAGCTGCAGACAACATAGACCTTTCTCAGAACTATTATTGACCTGATTTCATCAGGTTAACATTTCCATTAATTTCTCGAGTGTTCGTGATGTTCACCGAATTTGTCAATGATGTTACGTACAAATCTTAAGAAGTCTAGTTGAGATGTTAACAACGCAATCACTAAGTTCTGTTAATATGCTCTTCGATGCTGCTTTGCAAGAACTTCGACACACTATTTATGGGAAGCATAAAAGTTAAAGGGACAATCATGACAAAGTTGTTTTCAATTCTGAAACACATTACATCAAAAATCACATCTCTTGGAGACCTTTTTAATTTTGCTCACAAAGAAAAGGTTAAAGATGGTTACATTACGGGAAAACGTAGGATGGGACAGTCTGATCGAGGGAGGGGTAGAAGACGCGGTTCATAGACAGAGAGAAATACAATGCAGAGCGAGAACAGAAAACACAGCCAATCTTGAGGGCCTGCCATCGGCTGATCCAACAGTTCAGACAATAACTGACAATAATGTAGTTCCTAACAGAAGATATTGAACTGTTCAGGTACACAGAGCTTTCAGTAAATACAGGAAGAGAATGTTAAATATTAAGTCCGTTTTGGGAAAAAAAGTAACATTTCATTGCGATTCTAAATTTATGAACCAATTGCCATTTTATCTGTTTGACCGCTTGTGAATCACAATCAAATCAATGTTAATGTTTTGGTGGTCAATGAATCAACATTAAGAAGATAACTTTTAAACCTCATTGCTTCTCGTTTGTAACGTTTGTAATTGCTTATTTTTGAAATTAATTTATGATCCATGGGGGGTGACTTCGTAATTTAGCAATAGTAACAGAAGGTGATCTTGTATTTTATTTATTCATTGTATTCTTACTTTCGCTGATACCACATTTGCAAACATGTAAACTGACTGCAGGTCGGTTGACAGTGAGTAGAGAGAAACGTTGGAGTAAAACATATCTGTTTACATCAGAGTGTATTAGAACAACATATAATCAATATGCACGACGGTGGAGAAAAATTGAGTTTCCTCATAATAGTTGACAATGATATTCAATTACAAATAAGAGTTCAGAATTTTTGTTTTTCACAGAACCTAAAACTTAAGTCGTTTGTGTCCTCATCAAGATACAATCAGCTCTGGGAAATGGGCTGGAAAGCAAGTGGGAGCAAGTTGCAAAATTGTGATGTAGGTATCTACAACTTTCTTTATACATTACGCAACTTGCAGAGTGTGACTGCTTCCAAACAAACCACTATAGATTCTAACTTTGAGGTCATGTTTGAATCCAGTAGGAGTATGAACCAACAAGAACATAAGATAGATATAATGAGTTTCTCCACTGAAATCATCCACTGCTTAATTTCCGAATCATAGTGAACCGATGCAATATTTCGCTCTTTCACACCTCTCTCAACCTATTGTGTGTTCCCGCATCAATGAATGTATTAACACACGAACACAGAAACTGAAGCATGCGCGTATTTTCTTCGAAAGTAAATGATGAGTCACTGAAATCACAACTGCTTAAGTAAGCAACCTTTGCAGTCCGGACGTAAACTACGGTCATAAAATATAAAGAGCCTAATATTGTGAAACAATGGATTTTCTGTGTTTGTCCATCTCTGGGTCGCTCTGAATGTCTCAATTTCTTTGATTTCGGAAGCTTCTGAAAGCTCGAATAGCCACTATAATATGCCTAACGGTAAATGCAGTGAGCAGTAAAATAACCACAAATGGCAGGCAAGAAGTAAAAATTACGATAACTAAGCGATATGCACCCATGCTGGTGGCTTATAAAATATTAATGTGACAAAGCAGAATCAGGAAACATCGTCAATTATGGACAGAGACTCAAATATGAAATACGAGAAGATATGACTTGGAGAGCTCAGTGGGGAGACTATTCCGATGATCCATGGAGCTGTTTCATCGGTGCCGTAATTAAATTTTAAATTCTTGCATCCAATGGACACAAATTGATCAAAGCTGAAAGCAATTGTTAACCAGACAAAGCAGCCTATGATCCACATATTAAACCAGTCTGCAGACTGCAGATAGGTGTGAACGCCATGAAACTGAACTCTAATAAATACCGGTGATTCAGTTGCGTATTTCATCAGTGATGAGGACCAGGAGATGCGTCACTGACATGGACACCAATCAGCCAGTGATACAGCTGGAGTGACCAAATGTTCCTCGAGAAATTATTATAATAACTACAATGTGCGGTGCAAAAGAGATAATCAGATTGAAATGGGGACGCTGAGCCAGATGGTTAAAAAGTGAGGTGGCAGGTGATTTGTGTGCACGGGTGTATGACAGCGACACACAGTGACTGACAAAGAGAGTGAGTATATCAAAAGAAGCTTTGCTGGCTTTCAGCAAATTGACCAGATTTGTAGGAACTGATTAAGCTTTACAGCTTTGTGACAACACATGCATGCCTGTTACCATTGCCATATTGGTGAGAAAATAGAAGTGTGAATACAGTTAATGCACCAACAACAAATGTAGAATCTATTCAAAAAGAGGTCAATTGACAAAACAACGATATCCTAATCGAGTCAAACATTTAGTTTTCTTTAGAAACGCGCGTGTAAATGTCTTGCATGCAAGCGAAAAGAACTGAAACTTTTTGTTTTGCACTTTCTGGAGAGGATTTTGGCTAACGGATTACATAGCTGTCAGGTCATTTTTGTGCAAATGGAAGGATTTAGGAACATCGAAGTCGGAAAAAGGATGGATTTTAACTCTGATTCTTATTCTCATTCAGAGAAATTACCCATCGAGGTCCTGCCATACAATACTCCCTCAATCATAGTAGGCGTTGTTGCCTTCAATAAAAAAACAAGTCATAGCCATTCTCATATTCCAGATACTGAAAGTACGCTGAACAGAGTGACGATGATATCACACTGTGACTTTTAAAAACAGCGAAGACAAGAAATGGTTCTTTTGTTGGACAGAACTGGAATATTGCTAAAAAAAAACTCCCCAGTTCCAATTAATTGGCCAGGCAAACGGATTGTCTTGTCATGCAGTAAAATACTTACAACTCGTGTTATTATTTCTTGCTAATTGCCCTGATAATGAAAATTCAAAACAAACGACCTCTGTGATCTGTGTCATTATCAGATAAAAAAAAGGTAAAGAATAAGGGGAGAGTGCAGAAAATTTTCAGAGAGTAGAAGGAGGAAGTACAAAATTGCACAGCAAACGTTACTGCAGAGGAACCTCAGTCAAGTGTCGTGGAGAAAGGGTACAGAGGAGACCAAACCAATTGAAAGCAAAAACGTTGCATACTCCTATTCGGGGGGAAACAGAAAGTATTCAAGAACAGATCTGATTATTGTGCTTATTATTTGACTCACGTTCAATTCTTTGAATAGTTTTCGTTTTAATAATGATAGAGTTATAATAATTGGAGAGTACTCAGCTTTTTCGTTTTAACCAGTTATTCGTTGATCAGGTATTATACTGATTCTGTAAATATTAATCGACTATGATAAAAGTGTTGAGCTTAATCTGCAGAAAAAACATAAAAAACTTCAACGCCGTTACCATGTGAGTTCAGTTCAATAATTTCTTACGAAGGAAACGTGCAAACGACGCAGTTGAATAGGATATGTAGACTGGTGGGTGCTGATCCAGATTTATATGTTCAACGAAATAAAAAGAATGTAAGAAAGTAAGGAATTGTTTGGAAAAGGTCAGCAGTTCTTGCAGCACAGAACAAGCAACACAGAACAGTGGAGTATAGCATAGGCCCTTCGGAACACGATGTTGTACCGAGCATTTCCCTCAATTCAATATCAAGGTAAAATACACACCCCTCAATTTACTGCCATCCATGTGCTTGCCCAGCTGCTGCTTAATTGTCCCTAATGTCACTTACTCTACTGCCACCGCTTGCAGATCATTCTAGCACCCAGGACTCTCTGCTCAAAGAATCCATCTCTGACATCTCCCCACACCATCCTCCAGCCACCATAAAATTATGACCCTCGTGAGAGCCATTTCTGCCATGGGAAGGTTTCTGGCTATCTACTTTATCCATGTCTCTCACTATCTTGCACACATCTATCAAATCATTTCATTTCTTCCTTCGCTCCAGTGTGAAACGCCTGAGGTTACTCAACCTCGCTTCATAAGACAGAACCTCCAAAACTGGCAGAATCCGGATAAATGTCCTCTGCCACATCCGTAAGCAACCCCCATCCATTCTTATAACAAAGCGACCAGATTGCATACTTTATTTCATTTGTTGTCGAACCAAAACTTTCTAGAGTTGCAACAATACATCGTAGCTCATGATATCAATCTCCCGTTAATGAGAGCGAAAACACCGTATATATTCTTGACAATGCTATCAACTTGTGTCGTAACTTTGACGGATCAATGTACGTGGGTCACAATATCCAGTTGTTCCTCCACATTGCGAAGAATTCTGTCTTATATCCTTGTTCAGTATTCAAATTGAAGATTCCAAAATGAATCG
Source organism: Chiloscyllium plagiosum (assembly GCF_004010195.1). NCBI lineage: Eukaryota > Metazoa > Chordata > Chondrichthyes > Orectolobiformes > Hemiscylliidae > Chiloscyllium > Chiloscyllium plagiosum. Next base: position 60,625,636 of record NC_057717.1, on the reverse strand, counting down.
CTTGTCATTTCTCCAGGGTGAACTCCATCTGTCACTTCTCATCACAGCTCTGCAGCCTGTCAATGATTTGTTGTTGCTTGCAGCAGCTCTCGACACGATGTGCAACACCGCCAACCTTAGTGTTATCAGCATATTTGCTAAACCACCCTTCCACTTCTTCATCCAAGTCTTTTCTCTAATCAAACTACAGAGATCAGAGGCTTAATAACTGTTCCATGCGGCGCTCAAATGGCCACCCAACTAAAGGAGGAAGGGTTTCCATCTACGACCAAACGTTGCCTTGTTGTGGCCAGCAAATTCTGCACTCAGACAGCCAAATTTCCCTGTATCTCATACCTCATAACATTCTAAATAAGCCTACTGTGGTGAACCTTTTCAAGTGCCTTACTGATAATTATATACAGAATTTCCTCTGCTCGCCCTTCATCAACTTGACAAGTCACGTTCTCAAAAAACTCAGTAGTGCTTGTGAGACATGCCCTACCCATGGCAAAGCCATGTTGACTAAATTATCCAACTATGTATTTCCAAAATACATCTACGATATTTCGCAGAATCCTTTCCAGGAACTTGCTTACCACAGACATGAAACTGACTGCTCTGTAATTCGCCGGGAGTTACCTATTTAATTTCTTGAACAGCGGAGCAACATTCACCTCCCTCCACTCAGCAGGGACTAGTCTCGTCGAGAGTGAGGATGCAAAGGTCATGGGTAGAGGGATAGCAATCTCATTCCTCGCATTCTGCAGTAACCTTGGGCATATCTGTTCTAGCCCTGGCGACATATCTATTGTGACGTTTCCCAGAATGTACAGCACTTCCATTTCGGAAATATCTTTGTTTAAATCTACCAACGAGGTCCACGGTGCTTTCACTATCAATGATATCCCTCTCTCGAGTGAATACTGAAGCAAAAACCACATTTCAAGCCTTCCCTACCTCTTCAGACTCCAGCACAAGTTCACTTTACTATCCATGATCGTTCCTACCGTTTGTCTGGATAATCTCTTATTCCTCACGTACGTGCATAACCCTTTGAGCTTCCCCATATCCTTCCAGTCAAGGCTTTTTCATGTCATCGCCTAGCTGTCCTCAGTTCATTTTCGAGTTCTTTCTTCGCTAAAATGTTATCTCTGAGGCTGTTCCACATCCTTGCTTTCCCAAACTTAAGTAAACTTCCCTCTTCCTTTCGATGAGAAGCTCCTCTACTCTTGTCGTCCAACGTTCAATCACCTTACCATTACTTGCCTGCCACAGTGGGGAAAAGATATTCAGCACTGGCAGCAAGTACTCCACAACAGCATCCACATTTATGTTGTACATTTCCTGTAGAACAATTGTTCTCGAGTTATAATCTACAAGTGGCTATAAGTATTAGCATCTGTCTAATAGCCGTCTAGTTTGCACTCCTCCAAGTAATTACTTTCCCATACTCCCTGCTCCTATCCCCCTCCATGGTTATGGTAAGTGTGAGGCTGTTGTTACTGTCACTGAAATATTCTTCCATCGAGATGTCTGACACCTAGCCTGACGCGTTGCCTAGCAGCAAGTCTAATATACACCCACACCCCTCTAGCCCCAGTCGGCCGATCTACATACTGAGTCAGCAATCCTTCCGAGAGACATGTAACACAAACGGCTCCATCGAGACAATTTGCACCAAGGAGGTTCACATCAATATTGTGGAATTGGACTCAACCAATACAACAACTCTGTTACATATGCACCTTTGCAAGATCTACTGCTCAATCTATACTTTCATGTTTCTGCTGTAGTGTGGGGCGTGGGGGAGTGGGGGGTTGGGGGGCGTTTATAGAAAACGTCCAATAAATTGACTGCTACTTTCCTGTTACTGAGTTCTAACCTTATTAGCTCAGTAGACAAACCCTCTTTTACAAACTCATTTTCTGCGTTTCTGATGCACTCTCCAATTAGCAATGATATTCCCCTATTCCTTTACAACCCTACCCTTCTTAGACGTAAACCCTGTAAACTTCAGCAACCATCGCTGCCCCCGTGAAATCCATAACTCCGTTATCGCCCCAGCATCGTAACGTCTGTGGAGTGAAAGCAGAGTTAACGCTTTGTGTCCGGTGACCATTCTTCAGAATGAAAAGAATGTTAACGGCATGAAAAAGTTCGTTAACTGTGCAGAAGAAGTACATAATTCGGACAGAGTGAAGAATCAAAGATGTTGTAACGTAGTCATGGAACTTTTAATAGATTGAATCTGTGTCAAATTTTGTTTGTGGAAGTGAGAACAAAGATTCTTGAATCGAAAATAGATGCTGTTCAACGAGAATAAGATTCGTCTTTCTTGCAAGACGTTCTGAAAAGGGAGACAAGAAATAATACACTGCAGTGAACCAGAAGATTAAATGCCGTTTACTTAAAATGCCGACGGTAACTTTTAACACTGATATATATCACAATTATTGCCTTCAACAAAACTGAATGCTATACCTGGATTCCAGATCACCGCAATGACAGGGTAGTAAATGGCAAACAGCAACAGTGACTTGCTCATTTTTCATCAGGAACTCTTTTTCCATTCTGATACATAAATTTATGAGTCAAATAATGCCTAATGGCAGTGTCCCGGAGATAATTTGCTCATTTTCTTTAATTCTAAAAATAAAATGCAGGCCTTGATGCAAACATGATAACTGTAGCAAAATGTTGCTTTTCTTTTCAATGAATATAATTTTTTTCACGGGACCAAATTCATATCTGAACTGAAATTCGAGAAATGAGATCTACTTCTGTCATGCAAAGGAATATAAGATCAACAGTTTCAATGCTGAAAGTGGTCACTGTACGAGAATTAGTGATTTTGGCACATCATATTACTGACGAGATGTGAGCAGTCCGGGCAGCAACTGCATTGATGACTTGTCAAGTTGTCAACATCACTCATCTTCAATCATGTGATCACAGCTCACGAGGAAGTTGGTTCCACATTGCAGTGAAAGTGTGCATTAACTTTTGTACGATTATTTGTATTTAGTGTGGCAATTCCAGCTGAACACAAATGCTTTCTTTATCATTGAAACAACTTTACTTCTTTCTCATTGAATTCCAGCACTGATTGAAAGAGGTCATTGAAATCTATATATGTATGAAGATTTATTTAATATTGTCACTTGCAAGTTGGTATACTGAAAGCTGCAAAATGTGGCCATTCTGTGGCACTATCTTAGATTATAGAAACAAAATAAGTTTCAATTGCATAAATTGAAACATTCGGAATTAATTGACAAAAAATATTATTTTACTGGAAGAGCAATACAATGTTTATTTCAGCACTACAGTAATGTTGTGTTGGTTTTGAAGAAATAGAGTTGTCGCCTGATTTATTCGACGTGAGCAGGCTGTGTACCTTCTGTTTAGATTACTATGATCATGTCACATCATCATCATTACCTTCCAATGTCCTGTTTCAAATCCATACTTGCATAAGTTCTTATAAGTTTGCACTTTTATCATTTCTGTTGATCTTTTCTCGTTTATTAGAGTGTAAATTAGTCACAGTCCTAAGATAAGTGCAGAAGATGTTGTGAAACATCAGAGAAGATTTTCAAGCCTTTTTTCCTGTGACGGGGATTTGAGATACCGGAAGAGGTTGAATAAGCTGGAACTGTTTTCGCAGGCTGAGGGCTGACCTTATAGTACTTCATAAAACCATGGGCGACATGGGTAGGATAAGTTGACAAAGTCTCTTCTTTGGGGTGGGCGAGTACAAAACTAGAGGGCATAGGTTTAGATTCAGACTGGAAAGATTTAAAAGAGACATAATGGGCAAGATTTTTATACAGGCGGTGGTGCGTGTATGGAATGAGCTGGCAGAGAAAGTGGTAGAGTCCAGTACAATTGTAAAATTTAAAAGGAATCTTGATGGGTATATGAATAGGAAGGGTTTGGAGAGATATGGGCCCGTGCTAGCAATGGGATTGCATTGAGTTGGGATATCTGTTCAGCATGGACAAGTTGGACCAAACGGCCTATTTCCGTGCTGTACATCTCTATGATTCTACAACGCTATGGCCAGGCAAGTTCCTTATGAATATGGAATATGGGTTGCTGAACGTGTCTATAGTCCTCATAATTCGTTGTCTCATAATAATTTCATTTCCCAATAACCTCCGCTGTAAGGAGAGAAATACCGGTCTATTCAGTCCCTTTTCATAAATGAAATTCTGCATTTCATTCAACGATACACTTTAACTTTCTAGACAAATCTCCTCTGTACACGTTTCAGTAAAAACTAAACCCCCCTATTATGTGGATTCCAGAACAGCATACAATAGTTGATTTGTGAATTGAAAAACAGTCACTCAACAAAATCAAAGGGGAAGTCTTCTCAAAGGTTGCTTGTTCAAGGAGCAGTGAGAAAGTAACATTGGTTTTATTGAGGGCGATATTTGCGACTGACAAATGTTTGAAAAGACGTTTATCAGACATTGCATGATTTTATCCAAGTCGGGAGCAGGATCAAGACACCAATCGATCTAACCCAACTTCCAATTCCATCTCTCCGTTAGCCTACAATATTTCCAATTCTGAAAGCAAGTTTGCCTTCTGGTAGACTGCATGTGTTTTTGGAAACGGATGCTACTTTATGTCCACGGTGTTCCTATATTCTACATTATAATTTCTAATCTGATGTTTATCATTGACCAGTGGGAATTCTCAATAAACGAAACACGACAGGAAATAGGGTTGATGACCGGAAAAGACCATACAAGGAAATCTGCATCCAGGAGCCCGTTCTGTCATTAAATATAATCATGATCAAACCGACATTCACCGTGTCTGCTTTCTTAGCTTTCCTGGAACCCATGATTCCCCGACTGACCAAAACATTGTCTCTCTTAGTCTTAAATATTCCCAAGTAATCTGTCCCCACAGCTCTCAGTAACCAGTAGTTGACGACTCTCTGAGAAAACAAAATCCTCTTGTTCCATAGTCTGGAATTGGTGCCCTGTCAATCTGAGACTCACTTTTCTGATCTTAGATTCTGTACTGATGGGACATGTCCTCATAGTGTTTACCCGAATGCTTCTTCAGAATTGCATCGATTCAAATGAAATCATCTGTTATTCGTTGAAACTCCACTGACTACTCTCCCAATCTGTTTAACTTTTTACAATTAGATAAGTCCTCTGTAGCTTGGATCATCCTGGTAAACATTCTCTGAACTAGAATGAACGGATACATCTCTTTATTCCAGGGTTAACAGACGTTGTCGCGTTCTGCATGTGATTAGATTAAGCTTTAGGCTCAACACACTTGAGTCTAACATAGTAGTTGTGATACAAAACAAGTAAATTGGCATAATTGGAAACCTATCTCGATATTATAGAAAATAATTCAATTTGACCTACTACTCCAATACAGCAGCAGGTACCGACGCAAAGCCAAATTCAGAAAAACCGAATTGTTTGAAAGGAATAGCCGGAAGAATGAATTTTTCAGTGGAAAAAGACTTCGAGGTTGTTATATTTGCTGAGAGTGAGAGCGGGAGAGAGAAAGGTGTATGCCCAACGCCAACTTTAATAGTCGAACGACGGAAAGTAAAAATCAAAACTATGTATCTACGTTAGCCTGAACCTAGTCACTCATGCTTCATTCAAGATCTTCAACCTCAACGTCAAACAACCAAAAAAAATCCATAAACCAATTTTGAACACACCGCTACCATGTTCTAATCTACACCTACACGGATAGTTCATACATACAAACAATTTTAGGCCCCCATCCCCTGCTTCGTACAGCGAAGGCAATTCGAGATTAACATTCCAATTTCCTCTCGATGCTGGACGCTTTCATTTGAGCCAACTTGATCAGTGTCGTAACAGAGACAATAATTTGGTATAAATTTCATTTCACTTGTGGAAAATTCTAAACGTAAATTGGAGAGAAAAGTCCTTTGTTCAAACACAGGAGTTTAGAAATATAGGACCACGCTGTTCAGCCATTGCATGAGATAATGACATTATACACGTCAGAAATGTAATAACTATTCGTAGACTGATTCAACACAAGATGAACATTGTCACACAGTGATAAATCTGTCTGGAATAAATTGTTAAGATACAAAGGCAAGTTGTGACTTAATGACTCAAGCAGGTACCCATGCGTTGTTGAGATTATATAAACAAACCTGCTCTGACTCTTGCTTGATAAACTGAATGTCTTAACGCCACAGGACAATTGATTTCACTGCAGAAGATTTTACGGAATTAATAACAGGTAATCTATGTCTTTCGACTCTATTGTAAACACGAAATCTTGAAAAGATGGAGAACGTTTGACCGGAAGACAAACTGCAAACTTGCAATAATTTGGCTGAAAGGACCTTAAACAATAATCATCAAACTTGAATACCTTGGAAAATAATGACAAGTTTGGCAATCATCAACGTATCCCTTCAGAGGCTGAAGGACAAAACAGTTATAATAACGTAAAAGTGAGCAGTAAACTTTCGAAGAATAATCCTGTAGAATGACTGAACACTGGAACTATCCGAAACAACACCACTGTAGGTTGAAGTCCTGGTCAGATTATGTCCATTAATATGGTGAAAGCTAAATTGTTTCCCTAAATTTATAAATGCTTACCCGAGGGACTTAACATTTCGTTCCTTACTTGGTCGTACCGTGTACATCCATCTTCCCTTAAGTAAGTACTCTGATCTATTATGTTTCAATACAAACTTCATAAACTCTCACTTGCTTTCATTAATAGCTA
>NC_057717.1:60616082-60617768 GCF_004010195.1 Chiloscyllium plagiosum | reverse complement strand
AGATCTGTGCCAGACATTATTAGTCACCGCCTGCTAACTTGAGGCCTGCTCATGAGCCTGAAACAATTATTTATCGATGTCTATTGGAAATGTATCTTTAGTTCTGTGAGTTTCTACCTTAGTTAAAAATCTCTGTATGTTAATTTATTGAATCTGTACTGAAAGTGGTTTTAAGCAACATCCATAAACATTCCACACATCAATTTTCCACCTGGTTCCAAGGACTCTTCCTGCAAGAAATCGATGAAATTCAGCACTTCCGCTATCTCCGTCCCTGATCTATCACGTGCAACGAGTGGGAATGCTTACGAGGATTCTTGCAAAATGGTGGATGGCCAACGGGTTTGGAGGTATGAGCTGTGATTAGGTCAGTGTTTCAACTCCTGTCATTGTCTTCTTTACCTCCCTGTGAAAGGGCAGGTGCCAAGGTGTACATTTGGATATAAAATTGGAGGTGCATTAAAACAATCAGTTTGAGTTTTGGTAACTTTCTGCAGTGTTGATTTATGAAGGCTATTTCTCTGAAATTTTTGATATAATTTTGGTCAGAAATGGACAACTCATTACAATTCATTTTACAAATAGTAGATTTCATTTGCATAATGAGCAAGCCTTATCGTTGTCTTCATCGTGTTCTCCAATATATCATCAAAGTAGCAGAGACAGCTAATTTTTAAGTCGTTATCTGCTTTGTCTTATGGTCGAGACTGCCTTTGCAGTTGAAACAAGTGGCATGATTCTCTTCACATTTGGACACGGTGGGATGATAATCTGAAATACCGAATTGTTGAATTGGATAATGTGCTTGGATAACATTTCATGTTGAAAGACTGGAAGTACCATATAACTATGTTGTTGTAGTGGAGTGGTTAAACTCAGAGACATCACTTGCGGATATTTTCGATCCAAACGTGTTGAGAGAAAAACGTTGAAGTAACTAATCACAGTTGTTAATTGGCCCGTCACTTTTATTTCTGTCTCTGTTGTACGTTCGAACGTCTATTTCACGTAGCAAACACCATCGAGTCAGTTATCATGGATATAGCATTCAATATTTGTCTTCAGCTCCAGCTACTTAATCTCTCCGCACAGTCAACGTCAGAATTATTTTCTCCTCATGTTTAAATCCAGCTTGCCTAATTTTCTAAAATGTCCTGGTCCTGGACCAGCATTATGAATTTCGACGAAATGCACATTTAACAAGTAAGAACAGCTGTTAGCGGTGTAGGCCGTTGAGCCTGCTCTCCCATTCCCTACGATTTAGGTCAGAATAGCATACATCATATTCACGTCCTTGTCTTTCACCATGATCAAACAATCCCCTCCTGATTAACAATTTACAAAGCAGTGTCCAATATACGAAATGAGACAGACCCCACAGCTGTCTATAGCAAGGTGTTGCAAAGAGGCACAACACGCAGTAACTCTGTTTTCTTGCCCTGATTTCCAAAGTTGTAACTTTGAATATTCGTACGTTTTCTGCGATAAAACAGTGCTACGTTTTCTTTGCAAAGAGGCTTCTTCAAATCTACAGATTGCATTCGATCGTGTTAGTTTTATGATGGCTATTTATCGGATATATGGAATATTCAATCGTAAAGTCAAAGTATAATATAATCCTGAGGAGGATTTTCAGCTATTGAATCTGTACTGCGAACAATGCGATAAGGCATAACCTAATCCACA
>NC_057717.1:60602679-60615897 GCF_004010195.1 Chiloscyllium plagiosum | reverse complement strand
TGGTGGAAGGCCAACGGGTTTGGAGGTATGAGCTGTGATTAGGTCAGTGTTTCAACTCCTGTCATTGTCTTCTTTGCCTCCCTGTGAAAGGGCAGATGCCAAGGTGTACATTCGGATATAAAATTGGAGATGCATTAAAACAATCAGTTCGAGTTTTGGTAACTTTCTGCAGTGTTGATTTATGAAGGCTATTTCTCTGAAATTTTTGGTATAATTTTGGTCAGAAATGGACAACTCATTACAATTCATTTTACAAATAGTAGATTTCATTTGCATAATGAGCAAGCCTTATCGTTGTCTTCATCGTGTTCTCCAATATATCATCAAAGTAGCAGAGACAGCTAATTTTTAAGTCGTTATCTGCTTTGTCTAATGGTCGAGACTGCCTTTGCAGTTGAAACAAGTGGCATGATTCTCTTCACATTTGGACACGGTTGGATGATAATCTGAAATACTGAATTGTTGAATTGGATAATGTGCTTGGATAACATTTCATGTTGAAAGACTGGAAGTACTATATAACTATGTTGTTGTAGTGGAGTGGTTAAACTCAGAGACATCACTTTCGGATATTTTCGATCCAAACGTGTTGAGAGAAAAACGTTGAAGTAACTAATCACAGTTGTTAATTGCCTCGCCTGGCTAAAAGGAACACATACTGGGATCCATTTGATTTTCACAGTTAACATTTATTGCATGATATTTCCTCCCTTGGCCCGTCACTTTTATTTCTGTCTCTGTTGTACTTTTGAACACGGATTCGCATTTCACGTAGCAAACACCATCGAGTCAGTTATCATGGATACTGGGCGTACCATTCAATATTTGTCTTCAGCTCCAGCTACTTAATCTCTCCGCACAGTCAACGTCAGAATTATTTTCTCCTCATGTTTAAATCCAGCTTCCCGAATTTTCTAAAATGTCCTGGTCCTGGACCAGCATTATGATTTTCGACGAAATGCACATTTAACAAGTGAGAACAGCTGTTAGCGGTGTAGGCCATTGTGCCTGCTCTCCCATTCCCTACGATTTAGGTCAAAATAGCATACCTCTGATTCACGTCCTTGTCTTTCACCATGATCAAACAATCCCCTCCTGATTAACAATTTACAAAGCAGTCTCCAATATACGAAATGAGACAGACCCCACAGCTGTCTATAGCAAGGTGTTGCAAAGAGGCACAACACGCAATAACTGTTTTCTTGCCCTGATTTCCAAAGTTGTAACTTTGAATATTCGTACGTTTTCTGCGATAAAACAGTGCTACGTTTTCTTTGCAAAGAGGCTTTTTCAAATCTACAGATTGCATTCGATCGTGTTAGTTTTATGATGGCTATTTATCAGATGTATGGAATATTAAATCGTAAAGACAAAGTATAATGTAATCCTGAGGAGGCTTTTCAGCTATTGAGTCTGTACTGCGAACAATGCGATAAGGCATAACCTAATCCACATTTACGACTTTTCAAGACTTATGTATGTGTGTGTGTGTGTGCACGCACACACACACACTTGCAAATGTTATATATACATATATATGTGTGTGTGTGTGTAGACACACACACACGTATACACAGTTCTTCCAATCCAATCGAATGTATTTTAAAATTAGATATATACATATATATTTTGATTATTCGACTAAATGCGGGAGGATTGTCAATTGCTTTCTATAAATTTTGCACACTCCTGTCAAGATCTAATGCAATCGAATAAGATATTCCCTCAACATTCTCTGCTCCAAATAAATAGCCAAACTTCTTTTCAGTACTGAACTTCGGCAACGTCATGGTGAGTGTCCTTGGCAACCCATGAAGTGCAATCACTTCTGTCCCGAAGGCCTTAAGATATAGGGACAGGAACTATATTGTTTGGTCCATCGAGTGTTCTCCACCATTAAATCCACGCTGAAAGATATTTCGACCCCATTTTCTGGCTACTGCCTAGAACCGTTGATCCATTTGGCAATCATGAAATCTGTTTTTGCTTTAATTGTTCTTAATGAGCTGGACTCCACAGACTTCTGTGGCTTTGAACTCGATTGATTCACCAGTTTATGGCGACAGATGTTTCTTCTTATCACTGTTCAAAAGGGTATTCCTTTATTCTTAGCCTGTGCTCACGTGTCCTAATTTCTGTGTCAATGGGAACATCTTCCCAATGTCAACTCTGACCACATCGTTCAGTATTCTGTAAGTTTCAATCAGGTTCCCCCTCATCCTTCTAAGACCATCAACATCAACAGCAGAGTTCTCAAATTTTCCTCATATATTAAGCCTTTAACTCCTGAGATCATTCTTGTGAAGCTCGTCTGGATCAGATCGGGAGCAAATCCATCTATCCTGAGTGTAGGGCTCAAGGTTATTCACAATATCTAAATGTGGATCGTCCATTGCCTTGGAGAAAGTGACGACTGCAGATGCTTGAGGTCAGAGCTGAAAAATGTGTTGCTGGAAAAGCGCAGCAGGTCAGGCAGGTCGGGAAGAAGATTGCAAGTCAAGAAGGCGGTGCTGAGTCCGAGGGTTGGGACTGAGATAAGGTGGGGGGAGGGGAAATGAGAAAGCTTGAGAAATCTGCATTGCCTTGTAAAGCCTGAGCAACATATCTTTTTTTCCATCGTTTCGAGATAAATGGCAACATGGTATTTGCCCTCCTAACTATCGACTCCAACTTCAAATTCAATTTAAGAGCAACTTGGACAAGGTTCCAATCCCATTTGCACGCCCGATTTCTGAATTCTTTTCCCATTTAGAAAATAGTATATGTCTCTATTCTTCCTACCAAAGTGCATAACATCACATTTCGAAACATTGCATTTCATCTGTGAATGACTTGCATACTCTCCTAACCTATCTATATCTTTCTGCAGTCGTTCTGCAAATCAACACAACCTTTCCCTCCACCTCCCTTTGCTTCAGCTGCTAACATGGCTAGAATACTCTGATATTCTTCATCGAGATCATGAGTGGATGAAGCGAAAAATTTTGGATCCAAAACTGTTTCTTCTTTCACACCACTAATCACCACTTCCATCCTGAGAAGGACACTTTTTATCCCCCTTCTGCCTTCTGCAGATAGCCAATCTTTTATCCATACCAGTTCGTTGTTCCTTTCACCATGGGCCTTGATCCATCTCCGCAGCCTCTCGCACCACCCCTTATCAAGGGCCTCCTGGAAGTCGAGACTGATAACGGCCGTTGACTATCCTTGCTCTAAGCTGCTCGTTAACGTCTCAAAGAACTCTAACAGTTTTGTCAGGCATGACTTCCACTTGATTAAACGATGATAACTTTGTCTCATTGTCCCACATACTTCCACATATTCGGATATCTAATCTTTCTAAATAGAATGCAGACTTCTACCACCAATTTAGGTTAGGATAATTGGCATGTAAATTTCCATTCCCCCTCCACCTTGTTTCCTACTTAAACCTGGGGATACTTTCGCGATTCTACAGTTTTCTGCGACGCTGCCACACTCTAGTGATACCTGAAAAATCACGATTAAAACATTCTTTTTCTCGTCATATATTGCTTCAGAGCTCGAACCTATAGCAGATTGGGATGATGTGAATTCTTTAATCGTGTGGTGATCAGGACTGCGCACTTCTCTGACGAAAATAATGCAGTCATCTTCAAAGATATCAACCCTCCTGTTGTAAGCTATCTCTCGACTGTTCGAGGCAAGCACGCTATTTCGTGTAGATGGACGCTTTATAGCCGCATCATTACTAGAATGGCAAACTCAAATTGGCTCTATAATACTTTCTATGTTGAGGATAATTCCTATGCGTGCAATGTGTTCAAATCAGCCCGACGATGGGAAACCAATGTCATATGACTGAGCTCTACCTGCTAAAACATTACTTCCCACACGAATGCCTCAGGAAAAAGGAACAACCACGATGTTTCAAAAGCACACCAACTGTCAACACCCAACCAGCCAGAAACACAGCAGAACAGAATTGTCGCAGGATGCTCGGAGAAATAATGAATAATGACAACAACCCACTCTAAAACTATGAAGAAGAACGGTCTGGGCAAGAAAATGTTCGTGACAGAACACCATCGTTTCATCACAGGCTAACTGGTGATTTAACTTAGCATGGTGCTGAAACGTCTGAGAATAGATCTACCAGGTCAGCCAACAAAATAACAGCCGGACTCTATATATACCCCTGGTAAAAACAATGACTGCAGATGCTGGAAACCACATTCTGGATTAATGGTGCTGGAAAAGCACAGCAGTTCAGGCAGCATCCGAGGAGCTGGAAAATCGACGTTTCGGGCAAAAGCCCTTCATCAGGAATGCAGACAGTGTCTGAAGACTGGAGAGATAAGTGAGAGGGGCGGGGGGGTGGGGAGAAAGTAGCATAGAGTACCAAGGGTGAGTGGGGAGGGGATGAAGGTGATAGGTCGGGGTGGTGGGTGGAGTGGATAGGTGGAAAAGAAGATAGCCAGGTAGGGCAAGTCAGGACAAGTCATGGGGACAGTGCTGAGCTGGAAGTTTGGAACAAGAAAAAGTCCACATTCATGCCCTGGGGTTCGAGTTTGTTTCAGGACATGGTTGAAGAGCTTTAGGGCAGAGGAAATAACCTGGCAGTTGCAGTGGGAGAGGGAGTCCCTGAGATTCTTGTGGAGAGAAAACATCTTCAAGGCAGGCATCCTTGCAAGAGTATTCGCAGTAGGGTTAAAATCAACTAGGTAAAAACAATGACTGCAGATGCTGGAGACCAGATTCTGGATTAGTGGTGCTGGAAAAGCACAGCAGTTCAGGCAGAATCCGAGGACCAGGAAAATCGACGTTTCGGACAAAAGCCCTTCATCAGGAATACAGGCAGAGACCCTGAAGGTGGAGAGATAAGTGAGAGGAGGGTGGGGGAGCGGTGACAGTGAAAAGATTGAAACGGAACCAGCAGACAATGCTGGGATCCCCTGTCTCCGTTCCCTCATTAACAAACATATGATCTTGGACAGTGTTGAGGGTTTCGACCGAGCGTAGGCAAGTTAGAGTGGTGCGTTCACTGGCACTGAGCCTTACTGTGCGTTTCAGGAGGAAGGGATGAAGTAGGGTAGGACAGCGATCGTGACTGGAAATTCTGTGGTCCTGAAGGAAACTCCCAATGATATGTTACCTCCTCGGTGCTCGGGTCAGGAATGTCTCAGATCAAGTCTACAGGAATCTCAAAGGGTAGGGTGAGCCGGCAGAAGTCGTGGTACAATGATGTACGTAGAAAGAAAGCATGAGGATCTGAAGTGAAAATTGTGGCAGTCAGGTTGTAAGGTAGGAGTTAGAACGAGCAGAGAAGCGATCCCAGGATTGCTACCGGTGCCAAGAGCTACTGACACAAGGAACAGAGAGTGGGTGCAGCTGAACACGTGGCTACAGAGATGATGTAGGAGGGACAACTTTTGATATGTTTCGATATCATTGGGATATATAGGGGGAAGGTGGGATCTGTAAAAGGAAGACACCTTTCAACTCAACTGGAACGGTAAAATTATCCTTGGTGGGGGATTTGCCAGAGGCCTTGGCAAGGGGTCAAATACTTTGGCAGGGGCATAGGAGCCGGAGCAATCACGCAGATGATGAGTTAGCTGGTGAACAGGCAGATACAGAGTGCAGCGAGTCCGACAGAAAAGATAGATAGTTGAGACGTTAAAGTTGCAGTCAGTGTGATAGGTTGAATTGTGCAAAAAAACTGCCAGAAATAAGGGTGAAGAACTTCGAGTACGGATCAGTAGTGAGAACTCCAAAGTTGTGGCCATTCCAGAGATTTGGATATCACAAGGGCAGGATGGTTGTTGGATGTGCCGGGGTTTAGCTATTTCAAACTTAATAGCGAGAAAGATGGAAGAGGTGAGAGAGTGGCTTTGCTAAATAAGTATAACATCGCAGTTACATAAAGGGAGTTCATCGAGGAGGGTTTGTCGACTGAGTCAGTATGTTTGGAAGGCAGACACGGGAAATGAGTAGTCATGAGATTCGGGGTTTTTTATAGAACAGCACGCCCACCCCCGCCCGCTCTCAATAACAACAGAGACTCGGAAGAGCAGATTGGGAGGCAGAGCTTGAAAAGGTGCTGAAATGTAAATATTGTTGTCGTGGGTGACGTCAACTTCCCTCATAATTATTACTACCTCCTTCGTGCAACTATTTTGAATTCAAATGACTTTGTTCAGTGAATCAGGAAAGATACTTGACTCCTAATGTAGTTATGCCATCGGGAGGGATGTCGTATTTGAATTGGTGCTCGGAAACGAGCAGGTCAGGGGTTAGATCTCTGATTGAGTCGTATTTCAGCGATAATGAACAAACTCTCTAATGTTTACTATAGTCATGGAGACTGATTGGTGCAGACGATGAGAGACTTACTTTTAATTTGGGGAGGGGGTTACAATGCTATGAGATAGGAACTGTCAAGCACAAAATGAGAACAGACATTTTAATAGAAAGGCAAGACCGAAATAGAGGTTGTTTATGGACTGCTGGCTACGAGTGTTGGATAGGTTGGTCAAGTGAGTTAAGGAAGAAATGGTAGGGTTAAGGAACCATGAATGACAAGAGATCTGTAACATCCAGTCAAGAGGAAAAAGGAAGTTTATTTAAGAATTTGGAAGCAACGACCAGGGAGGTCTCGAGAGGGTTACAAGATATCCAGGAAGGAACTAAAGAATGGACTGAGGAAAGCAAGATGGAGACATGAAAAATAAACCTTGGATGGTAAGATGAAGGAATACTGCAAGGAGTTCCAGATTTGTCAGAAAAAGAGAAGTATGTTCTGAGTGAGAATCGTGTCTATCAGTGACAGTGCACAACAAAGATTAACGAAAAATGAACAAAGAAAATTGCAGCACAGTAACAAGTCATTTGGCCCTCTATGTTTGTGGCGATCCAAATTATTGATAAATTATTACTTATCTAAGTATGTTGCCTATTCTGCAAGACGATGTGTCCCTTCGCGCCCTGCCCATTCATATATCTGTCTTGTTTCGTCTTAAATGACGATATCTTGGCCGCCTCTACCATCTCTGCTGCTAAAACATTCCAGACACCCACCGTTCTCTGCTGAAAAAAAAACTTTCCCGGCATATTTCCCTCAAATATTTTCCCCTCGCCTTGAACTCTTGACCTATAGTAATTGATTCCCCAAGTCTTGGAAAGAAAGCTTCTTACTTTCCACCCCGTCTATACCACTCATATTTATGGCCACTCAAACCAATTCTCCTCCACCTCCGCCTTCCTAATGAAAACAATTCTAATCTACTCAATCTCTTTCATGGCTAGCGCCCTCCATATCAGGCAACATCCTGGTGAACCTCCTCTGCACCCTTGCCAAAGCATTGACATCCTTACTGTAATGTCGCGTCTAGAACTGTGAACTGTATTCCAAGTTTGGCCAATTTCGAATACGCAGTATTTCAAAGTCCTCTAGAACTGTAGCATGACTGGTCATATCGTGTACGCAATACCCCGTCTGATGAATGAAAGCTCGCTGTCTGCCTCCTTGAATACTTTTAAACCTGCGTAGCCACCTTTAGGGTACAATGCACCTAAACAACTAAATTTCTATGTGTTCATCATTTTTATCCAGGAATGTCCCATTTACTCTATTGTTAGCGCTAAAGTTTGGTCTTCTAAAATGCATCACCTTCTATTTGGTCGGATTGAACTGCATTTGCCTGTTCTCTGCCCAACTCTCCAATATATCTATGATCTGCTGCATTCTCTGGCTGTACACTTCACGATCTGCTCATCTACCAATCTTACTGTCATCTACACAATTGCTAATCAGACCACCTACGCCTTCCTCTAGATAATCTATGCATATTACAAACAACAGTGGTCCCAGAACAGATCCCTGTCGAATACCACTGGTCACCATCCTCCATTTTGACAAACTCCGTTCCACAACTACTCTCTGTTTAATGTGGCATAGCCAGTTCTCTATTCATCTAGCTAGTACACACTGAATCCGACGCAAGGTGACTTTCTCCACGAGGAGAAAGTGAGGTCTGCAGACGCTGGAGATCAAAGCTGAAACTTTATTGCTGGAACAGCACAGCAGGTCAGGCAGCATCTAGGGAACAGAAGATTCGACGTTTCGGGCACATGCCCTTCTTCCATATCCGCCACAGATTCACCTGCACCTCCACCCACATTATCTACTGCATCCGCTGCAGCCGGTGTGGCCTCCTCTATATTGGGGAGACAGGCCGCCTACTTGCGGAGCGATTCAGAGAGCACCCCTGGGCCACCCGGACGAACCAACCCAACCAACCTGGAGCACAGCATTTCAACTCCCCCTCCCACTCCAACGAGGATATGCAGGTCATTGGACTCATCCACCGCCAAACCACAACAACCCGACAGTCGGAGGAGGAGCGTCTTATCTTCCGACTGGGAACCCTCCAACCACAGGGGATGAACTTGGACTTCACCAGTTTCTTCATCCCCCCTCCCCCCACCTTGTCTCAGCCGAAATGGTCGGAGGAGGAGCGTCTTATGAATCTTCTGTTCCCTAGATGCTGCCTGACCTGCTGTGCTGTTCCAGCAATAAAGTTTCGACTTTCTCCACGAGCCTACCATGGGAAACATTTTCAATCACCTTCCTAATATCCATGTATATGACAACTACAGCACGTCCCTCGTCAATCAACCTTTTCACTTCCTCAAAGAATCCAATAAAGTTATTAAGAAGTAAACGTCTCTGCACAAAACATGCTGCCTAACAGTGATAAGCCTTCTTTCTTGGCAAACGCATATAGATTCTACCCCGAGTTCCTTCTTCACTAGCTTCGCTTTCATTCACATTAGATTCTCTTCTTTATAATTAACTGAATCAATTATTATTCATTTTCCCATTATTGAAGAAGGATGCAACATTAACAAAACTTCTGTCCGCTGGAAACTCACCCGTCTTCTAGGATTCTGCAAAGGCATTAGTTGAAGGCCCAAGTATTTCCTCTCTGGTTTCCCTCGGCATCCCATGCTGACTTGGAGATTTTTGAAAATAGGCAACACTTCCTCCCTACTTATATCATCTTGAATATGAGTAATCAACCTTCAATTCCGAACTCAACAGCTGTCATGTCCCTCTCGTTTGTGAAGAGCGACGCAAAGTATTTATTAAGTGTCGCACTTTTCTCTCTCACTCCACACTTATCTTCCCTCCTTTGTCATTGAGAGGTCAACCCCTTTCTCTATTACTTTCCATTACTCTCTATTACTCTCTTCGTTCCCATATACGAATAAAAAACTTCATGTTTTCCCTTAATTCTGTTTACTAAAGAAATTGCATAACTCATTACTGATTCTTCAACTAATCTTTTCTGATTGGTCCTATTTTCCCAAAACTCTTCCAAATCTGCATGTGTCGCCTTAACCATATGAATGCTTCCTTTTTCCTGTTAGATGGTCTCACAATTTCAACTGTTATTCATCGTTCGCTAATATCGCCTTTTGTATCCCTAATTTTCGCTGGGGC
Organism: Chiloscyllium plagiosum; assembly: GCF_004010195.1. Classification (NCBI taxonomy): domain Eukaryota; kingdom Metazoa; phylum Chordata; class Chondrichthyes; order Orectolobiformes; family Hemiscylliidae; genus Chiloscyllium; species Chiloscyllium plagiosum. The sequence continues at coordinate 60,606,410 of NC_057717.1, read as the reverse complement.
ATGTCTGTCCCGCACTCTAAACATCATCTCTTTAAAAGCCATCCACATATGAAATGGGGATTTAACTTAAAGTACTGCTTCAAATCCAAATGCTTAAGCTCCTGCTGAATCATTTGGATATTTGGCCTTCCCCCAATTTAGCAGTCTTCATTTCCGACCATTGCTGTCTGTTTCGATGAGAATTCTGATACTTAGGGAATTGTGATTACTATTGCCAAAGTATTCTGGTACTGAATCTTCAACGGCCTGCCGGGTTCATTCCACAAAATCGGGTGCATAATGTCCCCTTCACGAGTATGACGTCGTATATACGGCTCTATCAAACCCTCCTGGATGCTCCTTACAAATTCTGCTTCCTTGAGATCTCGACCACTATATGAATCCCAGTCAATGTTGGGAAAAGTATGAAAGTCCCATCACCATCACCCTATTGCCTCTACATCTTTCCATTATCTGTCAATATATGTGTTCCCACATCTCATGCTCGCTGTTACGAGGCCTATCTAACCCTAACATTCTGTCCTTACCATTCCTATTTCGGGGCTCTACCCATATTCCCTCACTGCTCGAGTCATCCACAATGCTGTCCTTCAGCACAGCTGTGATATCCTCTCGAACCAGTAATGCAACTCGCTAAACCCTTTTTCCCACCTCTGTCTCTACAGGGATGGAAATCTGTGCCTTTAGTCGCAGGAGATAGCGAAAATCTCAATCCATACTTTCCTTCTGTATTCACTAGTGAGGTGCTCTTGTCGTTTGTGAGGATAGTGGAAAATAGACCGATCAGCTACGACAGGTTCAGACCTTGAGAATCGAGAGTGCAGTGCTGGAAAAGCACAGCAGGTCAGTCAGTATCAGAGGAGCAGGAGAATCGACACTTAGGGTACGATCCCTTCATCATGAATGATGCTTGTGCACTGAGGGGAGCTGCGAGATAAATGGATGGGGCAGCACTGGTAGGATGGTAGCTCAGAATTCAATAGATGAGTGAAGGTGGGGGAGAATGTGATGGATAGGCGAGGATCGTGCAGTGGATAGATGGGATGAACAAGGACAGGCCGCGTGGGTGTGACCCAGTTCTATGCTTGAGACTGGGATAAGTTGGGGGAGGGGAAATGAGCAAACTGGTCCATTAATTCCGTGTGGTAGCAGGGTCCCAAGGTTGAAGATGATGTGTTCTCCTGGCGCTGAGAGTGAAGGGTTAGGCGTTGCACGTGCTCCCAGGCCTGCATGTCCAGGGTCAAGTGGGAGGGAGAGTTGAAGTGTTCACCCTGGAGGCCAGGGGACAAATGCGGCACGTGCCACTATGGCTGACCGCTCTGTCGTGCTGTGTTTAAATTCTATGCTTTTTGAGTAGGGGTTTTGAGTCCAAACACTACAACACTCGTAGATGTAATATGTTACTTCACTTTCTTGACTCTAATATCCAGCATTTACAGTCTTCATTTTTGCTACACTGATGTCCAACATCGGCAGTCTCCCTTTCTCGTCTCTGATCTCCACCAATTTGCAATCATGACTTTCTCCTACACAATTCTTTTAGGTTTACTTTTGCACCGGAAAGCGGTTAGTAGATACAGCAGGACAAGAGTTACAGCGAGAGGAAAGTTAATTATGGATGTGACTTAGGATGCACAGACTGGATAAGGCAACTTCTAGGGATGGGCATAATTGAAATATGTGGGTTGTTCATGGAACAGCTTCTGCGTGCCCTTGAGAATTATGTACATGTTTGGCAGAGAGGAGGTGATCGACTGATGGAGACTTGTATTATGAAATAAGTTGAATCTCTTGTCAAAAGGATGAATGGAGCTTACGTAAAGAGGAGATGTGAAGGCTCAGTGAGTGCAGTTGAGAATTACATGTTCGCCAACAAAGACGTGAAGAGAGAGCTAGGAAGAGCCAGAAGGGTCCATGGAAAGTCTTTGATAAGTAGGAGCAAAGAAAAAAACCTAAAATATGTCAGAACTAAGAGAATGACAAGAGAAAATTTAGGGTTAGTCAAGGACAGTAGTGGGAAGTTGTGCGTGGAGTCTGCGGAAGTCGAAAAGACACTGACTGAATGTGCATCGTCAGTTTTGCCACTGGAAAAATCTTATGTTGTGAAGGAGAATATTGAGATTAAGGCTATTATACAAGACGGGATTGAGCTTGACAAGGAGATGATGTCAGCAATTGTGGAACGTGTAAGGATAGATAAATCCGCTGAGCTGGATGGATTTTAACCTGCTACTCTATGGGCAGCTCGGTGGAGATTACGGTAAGTTTGCTGTTGCTTTTTATTCCTTCATTGTCTAGAGGAGTAATACCAGAAGACTGGAGAGAGGAAATGCTGTCACCTTGTTCAATAAGGTTAAATGAGACAACCCAGTTAACTATTGACCAGCGACCCTTACTTCAGTTGTGGCTGAAGTGTTGAAAAGGATCGTAAGAAACAAGACTTATAATAATCTCTAAACGGGTAATTGGATTGGGGACAGTCAACAAAGTTTTGTGAAAGTTAGGTCGTTTCTCACAAATCTACTTCCGTTCTTTCAGAAGGTGATTAAAGCGGTTGTTGTGATGCATTTGGATTTTCGTAAACACTTCGATAAGGCTCCCATGGAACTCTTTTGCAGAAAGTACGGTGGCGTGGGACTGAGTGAAATGTAGCGGTTTGGATCAGTGATTGGTTGAAAGAAGACAGAGGGTGGTGCTTGATGGGAAATGTTCATCGTGGAGATCCGTTACTGGTGGCGTACCACAAGGCTCTGTTTTGCGGCCACTGACGTTTGTCATTCTTATAAAAGATCTGGATGAGGGCATGAAAGGATGGACGAGTAAATTTGCGGATGACATGAAGGTCCGTTGAGTTGTGGATAGTGCTGAAGTATATAATAGAGTTACAGAGACACATAGATAAGCTGTAGATTTAGTCAAAGAATGCAGATGCAGTTTAATGCGGAAAATTGCGAGGTGATCCACTTCAGAAAAAGTTACAGGAATACCGGGACCTCTGCTCATAGTAAGTTTCAGGGTAGTATGGTTGAGCAGAGAGGTTTGGGTGTCCATATACGTAGATACCTGAAAGTTGCCACGCTGCGTGATAGGTTTGTTACGAAGGCATAAGATTTGTAACTTTAATTGGTCGATAGATTGAGTTTTGAACCATAAGGTCATGTTGCAGCTATACAAAGCTCTGATGCTGTCGCAGGTAAATGATGCGTCCAGTTCTGCTCACTGCATTATAGGATGGACGTGGAAACATTGAAAAGTGTGCCGAGGAGATTTACCAGGAAAAGTCTTATGAGCAAAGTCGAAGGGATTAGAGGCTGTTTTCGTTACAGAGAAGAAATTTAAGGGTGACTTAATAGAGACATACCAGATGATCAGAAAATTAAATCGGGTAGACAGGAGACAGCCTTTTTTCTTCGGTGGGTGATGTCTCGCACGAAGGGACAAAGCTTAAAAATGAGAGAGACAGAGGCATGACAGATGTCAGAGGTATTTTCTTTACGTAGAGATTTAACTGAATGCAACACTCTGCCTGTAACAGCAAGAGAATAATTAAATTTACGAGCATTTAAATGATGATTGGATATACACAGGATGACAAGAAAATAGTGTCGGTTCGATGAGCTTCACATTTGTATCTCAGGTCGGCGGAACATCGAGTGCCGAAGGGCGTTATGACGTTCTGTGTTTTGTCTTCTATGATTCATTTGTGAACGACCACTTTTGTTCCCAAAGCC
>NC_057717.1:60592956-60602179 GCF_004010195.1 Chiloscyllium plagiosum | reverse complement strand
AAGTCACATCTCATTTTGCTTCTCTCCAGTGCGAACAGTCAGAAATCCCTCAAACTTTCTTCATAAGGCGTGTTTTCCAATCCAGACAGCATCCTGGTAAATCTCCTCTTCTCCCTCTTCAAACCTTCCATATCCTTCCTATGATGAGGCAAACAGAATTGAACATAAAATTCCAAGTGTGATCTTCTTCACTGTCCACGACATTACTTATTTTGTTGATAAGCAAACATGATAATCATGGAAATATTCACATCCAAACCATTTTCGTACATGATGAAAATCAGTGGATTCAACACTAATCATTGCTGCAAACTGCTGGTCACAGGCCTCCTGTTAAAAAGAAATCCTCGACCCACACACTCTGTCTCCTATCTACAATCCAATTTTGTGATCAATTGGCGAGCTAATCTTGGATCTATTTATGACCTAACCGTACTAACTTAGCTGCCATCCACAATCTCGTTGAATGCCTTGTTGAAGTCAATATGAATAACGTCTACCACACTGACTTGATGAAGCTTCTTCATTGCCTCTTGAAAATAACTGAATCAAGCCAGCAAGGCTCGATTTTCCATGTGTAATACCAGATCTATAATCAGTCATTGCATTCCGAAGTAAATGTACATCCTATCCCTCAGAATCCCCATCAACATCATGCCCACCATTGATATCAGGCACACCCGTCCATCGTTAACTGGCTTTCAGTCACGATTTCCTTTTCTCGTCCGTCTCCACAAGAGGGCACAGCAAATGCTAAATGTCAGCAAGTTCGTTGTGTGACAAATAATACAGGGCTCACACTGAATCAGCTTCAGTGTTAGGAATAAATCAAGCAGATATTTTAATCTGCTAAAATTAAGCATATGGCCAAAACAGGATTACTCGATCATTAATGGAAAGAGGAATGACAAACAGTTTAGATACTGTAAATACGGACAGCAATGTTTCCCTTTCTAAAAATACTGACAAACGCACATTTAAGATAATAAACTGGGAAAGAAAATATCTGTGAATTGTTTACTTATAAGAACTTCGGCTGAATATGAGGTGAACTCATGACGAAGGTAAAAATGAGGGATATTCGCAAAATATATTCACCTTATGAAGTTATTTTTACTCTTATAGCAGTAGCAACGGTATTCGACCCTGGAACAGATGGATGTGGATGAGTTCCTTTTGCTTCAGGCAATGGGAGATTCCAATGAATCCTCATCAGGTTGTAAGATGGAAAGATGACAGAGAAGTCTTCAGCTTGTTCACCTTGCTGTGGACGAACACGGAGAGAGAGAGGGAGCAATAGGTCGTTCCTTCTCAGGAAGTTAGAATTTCCTCCTCTCCGAGTTGAATCACACAATAATGTTATCCGACCTCAAACTGGGCCACGAGACATCTCCTTGAACAGTGCCTGAACTGCACCCCATCACATCCCCTGCTCCATGTAGATGCATCATTGCTCTTGCCATACACAGAGCCATTTCATTCGTAACAAGAGACCTCACTTGATTTGAAGACACGTTTATATTTTCCAATTAAGTTTAAAAAAAACGTTTAATATCTTGACAATATGTATATTGAAGTGAATGTGTATTATACTTAAACTACTTCTGCATTTTAAATCCCCCATTCAAGATTAACTACCCATTAGGTATTCACTAGTTTGTATGTCAGTAAGAACATCTCTCGTTCTCAGCGCTAAACGTTTAACTATTCATAACATAATGCTTTCATTTCAAGAGCGAGCAAAGAGAAACATCGTTTAATTGGTTTGAAAACAATTATCTTTTTCAGTTTAGGGATACATACCTACACAGTGCATCGGATCTGATCTCAACAATGTCCAGTTGAATGACATCCCTGACATCGTCCCCAATGCCCAGAGCAAGAAACAGTAGAATTCCTTTTTCCTTCCAAATGACTTGATGCATCTTCAGACCTGCTTCATGTGATTCATATAGCAGGACACATAAATCCCACTGTACCGCCATGTTCTGCATTATTTCTTTATTTGAATAATTTACAGTTGCTTTATTTTTTCCCCAAAACACAAAGTTCCCATCGCCCACATTGTACTGTTCTTTTCTTGCCGATGGCATTGTTAGTCCCCTCCCCTGTCTGTACAACACTGCAGCTGCTCTGATTCCAATTTAAATCTTATCGAATGGTTATGCTGGTGTATGAGCAAACGGAGCTCCATTCCATTCAACTCCTTCATCAAAACGATTAATCGATATTGTAAATTGCTTCTGGCCTCACATTGATCCCTGAGGAATTCCAGTAGGTACGGCTTGCCAACATGAAAATAAGTAATTATCTCTGTTGTTTACTTTCCACTAGCTAAACTGGGGTCCCCTGCACCTGTGTAACAGCTTGGACAGGCTGCATGACCTCCTCCTATGCTGTGTAGCTGACCGTCACGATGTATTTGAGCACTACAATACTCCATTAGGACATTTGTTGTCAGATCACCAGGTAGAAGTCGTAATATCAGTGATACGAATCCCTGATAGTTTAAAAGATAAGCACATAATGTAGCATAACATTTGATTTGAATGCTGCACGGTCAAAATGCTGTCTTTAAGCTGCAGCAATCAATCTAGTTTGCTTTCTCAGTCAGATGTTCAATTTACCCCGGACAGATATTGAGGAGCATAGGAAATATCACATTAAAGTCAATAGAGTGGTGCTGGAAAACGACAGCAGGTCAGGGAGCATCCGAGGAGTAGGAGAATTGAAATTTCTTGCGTAAACCGTCAATCAGGAATGAGGCTTCCAGTCCGGAGGGATGAGATAAAAAATGGGAGGGGTGTTGGTTCAGGGGAAGGTAATTGGGAATCCGATAGATAGGTGAAGGTGGGGCAGAAGGTGATAGTCGGATAGGAAGATGGAATGGATAGACGGGAAAGGTGTTGGACAGGTCAAGAAGGCAGTGCCGATTTGGGATATGTCTGGGAGACCTGCACCAACCAACCCCACAGTTATGTAGCTGAACACTTGAACTGCCCGCACACTCCACCAACGACATGCATATCCTGGGCCTCCTTCTTCGCCAAACCCTTCCAATCCAAAGCCTGGAGCAAGAACGCCTCATGTGTATTCCTTCTGAAGTGATTTCCAGCTCGCCTGATTAACATGCGTCCCTTTAACAACTCAACCAATACAGATAATTTTCATCATTAATTCCAGTTTGGGCCGTGTCTACTGTGTGGAAAGCTTCCCGCGGTCACTGAACATTAAAATTTTTAAAAAAATGTCACTGTGGGGTTACCTTATACAGGTTTAGAAAATCATGAGGGACATTGGTAGAGTGAACGGGCAGGCCGTGTCTACTGTGTGGAAAGCTTCCCGCGGTCACTGAACATTAAAATTTTAAAAAAAAAATGTCACTGTGGGGTTACCTTATACAGGTTTAGAAAATCATGAGGGACATTGGTAGAGTGAACGGGCAAGGTCTTTTTTTTTTCCTTTTGGTGAGGTTGTGCAGAACTAAAGGGCATATGTTTAGGGTGAGACGGCCAGGATTTAAAAAAGTTTCTAACTGGCTACTTTTTCATCCAGAGCGTGGAGCATGTATGGAGTGAGCTGCCAGAGGAAATATTACAGGCTAGTAAAATTACAGCATTTAAAAGGCATTTGAGTGGATAAATGAAACGGAAGGGTTTTGGATGGATATGAATCAAATGCTGGCAACTGGGACGAGATTTGTTTAGGATGTATGCTTGGCATTGCCGAGTTGGACTGAAGGATCAGTTTTACTACTGTATAATTCCCTGACACTGTGACAGAATATTTAATTCCATTTCTATGTAAACCCTTACAGAGGACTAATGGTCTCCACCGTCTCATTGTCACGACCCTGACTGGCTGAATGGGATCCTCATCTCCCTCTGCAATTGCCTCGACTTTTACAGTGAGAGACCACCGCATGGAGTAGATACTGCAGTTGCCGTTCGGCCCCATGAGAAACTGATCATTTTAGAAAGACCATGGCTGGTCTGTTTGTGAATGAACACCCATTTGCTGTTTATACCCAATAAATATTAACTCTCCTGTCCATAAATGGTCAGTCATGGTCAGACTTGAATATCTTCAGTGACCCATTGTTCCCTGTGCCCTGGGATGAAAACACCACAGACAACATCACATGAAGGAGACGGACACAAAGTTGTCTCAATCGTAAATGGGGACCCTCTTAATTTTAAAGTGTATCAACCTCACAGCAAGTCACCTCGTCTTGTGAGAAATAAGTGGACAACAATTACGAACAGACATCAACCATTTAGGTCCTCAAACTTATCCCACATTTTTATTGATTGTTCAGCAAACTATTTGTGAAACTCTATGTTCAGTGCACTCTTGGGTAAACATTTCCATTACCGTAAAACATACAGCGTACGAAAGTGGAGCAGAACTTAGCCATTTGACACATCGAGTCGAATCTAAGAACAACGAAGAAAGAAGAAAGAAAATGTATAGCCCGCGAACAGCCCCTTGAGCCCGCCAAGCCTGAGCCAATCCAAATCCATTGTCTAAACCCGTCGCCCAATTCCTAACCATCTGTATCCTTCTGCTCCCCATCGACTCATGCGTCTGGCTAGATGCATATTAAATAAATCTACTGTGCCTGCCTCTACTAGCTCTGCTGGCGACGCTTTCCAGTCACCTACCAACCTCCGTGTAAAGCACCGACTGCGTGTATCCCCTTTAAACATTTCACCTCTCACCTGGAATGCGTGACCTCTCGTTATTGAAACCCTCACCATGGGAAAAAGTTTATCTCTATATACCCTTCATGATTTTGTGGACTTCAATCAGGTTCCTCCCTTAATCTCTTATATTCGAATGAAAACAATCCTCACCTACTCAAGGTCTATTCATTGCTAACATCTTCCATACCAGGCAACATCCTCGTAAATCTTGTCTGTACCCTCTCCAAAGCAGCAACATCTTTTTGGTAATGTGGCGAACACAACACGACACAGTATTCTAAATCCGGCCGAACGAAATCTTGTACAATTTTACCAAGACATGCTAGCTATTTTACTCAATACCCCGTCCGATGAAGGCAATCATATCACATGACTTCTTGACTATTCTATCCACCTGTGCAGCAACCTTCAGTGCACGAGCACCCGAGCTACAAATCTTCTTCCAAACTTTGAACACCTTTCTAGGCTTAATCCTTTAAAATCCAGACAGATGTAATTGCAGATGTCTTATCCCGGATTTAACTGATAAACCATAGATAATATTGATATCTATCCATTGTTGTACTTAAGTACGAAGACGATGATATGACGTTAAATGTCACGATATTATGTTTAAGGAATAGAGAAATAAAGACGCCATATTTTCATTATGATGGTTTATGTTCCCTTAAAGTGGGAGGTGTTACAAAGGTGTAGAAATACTACGCTATTAAGAGGGTTGAAAAGCTAGCAGAACTGACACCACACGAAGTGTTAGAAGAAGGGAACAATGAAAGTTTGGTCGAAAATGTAGCAGTAGAAGGTTGCTATGAGACAAAGCTGAAAATGTGTTGCTGGAAAAGCGCAGCAGGTTAGGCAGCATCCAAGGAGCAGGAGAATTGATGTTTCGGGCATGTGACCCTCTTCGGGAATGAGGAAAGTGTGTCCAGCAGGCTAAGATAAAAGGTAGGGAAGAGGGACTTGGGGGAGGGGTGTTGGAAATGCGATAGTTGGAAGGAGGTCAAGGTGAGGGTGATAGGCCGGAGTGGGGGTGGGGGCGGAGACGTCAGGAAGAAGATTGCAGGTTAGGAAGGCGGTGCTGAGTTCGAGGGTTTTGTATGAGACAAGGTGGGGGAGAGGAAATGAGGAAACTGGAGAAATCTAAGTTCATCCCTTGTGGTTGGATGGTTCCGAGGCGGAAGATGAGGCGTTCTTCCTCCAACCGTCGTGTGGCTATGGTCTGGCGATGGAGGAGTCCAAGGACCAGCATGTCTTTGGTGGAGTGGGAGGGGGAGTTGAAGTGTTGAGCCACGGGGTGGCTGGGTTTTTGGTCCGGGTGTCCCAGAGGTGTTCTCTCAAACATTCCACAAGTAGGCGGCCTGTCTCCCCAATATCGAAGAGGCCACATCGGGTGCAGCAGATGCAATAAATGATGTGTATGGAGGTGCAGGTGAATTTGTGGCGGATATAGAAGGATCCCTTGGGGCCGTCGAAGGAAGTAAGGGGGGAAGTGTGGGCGCAAGTTTTGCATTTCTTGCGGTTGCAGGGGAAGGTGCAGGGAATGGAGGTTGGGTTGTTGTGGGGTGTGGATCTGACGAGGGAGTCAGGGAGGGAGTGGTCTTTTCGGAGCGCTGATAGGATGAGGGAGGGAAAGGAAATATATCCCTGGTGGTGGGGTCCGTTTGGAGGTGGCGGAAATGACGGCAGATGATACGCTGTTTATGGAGGTTGGTGGGGTGGTAGGTGAGGACCAGTGGGGTTCTGTCGACGATGCCCTCCACCGCATCTCCTCTACTTCCCGCTCCTCCGCCCTTGAGCACCCCCTTCCAACCACCACCAGGACAGAACCCCACTGGTCCTCACCTACCACCCCACCAACCTCCATATACAAGGTATCATCTGCCGTCATTTCCGCCACCTCCAAACGGACCCCACCACCAGGGATATATTTCCCTCCCCTCCCCTATCAGCGTTCCAAAAAGACTACTCCCTCCGTGACTCCCTCGTCAGATCCACACCCCCCACCAACCCAACCTCCACTCCCGGCACCTTCCCCTGCAACCGCAAGAAATGCAAAACCTCCGCCCGCACATTCCCCTTACTTCCCTCCAAGGCCACAAGGGATCCTTGCATATCCGCCACAAATTCACCTGCACCTCCACATACATTATTTAATGCATCCGCTGCACCCGATATGGCCTCATCTATATTGTGGATACAGGCCGCCTACTTGTGGAACGTTTCAGAGAACTCCAATAATATGAGACAAATGGAATAACCAGGAACAAGAATTGCAAATGATGTTCATCACTATCAAGTACAGATATTTTTGCATGGCTATTGAGAAAACCTAAAGAGTGCTTTATGTTGTTTAGAGATTTCGCTATTCAACTCGAGTTAAAAGAGCTGCTGTTGTCAATAAATGCCTGTGTGTTGTCTGGTCATTTATGAGAACCCATTGTGTTGGATGATAGAAAGTTTATCAGGCACCAGACACGAAAAAAAAACCACTCTACATTTACTTCACCAGTTCCATTTAATATGTAATGTACCTCAAGTAGACTTTCGCGCATTGTCCAGAACTCTCAGAACTATTGATCCAAGCTGCTTAAGGTCTCCTCATAAGACAATCATTGCCTTGGTAACCAATAAAGTGATCATATTTTGAATTGTCTCCAATGGAGCTGCATAATATCATTCCTCAAGAAAGGGGAAGTGAAATTGTACACATTAATCCTGATATGGTCTCACCAATGACTTAAAGAGTTGCAACAACTCTCGATGGTCTGGATTCAGTTCCGTCATTTGGCTGGATGTCTAATTTACAATGCAGAAAGATGCACATGGCATGGTTTCAATTCCTGCGTCGGCTGAGGTTACTCTGATGCGCTATTCTTTTCAGGATGTTTCGTCGCCTGAGGCCTGGTGACCCTCAGGTTAAACTATCAAACTATTTTCTCTAACATGAGAAGGAAGCTTGTGAACTGAAAGGACACTAGCAACTTTGCGTTTAGTCTTTACTTCAGCAAAAAAATCTCCTCCTTATTTCCATATCTTTACACAAAAGATGTTCGTGCTGCAACCTCTCTAAGAAATTTGCTTTTGTGCCCTGCAATGACTGAACAATGTCCCAAAGCGCGTTTCTGCTTTCCAATGGAAATGCCAGTGTGATCTACATTGGATTGCATAAGTTGGAAAATACAGTCAATGAAGGGGGAGAGAGTGAGATTGATCCCTGTGTATGCCAACGTGAACTTTTTCACAGCTGCAGACAACATAGACCTTTCTCAGAACTATTGTTGACCTGAATTCATCAGGTTAACATTTCCATTAGTTTCTCGAGTGTTCGTGATGTTCACCGAATTTGTCAATGATGTTACGTACAAATCTTAATAAGTCTAGTTGAGATATTAACAACGCAATCACTAAGTTCTGTTAATATGCTCTTCGATGCTGCTCAGCAAGAATTTCGCCACATTGTTTATGGAAAGCATAAACGTTAAAGGGACAATCATGACAATGAGAGTGCTCTCAACAAAGTTGTTTTCAATTCTGAAACACATTACATCAAAAATCACATCTCTTGGAACCCTTTTTAATGTTGCTCACAAAGAAAAGGTTAAAGATGGTTACAGCACGGGAAAATATAGGATGGGAGAGTCTGAACGAGGGAGGGGTAGTACACGCGGTTGATAGACAGAGAGAAATACAATGCAGAGCGAGAACAGAAAACACAGCCAATCTTGAGGGCCTGGCATCGGCTGATCCAACAGTTCAGACAATAATTGACAATAATGTAGTTCCTAACAGAATATATTGAACTGTTCAGTTACACAGAGCTTTCAGTAAATACAGGAAGAGAATGTTAAATGTTAAGTCCGTTTTGGGAATAAAGTAACATTTGATTGCGATTCTAAATTTATGAACCAATTGCCATTTTATCTGTTTGACCATTTGTGAATCACAACCAAATCACAGTTAAAGTTTCAGGTGGTCAATGAATCAACATTAAGAAGATAACTTATTAAACCTCATTGCTTCTCGTTTGTAACGTTTGGAATTGCTTATTTTGAAACTATTTTATGATCCATGGGGGTGACATCGTAATTTAGCAATAGTAACAGAAGGTGATCTTTGTATTTTATTTATTCATTGTATTCTTACTTTCGCTGTTACCACATTTGCAAACATGTAAACTGACTGTAGGTTGGTTGACAGTGAGTAGAGAGAAACGTTGGAGTAAAACATATCTGTTTACATCAGAGTGTATTAGAACAACATATAATCAATATGCACGACGGTGGAGAAAAATTAAGTTTCCTCATAATAGTTGACAATGATATTCAATTACAAATAAGAGTTCAGAATTTTTATTTTTCACAGAACCTAAAACTTAAGTCGTTTGTGTCCTCATCAAGATACAATCAGCTCTGGGAAATGGGCTGGAAAGCAAGTGGGAGCAAGTTGCAAAATTGTGATGTAGATATCTACAACTTTCTTAATACATTACACAACTTGCAGAGTGCTACTGCTTCCAA
>NC_057717.1:60582637-60592296 GCF_004010195.1 Chiloscyllium plagiosum | reverse complement strand
AACTGTGAATACAGTTAATGCACCAACAACAAATGTAGAATCTATTCAAAAAGAGGTCAATTGACAAAACAACGATATCCTAATCTAGTCAAGCATTTAGTTTTCTTTAGAAACGCGCGCGTAAATGTCTTGCATGCAAGCGAAGAGAACTGAAACTTTTTGTTTTGCACTTTCTGGAGAGGATTTTGGCTAACGGATGACATAGCTGTCAGGTCATTTGAGTGCAAATGGAAGGATTTAGGAACATGGAAGTCGGAAAAAAGGATGGATTTTAACTCTCTGATTCTTATTCTCATTCAGAGAAATTACCCATCGAGGTCCTGCCATACAATACCACCTCAATGATAGTAGGCGTTGTTGCCTTCAATTAAAAAGAAATGTCATAGCCATTCTCATATTCCAGATACTGAAAGGGTACGCTGAATAGAGTCACGATGATATCACACAGTGACTTTTAAAAACAGCGAAGACAAGAAATTGTTCTTTTGTCGGACAGAACTGGAATATTGCTGGAAAAAAAACACTTCCCATTTACAAATAATTGGCCAGGCAAACGAATTATCTTGTCTTGCAGTAAAATACATACTTACATCTTGTGCTATTATTTTTTGCTAATTGTCCTGATAATGAAAAATCAAAACAAACGACTTTGTTGATCTGTGTCCTTATCAGATAAAAAAAAGGGTAAAGAATAAGGGGCGAGTGCAGAACATTTTCGGAGAGTAGAAGGAGGAAAACAAAATTGCACAGCAAACGTTACTGCAGATGAACCTCAGGCAAGTGTCGTGGAGGAAGAGTACAGTGGACACCAAACCACTTGAAAGCAAAAACGTTGCACACTCCCATTCTGGGGGAAACAGAAAGTATTCAAGAACAGATTTGATTATTGTCCTTATTATTTGACTCACGTTCAACTCTTTGAATAGTTTTCGTTTTAATAATGATAGAGTTATAATAATTGGAGAGTATTCAGCTTTTTCGTTTTAACCAGTTATTCGTTGATCAGGTATTATACCGAGTCTGTAAATATTAATCGACTATGATAAAAGTGTTGACCTTAATCTGCAGAAAAAACATAAAAAACTTAAACGCTGTTACCATGTGAGTTCAGTTCAATAATGTCTGTCGAAGGAAACGTGCAAACGACGCAGTTGAATAGGATATGTAGATTGGTGGGTTCTGATCCAGATTTATATGTTCAACAAAATAAAAAGAATGTAAGAAAGTAAGGAATTGTTTGGAAAACGTCAGCAGTTCTTGCAGCACAGAACAGGCAACACAGAACAGTAGGGTATAGCATAGGCCCTTCGGAACACGATGTTGTACCGAGCATTTCCCTTAATTCAAGATCACGGTAACATACACATCCCTCAATTTACTGTCGTCCATGTGCTTGCCCAGCTGCTGCTTAATTGTCCCTAATGCCACTTACTCTACTACCACCGCTTGCAGATCATTCTACCACCCAAGACTCTCTGCTCAAAGAATACATCTCTGACATCTCCCCTCACCATCCCCCAGCCACTTTAAAATAATGACCCTCCTGACAGCCATTTCTGCCATGGGGAAAGGTTCCTGGCTACCTACTTCATCCATGTCTCTCACTATCTTACACACATCTATCAAATCAGTTCCTTTCTTCCTTCGCTCCAATGTGAAAAGCCCGAGGTCACTCAACCTCACTTCATAAGACAGCCCCTCCATAACGGGCAGAATCCTGATAAATGTCCTCTATCACCTCCGTAAGCAACCCCCATCCATCCTTATAACAAAGCGACCAGATTGAATACATTATTTCAATTGTTGTCGAACCAGCAGTTTATAGATTTGCAACAATATACCGTGGCTCATGATATCAATCTCCCGTTAATGAGAGCTAAAACACCATACATATTCTTAACAATGCTATCAACTTGCGTCGCAACTTTGAAGGATCAATGTACGTGGACCACAATATCCAATTGTTCCTCCACATTGCGAAGAATTCTGTCTTATATCTTTATTCAGTATTCCAATTCAAGATTCAAAAATGAATCACTTGGCATTTCTCCAGGGTGAACTCCAACTGTCACTTCTCATCACAGCTCTGCAGCCTGTCAATGATTTGTTGTTGATTGCAGCAGCCCACGACACGATGTGCAACACCGCCAACCTTAATGTTATCAGCATTTCTACTCAACCACCCTTCCGCTTCTTCATCCAAGTCTTTTCTCTAACCAAACCACAGAGATCAGACGCTCAGTAATAGATCCCTGCGGCGCACAAATGGTCACCCACCTAAAGGAGGAATGGTTTCCATCTAATACCAAACGTTGCCTTGTTGTGGCCAGCCAATTCTGCACTAAGACAGCCAAACTTTCCGGTATCCCATACCTCATAAATTTCTGAATATGCCTATTGTGGTGAACCTTTTCAAGTGCCTTACCGATAACTATATATAGAATTTCCTCTGCTCGACCTTCATCAACTTGACTCATCACGTTCTCAAAAAACTCTATAGCGCTTGTGAGACATGCCCTACCCATGACAAAGCCATGTTGACTAAAGTTAACCAATTATGTCTTTCCAAAATACATCTACGACATTTCGCAGAATCCTTTCCATAACTTGTTTCCCACAGTCATGAAACTGACTGCTCTGTAATTCGCCGGGACGTACCTATTTAATTTCTTGAACAGCGGAGCAATATTCATCTCCCTCCACTCAGCAGGTACTCGTCTCGTCGAGAGTGAGGATGCAAAGGTCATGGTCAGAGGGGCAGCAATCTCTTTCCTCGAATTCTGCAATAACCTTGGGCATATCTGTTCTAGCCAAAGCGACATGTCTATCTTGACGCTTCTCACAATGTACAGCACATCCATTTCGGAAATATCGTTGCTTAAATCTACCAATGATGTCCACGGTGCTCTCACTATCAATAATATCCCTCTCTCTCGTGAATACTGAAGCAAAAACCAGATTTCAAGCCTTCACTACCTCTTCAGACTCCAGAACAAGTTCACTTCACTATCCATGATCGTTCCTACCATCTGTCTGGATAATCTCTTATTCCTCACGTACGTGCAGAACGCCTTTGATCTTCCCCTAATCCTTGCAGCCAAGGATTTTTCAGGTCATCGCCTAGCTGTCCTCAGTTCATCTTCGAGTTCTTTCTTCGGTACCCTGAAATCCTCTGAGGCTGTTCTACATACTTGCTTTCCCAAACTTAAGTAAACTTCCCTCTTCCTTTCGATGAGAAGCTCCTCTACTCTTGTCGTCCAACGTTCAATCACCTGAACATTACTTGCCTGCGTCAGTGGGGAAAAGATGTTCAACACTGGCAGCAAGTACTCCACAACAGCCTCCACATTGATTGTGTACATTCCCTGTCGAACAAATTTTCTCGAGTTATAATCTACAAGTGGCGATAATTATCAGCACCTGTCTAATAGCCGTCTAGTTTGCACTCCTTCAAGTAAGTACTTTCCCGTACTCCCTGCTCCTATTCCTCTCCATGTTTATGCTAAATGTGAGGTTGTTGTTACTGTCACTGAAATATTCTTCCATCGAGATGTCTGACACCTAGACTGACGCGTTGCCTAGCAGCAATCTAATATGCACCCACCCCCCACCCCCAGTCGGCCGATCTACATGCTGAGTCAGCAATCCTTCCGTGACACATGTAACACAAACAGCTCCATCCAGACAATTTGCACCAAGGAGTTTCTAATCAATATTGGGGAATTGGACTCAACCAAAACAACATCTCTGTTACAGATGCACCTTTGCAAGATCTACTGCTCAATCTATACTTTCATGTTTCTGCTGCAGTGTGGGGCGGTGGGGGAGTGGGGGCTTGGGGGGTGCGGCGTTTATAGAAAACGTCCAATAAATTGACTGCTACTTTCCTGTTACTGAGTTCTAACCTTATTGGCTCAGTAGACAAACCCTCCCTTACAAACTCATTTTCTGCGTTTGTGATGCACTCTCTAATTAGCAATGCTATTCCCCTATTCCTTTACAACTCTACCCTTCTTAGACCTAAACCCTGTAAACTTCAGCAACCATCGCTGCCCCCGTGAAATGCATAACTCCGTTATCGCCCCAGCATCGTAACGTCCGTGGAGTGAAAGCAGAGTTAACGCTTTGTGTCCGGTGACCATTCTTCAGAATGAAAAGAATGTTAACGGCATGACAAAGTTCGTTAACTGTGCAGAAGAAGTACATAATTCGGACAGAGTGAAGAATCAAAGATGTTGTAACGTACTAATGGCACTTTTAATAGATTGAATCTGTGTCAAATTTTGTTTGTGGAAGTGAGAACAAAAATTCTTGAATTCGAAAATAAATGCTGTTCAACGAGAATAAGATTCGTCTTTCCAGCAAGACGTTCTGAAAATGGAGACAAGAAATAATACACTGCAGTGAACCACAAGATTAAATGCCGTTTACTTAAAATCCCTACGATAACTTTTAACACTGATATATATCACAATTATTCCCTTCAACAAAACTGAATGCTATACCTGGATTCCAGATCACCGCAATGACAGGGTAGTAAATGGCAAACAGCAACAGTGACTTGCTCATTTTCCATCAGGAACTCTTTTTCCATTCTGATACGTAAATTTATGAGTCATAATTATGCCTAATGGCAGTGTCCCAGAGATAATTAGCTCATTTATAGAAATGCTAAAAATAAGATGCAGGCCTTGATGCAAACAGGATAACGTAGCAAAATGTTGCTTTTCTTTTCAAAAAATATAATTTTTTTCAAGGGACCATTTTCATATCTGAATTCAAATTCGAGAAATGAGATCTACTTCTGTAATGCAAAGGAATATAAGATCAACAGTTTCAATGCTGAAAGTGGCCACTGTACGAGAATTATTGTCGGGGATAATAGTGATTTTGGCACATCATATTGCTGACGAGAAATGAGCAGTCCGGGCAGCATCTACATTGATGACTTGTCAAGTTGTCAACATCACTCATCTTCAACCATGTGATCACAGCTCACGAGGAAGTTGGTTCCACATTGCAGTGAAAGTGTGCATTAACTTCTGTACGATTATTTGTATTTAGTGTGGCAATTCCAGCTGAACACAAATGCTTTCTTTATCATTGAAACAACTTTACTTCTTTCTCATTGAATTCCAGCACTGATTGAAAGAGGTAATTGATATCTATATATGTATGAAGATTTATTTAATATTGTCACTTGCACGTTGGTATACTGAAAGCTGCAAAATGTCGCCATGCTGTGGCGCTATTTTAGATTATAGAAACAAAATAAGTTTCAACTGCATAAATTGAAACATTTGGAATTAATTGATAAAAAATATTATTTTACTGGAAGAGCAATACAATGTTTATTTCAGCACGACAGTAATGATGTGTTGGTTTTGAGGAAGTACAGTTGTCGCCTGATTTATTCGTCGTGAGCAGGCTGTGTACCTTTTGTTTGGATTACTATGATCATGTCACATCATCATCATTACCTTCCAATGTCCTGTTTCAAATCCATACTTGCATAAGCTCTTATAAGTTTGCACTTTTATCATTTGTGTTGATCTTTTCTCGTTTATCAGAGTGTAAATTAGTCACAGTGCTAAGATAACCCAGAGAGTGGTGGGGGCATGGAATGCGCTGTCTGTGGGAGTGGTAGAGTCAGAATCTTTGGTGACCTTTAATAAGTGCAGAAGATGTTGTGAAACTTCAGAGAAGATTTTCAAGCGTTTTTCCTGTGTCCGAGGAATTGAGATATCGGAAGAGGTTGAATAAGCTGGAACTGTTTTCGGAGGCTGAGGGCTGACCTTATATTACTTCATAAAATCATGGGCGACATGGGTAGGATAAATTGACAAAGTCTCTTCTTTGGGGTGGGCGAGTACAAAACTAGAGGGCATAGGTTTAGATTCAGACTGGAAAGATTTTTAAGAGACATAATGGGCAAGATTTTTACACAGGCGGTGGTGCGTGTATGGAATGAGCTGCCAGAGAAAGTGATAGAAGCGAGTACAATTGTAAAATTTAATAGGAATCTGGATGGGTATATGAATAGGAAGGGTTTGGAGAGATATGGGCCAGTGCTGGCAATGGGATTGCATTGGGTTGGGATATCTGTTCAGCATGGACAATTTGGACCAAATGGCCTATTTCCGTGCTGTGCGTCTCTATGTTTCTACAACGCTATGGCCAGTCAATTTCCTTATGAATGTGGAATATGGGTTGCTGACCGTGTCTATAGTCCTCATAATTCGTTGTCTCATAATAATTTCATTTCCCAATTACCTCCCTTTTCATAAATGAAATTCTACATCTCAGTCAACGATACACTTTAACTTTCCAGACAAATCTCCTCTGTACACGCTTCAGTAAAATCTAAAGCCTCCTATTATGTGGATTCCAGAACGGCATACAATAGTTGATTTGTGAATTGAAAATCAGTCACTCAACAAAATCAAAGGGGAAGTCTTCTCAACGGTGGTAGCCTTTAAGGTGGCTTGTTCAAGGAGCAGTGAGAAAGTAACATTGGATTTATTGAGGGCGCTATTTGCGACTGACAAATGTTTGAAAAGACGTTTATCAGACATCTCATGATTTTATCCAAGTCGGGAGCAGGATCAAGACACCAATCGATCTAACCCGACTTCCAATTCCATCTCTCCGTTAGCCTGCAATATTTCCAATTCTGAAAGCAAGTTTGCCTTCTGATAGACTGCATGTGTTTTTTGAAACGAATGTTACTTTATGTCCTCGGTGTTCCTATATTCTACATTATAATTTCTAATCTGATGTGTATCATTGAGCACTGGGAATTCTCAATAAACGAAACAGGACAGGAAATAGGGTTGATGACCGGAAAAGATAATACAAGGAAATCTGCCTCCAGGAGCCCGTTCTGTCATTAAATATGATCATGATCAAACCGACATTCACCGTGTCTGATTTCTTATCTTTCCTGGAACCTTTGATTCCCCGACTGATCAAAACATTTTCTCTCTTAGTCTTAAATATTCCCAAGTAATCTGTCCCCACAGCTCTCAGTGCCCAGTCGTTGACGACTCTCTGAGAAAAAAAAAATCCTCTTGTTCCATAGTCTGGAATTGGTGCCCGGCAAATCTGAGACTAACTTTTCTGATCTTAGATTCTGTACTGATGGGAGATATCCTCATAGTGTTTACCCGAATGCTTCTTCAGAATTGCATCGATTCAAATGAAATCATCTGTTTTTCGTTGAAACTGGACTGACTACTCTCCCAATCTGTGTAACTTTTTACAATTAGATAAGTCCTCTGTAGCTTGGATCACCCTGGTAAACCTTCTCTGAACTAGAATGAACGGATATATCTCTTTATTCCAAGGTTAACAGACGTCGTCGCGTTCTGCATGTGATTAGATTAAGCTTTCGGATCAACACACTTGAGTCTAACATAGTAGTTGTGATACAAAACAAGGAAATTGGCATAATTGGAAACCTATCTCGATAGTATAGAAAATAATTCATATTTGATCTACTACTCCAAATCTGCAGCAGGTACCAACGCAAAGCCAATTTCAGAATAAGCGAATTGTTTGAAAGGAATAGCCGGAAGAATGAATTTTTCAGTGGAAAAAGACTTCGAGGTTGTTATATCTGCTGAGAGTGAGAGCGGCAGATAGAAAGGTGTATGCACAACGCCAACTTTTATAATCGAATGACGGAAAGTAAAAATCAAAACTATGTATCTACATTAGCCTGAACCTAGTCACTCATGCTTCATTCAAGATCTTCAACCTCAGCGTCAAACAACCAAAAGAAAATCCATAAACCTATTTTGAACACACTGAGACCATGTTCTAATCTGCACCTACATGGATCCTTCATGCATACAAACAATTTTAGGCCCCCACCCCCTGCTTCGTACAGCGAAGGCAATTCGAAATTAACATTCCAATTTACTCTCGATGCTGGAAGCTTTCATTTGAGCCAACTTGATCAGTGTCCTAATCGAGACAATAGTTTGGTATAAATTTCATTTCACTTGTGGAAAATTCTAAACGTAAATTGGAGAGTAAAGTCCTTTGTTCAAACAGAGGAGTTTAGAAATATAGGACCACGCTGTTCAACCATTGCATGAGATAATAACATTATGCACGTCAGAAATGTAATAACTGTTCATAGACTGATTCAACAGAAGGTGAACATTGTCACACAATAATAAATCTGTCTGGAATAAACTGTTAAGATACAAAGGCAAGTTGTTACTTAACGACTGAAGCAGGTACCCATGCGTTGTTGAGATTATATAAACAAACCTGTTCTGACTCTTGCTTGATAAACTGGATGTCTTAACGCCACAGGACAATTGATTTCACTGCAGAAGACTTTACGGAATGAACAACAGGTAATCTATGTCTTTCGACTCTATTGTAAACACGAAATCTTAACAAGATGGAGAACGTTTGATCGGAAGACAAACTGCAGACTTGCAATAATTTGGCTGAAAGGACCTTAAACAATAATCATCAACCTTGAATACCTTGGAAAATAATGACAAGTTTGGCAATCATCAACGTATGCCTTCAGAGGCTGAAGGACAAAATAGTTATAATAACGTAAACGTGAGCAGTAAACCTTCGAAGAATAACCCGGTAGAATGACCGAACAGTGTAACTATCCGAAACAATACCACTGTAGGTTGAAGTCCTGGTCAGATTATGTCCATTAATATGGTGAAAGCTAATTTTTTTTCCCTTCTTTATAAATGCTTACCGAGGGACTTAACATTTCGTTCCTTACTTGGTCGTACCGTGTACATCCATTTTACCTTAAGAAAGTACTCTGATCTATTATGTTTCAATCCAAACTTCATAAACTCTCACTTGCTTTCATTAATAGCTATATCAAATATCTAGATCAGTTGTGCCCATTCACTATCTTTACTCCTGTGTTAAGTTTATGAATTCTTTTAAACTGCCCATGGGGTTGTGTAACTTTCTGTCATCGGTAAATTTAGATATGAACCTGTCTACTTCATTGTACATGCCGTTATTAACCGATTGGCGCAAATGAGCCCAGGTTGCAGATCTGTGCCAGCCATTATTGGTCACCGCCTGCGAACTTGATGCCTGCTCATGAGCTTGAAACAATCATTTATCGATGTCTATTGAAAATGTATCTTTACTTCTGTGAGTTTCTACCTGAGTTAAAAAATCTCCGTAGGTTAATTTATTGAATCTGTACTGGAAGTGCTTATAAGCAACACCCATAAACATTCCACACCTCAATTTTCCACCTGGTTCCAAGGACTCTTCCCGCAAGAAATCGATGAAATTCAGCACTTCCGCTATCTCCGTCCCTGATCATCACGTGCAACGAGTGGGAATGTTTACGAGGATTCTTGCAAAATGGTGGATGGCCAACGGGTTTGGAGGTATTTACTGTGATTAGGTCAGTGTTTCAACTCCTGTCATTGTCTTCTTTACCTCCCTGTGAAAGGGCAGATGCCAAGGTGTACATTCGGATATAAAATTGGAGATGCATTAAAACAATCAGTTCGAGTTTTGGTAACTTTCTGCAGTGTTGATTTATGAAGGCTATTTCTCTGAAATTTTTGGTATAATTTTGGTCAGAAATGGACAACAAATTACAATTCATTTTACAAATAGTATATTTCACTTGCATAATGAGCAAG
>NC_057717.1:60581179-60582118 GCF_004010195.1 Chiloscyllium plagiosum | reverse complement strand
GACCACGCTGTTCAGCCATTGCATGAGATAATGACATTATACACGTCAGAAATGTAATAACTGTTCATAGACTGATTCAACAGAAGGTGAACATTGTCACACAATGATAAATCTGTCCGGAATAAACTGTTAAGATACAAAGGCAAGTTGTTACTTAACGACTCAAGCAGGTACCCATGCGTTGTTGAGATTAAAAAACAAACCTGTTCTGACTCTTGCTTGATAAACTGGATGTCTTAACGCCACAGGACAATTGATTTCACTGCAGAAGATTTTACGGAATGAACAACAGGTAATCTATGTCTTTCGACTCTATTGTAAACACGAAATCTTAACAAGATGGAGAACGTTTGATCGGAAGACAAACTGCAGACTTGCACTAATTTGGCTGAAAGGACCTTAAACAATAATCATCAACCTTGAATACCTTGGAAAATAATGACAAGTGTGGCAATCATCAACGTATGCCTTCAGAGGCTGAAGGACAAAATAGTTATAATAACGTAAACGTGAGCAGTAAACCTTCGAAGAATAACCCGGTAGAATGACCGAACACTGTTACTATCCGAAACAATACCACTGTAGGTTGAAGTCCTGGTCAGATTATGTCCATTAATATGGTGAAAGCTATTTTTTTTCCCTTCTTTATAAATGCTTACCGAGGGACTTAACATTTCGTTCCTTACTTGGTCGTACCGTGTACATCAATTTTACCTTAAGAAAGTACTCTGATCTATTATGTTTCAATCCAAACTTTATAAACTCTCACTTGCTTTCATTAATAGCTATATCAAATATCTAGATCAGTTGTGCCCATTCACTATCTTTAGTCCTGTGTTAAGTTTATGAATTCTTTTAAACTGCCAATGGAGTTGTGTAACTTTCTGTCATTGGTAAATTTAGATATGAACCTGTCTACTTCATTGTACATGCCGTTAT